>NC_136269.1:96372903-96972903 GCF_964187855.1 Myxine glutinosa
GGAAACGACGCAAGGGGTACAGTTCTCAAGACCTCCGGAGGAGGGTATAATTACAGTGGTGGAGAAAAGGGGGTAGATTACGCGGCAGAGTGAGGTAAAAGACACAGAAGAGATGGGCACTTAATTACCGTCTTATCTTATCCCAGACAGACCACAGACAAACGGAACAAGGCTGACTTACACAGGGATTGATGGCAGGAAGGGACAGTAGTTCGATGGCACAAGGTGCACCTTTGGCTCGGGGACAGGATAAAAGCACGGTCCAAAAGATGCAGGGAGGCCTCACAGCGCTCGGAGGGTACGTCTTGCTTGCTCCAAGCTCAGCGCGCATCTGACGTCACCTCCCTCTCCCTGCGCATGCTCAGCGGGGAGTGACACGCCCTCGGCTGGTTGGCTCCGCCCCACTGGGGCCGGTCCGCCGCTTCTATTGGGTGCGGGGGTTACCGGGCTCCGCCCTTGACGAGGAGGCTGACAGGGAGCCCCTATTTGGTAACCCCCGTCGAGCACATGTTCGATGGCGGCTCGTTGGAAAGGCCTGGTGCCCTCCCCAACACCCCCTACCAACCAAGCCGGAGTGAGGACGCGCACTCCCCGCGCCCGCCGCTGCCGTTGCTGTTGTTGTTGTTGTTGTTGCTAAACCGTGAGGAAGAGCTGCGGGGAGGTATTGGGAGGTCCTAAACTTCCTAACGGTGCCATACAATCACATTCTGGTGCAACGAAGGGTCAGAATTAATGGAAACGAGTCCTTAACTGACATAGACTAAGAATAACTAGCAAGATGTCCTATAGTTGTACTTACATGAGATGCGGTGAACCTGGGCACGACATTTAATGGGGGAAATAGGGGGAGGTCGGGTCTACAGAGTGTTGTTACAGAAAATGGGACTAGGGAATGGGGGATTGGGGATAGTTGGGAAGTATTGAGGAAATAGGGGAATATTTACAAGCGGATATGGATGGATGCAAATCCCATATCCGCAACAATATATATATATATATATTATATATATATATATATATATAGTATATATATATAATATATATATTATATATATATATATATATATATATATATATATATATATATATATATATATATATACTAGCTGAGGTACTCGGCTTCGCCCCGGGTTGAATAAGAATAATACAAATACATGATGAAAATAACATGTATATTTTAGAGCAATATGACATTACATTTCCTACATGACGTTTTGTCAATTTTCAATTTCTCAAAACCTCTTGGTATACAACATTTCTGGTTTTCTTACTTGGTGCCAAGACATAAAGATTGCTTGGTTTTCCCAACCCTCGAGCAGCCACGTACAGCTGGCCATGGGAAGTACCCGGCATTGCCGGCGGGGGGAAGGGAGGGGAGGAGGAAGGGGAGGGGAGGGGAATGGGGGGGGAGGGGAGGAGAGGGTGGGGAGGGGAGAAGAGGGGGGGGAGGGGAGAAAGGCGGGGAGGGGAGAAAGAGGAGGTAGGGGGAGGCGGAGAGGAGAGGGGGGAGGGGGAATGGAGGGGAGGGGGATTGGGGGAGGGGGAGGGGAGGAGGAGGGGAAGGGGAGGTGAGGGGGGAGTGGAGGGGGGAGGGGGAGGGGGAGGGGGAGGGGAGGGGAGGGGGGGAGAGGGAGGGGGAGGTGAGGGGGGAGTGGAGGGGGAGGGGAGGGGGGAGTGGAGGGGAAGGGGGGAGTGGAGGGGAAGGGGGAGGGGGAGGGGTGAGGGGTGAGGGGAGTGGGAGGGGGAGTGGGATGGGGGAGGGGAGTGGGAGGGGGGAGGGGAGGGAGAGGGGGGAGGGGAGGGGGAGTGGAGGGGGAGGGGGGAGGGGGAACGGCTCGCTTGGCAAGCGATAGCAGGCTTTTTACTTTTATTTTTACTCAATGAGGGCTATATATATAGTCCGTGCTTGAAGCCTTCAGGGGAGGGGGAGGGGGGAGGTGAGGGGGAGGGGGGAGGGGGAGGTGAGGGGGGAGGGGGAGAGGTGAGGGGGAGGGGGAGAGGTGAGGGGGAGGGGGAGAGGTGAGGGGGGCGGGGGGAGGTGAGGGGGGAGGGGAGAGGGGGGAGGTGAGGGGGGGAGGGGAGTGGTGAGGGGGGGAGGGGAGTGGTGAGGAGGGAGGTGAGGAGGGAGGGGGGAGGGGAGGGGAGGTGAGGAGGGAGGGGGAGGGGAGGGGGAGGGGGGATTGGGAGGGGGAGGGAGAGGAGGGGGGAGTGGAGGGGGAGGGGGAGGGAGGGGGGAGTGGAGGGGGAGGGGGAGGGAGTGGAGGGAAGGGGGGGAGGGGGAGTGGAGGGGGAGGGGGAGGGGAGGGAGAGGGGGGAGGGGGAGGGAGGGAGAGGGGGAGGGGGGAGGGGAGGGAGAGGGGGAGGGGGGAGGGGAGGGAGAGGGGGGAGGGGAGGGGGGAGGGGAGTGGAGGGGGAGGAGGAGGGGGAACGGCTAGCTTGGCAAGCGATAGCAGGCTTTTTACTTTTATTTTTACCTCAATGAGGGCTATATATATAGTCCGTGCTTGAGCCTTCAAGTTCAACATAAAGTTTTTTATGAAAAATAATGCAGATGTAAACCTATCCACCAATGCAGGTTCAGCAATGAATGCAGATCTTTTACTTTGCGATACAAACGCAATTCCCACCATTTCCACTCACGATCGAGGCCTCCACAGTGACCGCGCCTCTTCTTCCTCTACAACTTCGTCTCACTTCTTTCACTCAAAATACACAAAATTCTGCCGCATGAAATTATGTAGAGGCCTCGTCGGGGGGATATGAGGTAGATAAGGAAGGCGTTGTAACAGAAGAATCAAAATAAAAGTGGAAGAACATAAGGAAATGGGAGCTATTCTGGACCCACAGCCAATCCGACAAACCATTGCAATACACCCCGAACGTCTCGCGCCGCCACAAACTACACCATGGAATTGCAGCTGGCGCGGTTTTTTTAAACCATTGATATTAAAATAAAACGTAGCCTAAAACCACCGGGATTTTATGCTGATTCCGAATCTGTGTCTAAAACTTTTCTCCGATGTGTAGTTCTTGAGTTATAAGCGGACATCCAGACAGACACACACACACACACACACACACAGACACTCGTCCTTTATATATATATATATATATATATATATATATTATATATATATATATATATATATATATATATATATATATATATATATAATATTATATATATATATATATATATATATATATATATATATATAATGTTGCGGATATGGGATTTGCATCCATCCATATCCGCTTGTAAATATTCCCTATTTCCTCAATACTTCCCAACTATCCCCAATCCCCCATTCCCTTGTCCCATTTTCTGTAAACAACACTCTGTAGACCCGACCTCCCCCTATTTCCCCCATTAAATGTCGTGCCCAGGTTCACCGCATCTCATGTAAGACAACTATAGGACATCTTGCTAGTTATTCTTAGTCTATGTCAGTTAAGGATTCGTTTCCATTAATTCTGACCCTTCGTTGCACCAGAATGTGATTGTATGGCACCGTTAGGAAGTTTAGGACCTCCCGATACCTCCCCGCAGCTCTTCCTCACGGTTCAGCAACAACAACAACAACAACAGCAACGGCAGCGGTGGGCGCGGGAAGTGCGCGTCCTCACTCCGGCTTGGTTGGTAGGGGGTGTTGGGAGGGCACCAGGCCTTCTCAACGAGCCGCCATCGAACATGTGCTCGACGGGGTTACCAAATAGGGGCTCCCTGTCAGCTCCTCGTCAAGGGCGGAGCCCGGTAACCCCCGCACCCAATGGAAGCGGCGGACCGGCCCCAGTGGGGCGGAGCCAACCAGCCGAGGGCGTGTCACTCCCCGCTGAGCATGCGCAGGGAGAGGGAGGTGACGTCAGATGCGCGCTCAGCTTGAAGCAAGAAAGACGTCCCCTCCGAGCGCTGTGAGGCCTCCCCGCATCTTCTGGACTGGACCGTGCTTTATCCTGTCCCCGAGCCAAGGTGCACCTTGTGCTATCGACCTACCTGGCTCTTCCTGCCATCAATCCCTGTGTAAGTCCACCTTGTTCCGTTTGTCTGTGGTCTGTCTGGGCTAAGATAAGACGGTAATTAAGTGCCCATCTCTTCTGTGTCTTTTCCTCACTGCCTTGTAATCTACCCCTTTTCTCCACCACTGTAATTATACCCTCCTCCGGAGGTCTTGAGAACTGTACCCCTTGCGTCGTTTCCTCTTTCCCAGTCGTCGTGTCCTTTCTATCATTGATTTGGCATAGCGCGATTTGGTCAACGTCTGGGTGGAATCGGGGTCTAGTCGGGGAATAACTGTTCGGTCGCGGCAATACCACCGCTCGGTAAATAACATCTAAACCGCGACTGTAACAATTGGTGTCAGGAGTGGGATTCGAACCCGAAGCGCGCTTAACGCGCTTAAAATTACAAGTCACCGAAATTTGATTGTGTTTTACAAAAAAAAACGAATTTTGAAAGTCGCGCTATGGGAGATCAAGACGGCTGGGTTCCGGTAGAGGAGAGTGAGGCAGGGTCGATCCAGGACCAAATTGAGGGACATGAGGAGAGCGAAGCAGTGAGGGCGGCAGGTTCGCAAAATGGCGGCCTCGCGCACGAGGTTACGGGCGCGCAAAATGGTGCCTCGCACATGGCTACGGCGACCGCGCCCGCGACCATAGCAGCGCCGCTGGTGGATTCGAACCTTTTTTTCCTGCAAATGAGGGCCCTTATGGGACAAATGGGAGACCAAATTGGAGGTTTGAAAAACAGTATAGAGGCTCAGAGTGAGCAAATGGGGGTAATGAGGGCTGATAGTGAGCGATTGGGGAGCGAAATGGGGGGCAAAATGGGAGAAATGGGGGAACGGCTAGAAGCTAAATTAGAGGGGTTAGACAATGGGATAGAAGGGGTGAAACATGGGTTAACGGGGGTAGAAAACAGAATGGCCGCTCAAGAGAATCAAATGGAAGGGATGAAAAAGGGGTTAGAGGGGTTAGAAAACAGTATGGAAGGCAAATTGAGGGACATGAGGGACCAAGCGGAAAGGGAAGTTAAAAAGATGGGGCAGCAGATAGAGGGGGTCAGAATGGGGGTAGAAACTAAATTGGATGCTCACAGGGAGGAAATGGAGCAGATGAGGGTGGCATCTGGGCAGGAGATGCAAGTGATGGGAGAGGAGATCAGAAGAGGTGTGAGTGAGGAGGTCGGAGGAGTGCGCGAGGAGGTGAGGCACTGTGAGGAGCGCATGGAGAAGGAGGTGAGAAAGGGGACTGTAAAATTGCAAGGTGGTATAGAGGAGTTGACGCTGGGAGTAGAACAACTGACGGAGGGACAAAAAGAACTAACGGAGCAGGTTCAAAGGAACACTGCGGTACTAGGAGGGTTAAAAGCGACACAAAACGACATAAAAAATGACTTGATAGCGACACAGAGGCAATGTCAGATGGTACGTGAGGGACTGACAACGAGGTTGGACGAGGTGACACAGGTAATGGAGACGAAGGACCGGCAGGTGAGGACGCACATAGAAACGGTCAAGGTAGCCTTAGAGGACGAACTTGAGGAGACGCACCGGGAAATAAAAGAGGTGAAGCAGAAATTAGAAGAAGTGGAAGAAGGGGTGAGCGAAATTAAGAAGCGACGGAGAGGGGATAAGAAAGAGATAAAAGAGGAAGTAAAAGAATTGGTCCAAAGTCTGTGTTCGGATCGTGATGATGTGCTCATTAACCGGATGAGGGATTCGCAGGTGATGGAGGAGAAGCGAAGAGAAAGAGGACCCGGTGTAAGTGGTGACCAATATGGTCGTGCGTATGATGCGCCAGGTGATTTAATAAGCTTGGGGGTCGAGATGGACCCGGGTGTTCGTGAGAGGCCGTTGGTGAAGTGTGCGACAGGTCTGGTGTGCGAGAAAGTCCGACTCTGGGGTGCATGAGGAAAGAGTGCGCTGTCAAAAGTAAGGAAGAGTGTACACCTGTGGTGAGTGTTACGGAGGAAGTAACGAATGAGTGTGCGCAAGAAAGGTGTGTAACGGACGGGTGCATGAGGAAAGAGTGCGCTGTCGAGAGTAAGGGTGAGTGCGCTGTCAAGAATGGAGGTGAAAGTAGTGAGAGTGACACGGAGCGTGAGTTGGTTGTGACAGGTGAGAAAGGAAGCACACCTGGAATGGTAGAGCGTGTGTGGGAATGCACGCTGGAATTGGTAGTGAGGCACGTGGTTGGGTGTGCGAGAGAGAGCACACCTGTGATCGTCACAGAGGAGGTGACCGAGGAGGGGGCGCGAAGAGGTGTGTTGGTGAGGTGTGCGAGCGACGAATGTGTGCCAAGGTGTTCGGTGGTCAGGTGTGTGACCAAGTCTGTGAGTGGAATGAGTGTACCTGTGTGTGTAAGAGAAGGTGCAATGACCAAGAGCAGGGAAACGGCTGGATGTATGAGCAAGAAAGGGGTAGCGTATGCGTGTAAGCATGCAGGTGAGGCATCGACGGTAACTGGGTTAGCGGTTAGAGCGACTTATAGCCGAATCGGGCCCTCGGTGCGTGCCGGGCTTCGCGTGCCGCGAGAACCAGCGGGGATCCGAACCACGGCGGTTTCGAAGAACCGCCGTACGCGATCCACGCTGGGCCTCGCTTTGAACGGCCGCGTCCGTGCTCCACTAGGCGGAGCGGGCAGCCCGATAGGAAGGGTCGTCATGGCGACCACTTTTTGTTGAGGCATTCCGGCAGGTCGAGATCGGGCCATGGGATGGCTCCGTGCCGAGATGGTGCGTGGGACCTCGGCCCGGGTAAACCTCCTTCCCTGCACCGAATGTGGGACGTATCCAGCCGCTGGCACCAAACAACCCGCATTCATGGCTTGGCTGTACGAAGCCGAGCTTTAGAAGTGAATTGGCGCACCGAGAGGCAGTAGTAAGTAGACTGTAATGACGAGGATAGTGTTTTGGCCCCGAAATTAGAAAAACAAAATTTGATGATTGGCAAAGGATTGGCAGTAATGATTGGTAGATGATGGGTAGTGATTGGCAAATTTTTGATTTGTTGAAATTTGATGTGCAAAATTGGTAGTGGGAGATGCCCGATGTGGTGGGATGGCAACTCTGTCATCCCTCACAAACTGGGGGCAAATGCGCTGTAGATTATGGGGTGTATGGCAGTGAAAACTAGCCCGGGTGGGTTAGGTTATATTGATAGGGACTAGAGGTGACTATGGGTGACAAGAGTTAAGTAAGAGACTTGGTACCTGTAGTGGGGACGTAGTAGCTTAGGGTTTGATAATGACGTGGGAGCGCTGAGTGTAAGGGAAGACGGAGGAGCGCGAGTTTTAGAAGGGAGTAGACAGAGCAGATGATGCAGTGTGAATGGAAGTGCTGGTGAGCAGCTTCAAATGAGGCATCGGTGAGGCAATGCTCCGAGGTGTATGTGAGTGTACAAGTGATGAATGAGAGAGCATTGCGGATGAGTGTCATGGTGAGTAGTGAGTGTTGTGGATCAGCGCGAATGCGCTTGGGGGAGAGAAGGGTGCAGGCGGCACCAAGTATGAGCACAGGTGTGCAAGTACAGGTGTGTGGAATATATGGAGCAGAGAATGAGTGGTGTGGAGAGAGTTGGAGTAAGTGGTATGGAGTGGTGTGCATGGTGCGAAGGTGTGGATGGGGGAAGAGTGGACCCCCTTTTCACGAGTACCCGGGGAGGGTAGTTTAAAGAATAGTTAGAAGGTATAGGTAAATTGTGGTTGGATATTGGCATTTGTGGTGCGGTTGCAGAATGGTATTGTGGATGGGTGCATTGGTGTGGTGAAATTGGCTGGCCGTGTGGCCTGTTAGTATGAGTGTGAATGGTTGGGCACTCCGCCACTGTTAGATGTCGGCCAGGTGAAGCCGCAGGTGGGCTTTGGGAGCCGTTAGTGTCAGTGGGTGCCTGAGGATCCCGGGTGTGGATCGGGCAGCCCGTGCCAGAGAGGGCACTGAGGGGGTGATAGTGCGAGAGGGCCTTCCCCAGTTAGTTAGGTTAGGGTGAGGAGCAGGTGAGCTCGGTAGGCAACAACAGTGGTGGAGGTGTGCAGGTGGGCGGACCAGCTGGGAGCGTCACACGACCCAGCCACCGAAATTGTGTGGGGGCACCGATGTTGAATCGGGGAGTGAGACCCAAATTGATGGTGTGCACCACAGATGGTCAATGGGATTTTGGTTCTTCGAACCACATAGAGTAATGAGGGCCAATGGTTTGGCAGGAGAAAGACCCCGGGTAATGTAAAGTTGTTAAAGTCATTTAGGAAATAGTTAGGATTGATGAACCTGTCGCACCATACGCAGCCACTTACCTGAGGTGATGATGATGACTCCACACCTGTGTTTTCTTTGTTTTGTGTTGCAGGAAATGAGAATTGCTGTTTGGATTTGTGAGACGCATCACGACGTGGATAAGACATTGGGGTGATTCCATCTCTCCCTCCTTAGGAGGGACTGATGATGAATTGGTGATGGCAGATTTTGATGTTGAGTTGGAAATGGCAAATTTGATTGGTTAGGAGGGAGAGAAGACGAATTTGGTTGATGGAACGGGGAAGACAGTAGGGACGTTTGTTGATGTGTAAAGTAGATGTTTATGGGTAGTGTTGTGTTTTGTGGATACCGTAAGGGGTAAGGGAGGGGCAATGTAGGTTACCTGGTGGGGGGGGGGGGGGGCGTACGGTAGGAACGTACCTGTCTCACCTGGTTCCCATGTGCCCCCAGTGTGCATTACCTAGTACTGCGTGCACTTTTGCGCCCTTACCACCTTACTCACTTGTCTTCTTTTGTCTCCCACCTCCGAGGATCTGGCTTTGGGGCAGAGAGAGAGGAGAGAGAGGTGCTGGCTCCGCAGTTGTGGGCCTGTACTTCCGCTGCTTGCTGCCTGGATCGATACACCATATGGACCGCAATTTTTGTGGCCGCCCACAATGGACCGTAGTTCTTTTGCGGTCAAGCACCACCCGTGGATGGACCTCTGGGTCAACGTGGCACCTATGCCATACAGGTGAACCACTTTTAGTTGGCCCCCCTGACGGCCACAATTCAGAAATGGACGCGGTTGGCGCCTTTCTTTATTTCTAAAGAAGCCAGAAGGCCAAGTGCACTCCATGAAGGCAAGACCAGCGGCAGAACACCGGCCGGCTGCGACACCACCGGTGACTATGGACACTTAATTGTGCATTTTTATGAACACTTTATTGGTGCACCGGATGGTGCTGACTGTGCGTTATGGGGTGGTGCTTTTGGTGCTTGGACGGGGTGCTCTGCACATTATTAAAGGCCGTAGGGCCACAGGGCACTCGTGGGTTGGTGTATTGATGCTGGCATGCGTGCTCTCTCTCTATGCATAACATCTGCATGTGTTCCTCAAAGAACAGGTCCTGGATCGTAGTGGTAATATCAGTGTAGTCTTGTATAAATGATGCTCCCTACCGGCTGTATGTTTAGTTTGAGGATGCTTTCCGTGATTCGGTTATCCTGTGGGTGTGTTTCTGTTAGGAGAAGGGTGCAACGTCGCAGGGGGACATATTTACTCATTTGTGAACATCTGTAAAACTGTCTTACTCAGGGTTGAGTTAATAGTAGAGGGAACTACATCTGAGTGCCACACTAAAGTAGGTAAAAATTTATCGGGTCGGGACGCCCCGAGGTAGAGAAGGGTGCAATGTTGCGGATATGGGATTTGCATCCATCCATATCCGCTTGTAAATATTCCCCTATTTCCTCAATACTTCCCAACTATCCCCAATCCCCCATTCCCTAGTCCCATTTTCTGTAAACAACACTCTGTAGACCCGACCTCCCCCTATTTCCCCCATTAAATGTCGTGCCCAGGTTCACCGCATCTCATGTAAGACAACTATAGGACATCTTGCTAGTTATTCTTAGTCTATGTCAGTTAAGGACTCGTTTCCATTAATTCTGACCCTTCGTTGCACCAGAATGTGATTGTATGGCACCGTTAGGAAGTTTAGGACCTCCCGATACCTCCCCGCAGCTCTTCCTCACGGTTCAGCAACAACAACAACAACAACAGCAACGGCAGCGGCGGGCGCGGGAAGTGTGCGTCCTCACTCCGGCTTGGTTGGTAGTGGGTGTTGGGAGGGCACCAGGCCTTCCCAACGAGCCGCCATCGAACATGTGCTCGATGGGGTTACCAAATAGGGGCTCCCTGTCAGCTCCTCGTCAAGGGCGGAGCCCGGTAACCCCCGCACCCAATGGAAGTGGCGGACCGGCCCCAGTGGGGCGGAGCCAACCAGCCGAGGGCGTGTCACTCCCCGCTGAGCATGCGCAGGGAGAGGGAGGTGACGTCAGATGCGCGCTGAGCTTGAAGCAAGAAAGACGTCCCCTCCGAGCGCTGTGAGGCCTCCCCGCATCTTCTGGACTGGACCGTGCTTTATCCTGTCCCCGAGCCAAGGTGCACCTTGTGCTATCGACCTACCTGGCCCTTCCTGCCATCAATCCCTGTGTAAGTCCGCCTTGTTCCGTTTGTCTGTGGTCTGTCTGGGCTAAGATAAGACGGTAATTAAGTGCCCATCTCTTCTGTGTCTTTACCTCACTGCCTTGTAATCTACCCCTTTTCTCCACCACTGTAATTATACCCTCCTCCGGAGGTCTTGAGAACTGTACCCCTTGCATCGTTTCCTCTTTCCCAGTCGTCGTGTCCTTTCTATCATTGATTTGGCATAGCGCGATTTGGTCAACGTCTGGGTGGAATCGGGGTCTAGTCGGGGAATAACCGCTCGGTAAATAACATCTAAACCGCGACTGTAACAATATATATATATATATATACAGTGGAACCTTGACTTACGAGTTTAATTCGTTCCGTGACCGAGCTCGTAACTCAAATTGCTCGTATCTCAAATCAAATTTCCCCATTGAAATGCATTGAAATGCTCTTAATCCGTTCCAGCCCGCCAAAAACCACACCAATTTTTTTTTAAATATACAGTATATATAAAAATATCTCGCGCTTTATATTTCACCTGTATGCAGCATACAAGCTGGCAGGATGGCCTGGACTGGAGGTACACACACTTGACTCTAAAGTCTAAACTGTCCAGCCTGGGTTTGAATCCCGACCCAGCTATAACCTGTCATGGGTGAATCACAGGCAGGGTGATTCATCAATGTGTGTACCGCTAAACTGGGCGCCCCGTTTGCGTCCCATTAGTTGTTGGATGTTAAGGATCTCACCGTGTTTTCCACAAAGAGAAGGCGAGCTATCGCCGGCACTCTGAACAAGTTGTGGCCTGGCATGGCATGAACATGAAAACATGAACATGAACATGAAATGTTCGACATGAACATGAAATTTTCCGAAATAACCAAAATGCGAAAACAAAAACGCAGCGCTATACGACAGAGATACGTACTGTACTTGAACGGCAAGATAACCACGTGACCAGAACCTACCTGGCGGCGTAAACTCGAAATAACCAAAATGCGAAAACAAAAACGCAGCGCTATACGACAGAGATACGTACTGTACTTGAACGGCAAGATAACCACGTGACCAGAACAACCTACCTGGCGGCGTAAACCCGAAATAACCAAAATGCGAAAACAAAAACGCAGCGCTATACGACAGAGATACGTACTGTACTTGAACGGCAAGATAACCACGTGACCAGAACCTACCTGGCGGCGTAAGCTCGAAATAACCAAAATGCGAAAACTAAAATGCAGCGCTATACGACAGAGATACGTACTTGAACGGCAAGATAACCACGTGACCAGAACCTACCTGGCGGCGTAAACTCGAAATAACCAAAATGCGAAAACAAAAATGCAGCGCTATACGACAGAGATACTGTACTTGCACGGCAAGATAACCACGTGACCGGGTGGCGAAAGCTCGTAACTCGGATCTCGCCTCGCATCTCAAAGCAATAAACCGCCCGAGCGACGGCTCGTATCTCGAAAAACTCGTAAGTTGGGGCACTCGTAAGTCAAGGTTCCACTGTATATATATATATATATATATATATATATATATATATATATATATATATATATATATATATATATATACACATATACATATATACATACACACATATTTATGCACATATACACACATATACACATACATACATACAAACACACACACACACACACACACACACACACACACACACACACACACACACACACACGTGGATTGAGACCTGGGAGGGCTCCGTTCCACCTTCTCAAACCCGCAATTGGAGATAACAACCAACAATACACATTAAATTAATTGTACAGTATTGGTTGTTCCTAAACTATAATATAATTTGAAGGATTGCTGTAAATGATGGTAATTTCACAACATCCCATATTCAGCTATATTTAAATTGTAAACCTCAAAACATGGTTGCCTTACCTAAAGTAATAACCTTAACCTGTAAGCAATTGACTAATTTTCCGACTGCATGGATCCTCAGCTGGGCACCGATCTTCCTCGAGGTTTCGATCTTTTCAGCCCAGAACCTCTCCAAACAGCGGGTCCACAACCTCGCTCATGGATCCACATGAGTATAAATTACCTACTAAATACAGTATATCAGTTGATCCACAAGCTCAGTTGCGTCCTGGCAGTCAGTCATCCCAACCCATCAATGCAACATCACTAGTGGTGGTTCATGTGCAGCCTGTGACTGCTTGGCGGCATCATTGCCTGGGTGTGCGGCTGTGCCCCTTATGCAGTGCCACCCATTATCAATCATCTGGTACTCATTTTGCTAACCTCCGAAGGATGACAGGCTGAGTCAATCCACCTGGTGTTAATTCAACGACATGACAGGGGCTCGAACTCAGGACTCCAACCTCTCAAGCCAGCCACCTTAACCGTTAAGCCATCACCAGGCTTGTTGCAACATCACAAATAAAACTTTACTCACTAGGCTAGAGTATTCAATGTATTGTTATGGATCGCGGTTAGATGTTATTTCGACCGAGCGGTGGTGTATTACCGCGACCTAACAGTTATTCCCCGACTAGACCCCGATTCCACCAAAACGTTGACCAAATCGCGCTATGCTAAATCAATGATGGAAAGGACACAACGACTGGGATAGATGAAACGACGCAAGGGGTACAGTTCTCAAGACCTCCGGAGGAGGATATAATTACAGTGGGGGAGAAAAGGGGTAGCTTACAAGGTAGTGAGGTAAAGGCACAGAAGAGATAGGCACTTAGTTACAGTCTTATCTTAGCCCAGACAGACCACAGACAAACGGAACAAGGCTGACTTACACAGGGATTGATGGCAGGGAAGGACAGGTAGTTCGATAGCACAAGGTGCACCTTGGCTCGGGGACAGGATCAAGCACGGTCCAAGAGATGCAGGGAGGCCTCACAGCGCTCGGAGGTGGCGTCTTTCTTTCTCCAAGCTCAGCGCGCATCTGACGTCACCTCCCTCTTCCTGCGCATGCTCAGCGGGGAGTGACACGCCCTCGGCTGGTTGGCTCCGCCCCAGATGGGACTGGTCCGCCGCTTCCATTGGGTGCGGGGGTTACCGGGCTCCGCCCTTGACGAGGAGCTGACAGGGAGCCCCTATTTGGTAACCCCGCCGAGCACATGTTCGATGGCGGCTCGCTGGGAAGGCCTCATGCCCTCCCAACACCCACTACCAACCAAGCCGGAGTGAGGACGCACACTTCCCGCGCCCGCCGCTGCCGTTGCTGTTGTTGTTGTTGTTGTTGCTGAACCGTGAGGAAGAGCTGCGGGGAGGTATTGGGAGGTCCTAAACTTCCTAACGGTGCCATACAATCACATTCTGGTGCAACGAAGGGTCAGAATTAATGGAAACGAGTCCTTAACTGACATAGACTAAGAATAACTAGCAAGATGTCCTATAGTTGTCTTACATGAGATGCGGTGAACCTGGGCACGACATTTAATGGGGGAAATAGGGGGAGGTCGGGTCTACCGAGTGTTGTTTACAGAAAATGGGACTAGGGAATGGGGGATTGGGGATAGTTGGGAAGTATTGAGGAAATAGGGGAATATTTACAAGCGGATATGGATGGATGCAAATCCCATATCCGCAACAGTATTATCACAAAGTTACAACTCCCATCACAAATTCCATTATATGATAACACATTAAATCATGCACATATTGTCTTAAATATAATATGTCCACCACCAAGCACGTCCACCCCACTCACCTCTGGATCAAACTGCAACTCAGATATTCAAACGGTTATTTATAAACGCCCTTGCAACGTCTGATTAACGTTGGCCCAACATGGGTTAAACGCTCCATTCTAACGTCGGCATGACGTTGGCCCAACATTCCCTGCCAAAGTCTGCTTAACGTTAGGCCAACATTTCATTCTAATGTCTGAAAAAACGTCTGTCTGACGTCGGTAGAAACGTTGATTTTTTTTAACGTTGGTCCAACGACAGGGCTGACGTTGCCCCAACGTTGGTTCAACGTTGTTGTGTTAGCTGGGTTATAACAAAAGCTGATTAATAAATAAAAAGAAGAAGACGTCATGCCGAGCATGATACTCGTAAAATCCATCCCTCCTCCCCCAAAAAGGTTGCCATTGATCCATCAAATTGTCCATTTAATCAAGATTAAAATTGATGATCTTGATCAAAGCTCGGGTCAATAGGATTAAAAGTGACGATTTTTCAGATGAAAATTGATGATTTTAGAAGTTTCACCTTGAGTTGACCTTTGACCTATTGACCTCAAAAATAGTTGGTTTCGCAATTCAGTGAAGCACTATGCAAATGCTGTTAAATTTTCAAGTCAATCGGATGAACAATGATGATTTTTCAGATGAAAATTGATGATTTTGGAAGTTTCACCTTGAGTTGACCTTTGACCTCAAAAATCAATAGGTTTTTCAATTGTGACGATCTCTACAGCTTGGTGAAGTTTCATGACGATCGGTTTAGAATTGTGACCTGTTAGGCGAGTGACAAACAGTCAAACAAACAGACAGAATGACAAACCCACCGACCAATATACTTGAAAAAATCTTCGATTTTGCAAGTAATAACAGCAATACTGTTCTCCCCTATGGGCCGGTGCTCCTGCCTCACACCTAGCTCGGCTTCACGCTGTTGAAACCAAAGCTTTCAGAATTATTGGAATCTCCCGCGATGAAGCTATCTCTGAGGGCCTTTCACTCACTCACCGCAGGCAGGTAGGTGGTCTTTCTGTCTTCTACCGACTCCTCTCCGGCCTTGCACCCCCAGCTCTCTCTGTGCTCTGTCCCCCAAATATTCCTACAGGTCGCACAAGATCTGCCAGCAACCCTCTGATGGTTAAACTGCCGAAATCTCGGCTCTCCGCTCACCTTCACTCTTTCATTCCTCTTTTCTCCCGCCTCTGGAACAAACTCCCTCACTCCCTTCAATCCCACTCCTCCCTCCAGGTCTTTAAAACAGCTGTTCACCATCATCTCTTATCTTCCCCCATCCAAAACCTTGATCTTTTCTACCCCCGCTAATTCACCCCAGATCCACCTTGTTTGAAATTCCAACTTCTTTCCTGGAAGTCCTGGCAGTGTCCATATGTTTTATACCTCTCCCACTGCCCCCTTCCCACGCCCCCCCCCCCCCCAAAGCCCTCGCCCTCTCTCAGATCTCTCGATGTCTCCATGTCTCTTGGTCCCTGCTCTCAAATGTTGTGTTTGTGTCCTTCCCCCTCTCTCCCCATCTTGTCTACCGCTCCCTATGTTATATGTTTTATGTGTCGGTTTGTCTTTCTGTGTAATTAATGTTCGCTCTTTCACGAGCCTCGATCTTGTATACAAAAAAAAAAAAAAAAAAAAAAAAAAAAAAAAAAAAAAAAAAAAAAAATACATCCATGTATGTTGTATGTTGACTTTACTGCACCCCCCCCACCCCCCCCTCCCCTTTCAGAAGGTTTAATAATGCATCATATGTACTCCGGCATCGACTGTGTCCAGGGAGTGCAATGACTTCACAATTATTTCTGAGAATTGGTTATTGAAACAAAGACCTTGTTGCAATTTCAATTACAGGACCCAACGCAATATATAGGATGACTCAGCTGGATAACACCCGACGCAGATATTCTTGGGTGTGCAAGACTTGGGTGTGCAAGACTAACGTGTAATTATGTAGGGTGATGTTCTGTTCAATCCTTGCACAAACCATCGAACACACCCTTTGCCTTGGTTTGAAAAGGGAAAGTAATTTTAGACATTACTGGGACAAACACATGTCCTTGTGGTGGGTTACCTGGACCGCTTCGAGGTAGGAATCTTGTGGTTAAAAATTGCCTTTCACATTTGTTTTTTTTCACACTAAAGATGCTTTTACCTGTGTTGCATACATGATGCAAGTTTCACAACTGCAGGTGGATAAACTTGTTTTACAAACTATAACGTTTTTATAAACTTATGTATATATTTTGTTACATTTGTGGGGGATAGGCATGAAATACCTTAGGGAAGTAGGAATGTGTAGGTTTTAGTATGGGCCGTGTGACGCGAATAAGGAGAAGCCGATCTTGATGTACATAAGCAGGGTAAATGTTCAGGTTAAGAGTGTTTGCATGTCACCATAAGGAGGGTGGATTTGTGCTAATTAATTATAGGGCTTCTGGTTAATAATCCCCAGTATGTATTTCCTCCCTGTGATTTTTCCATAATGCTCATATAAAACTCAGCCGGCCAGGCGATGGGCTCCATTAGGCAACCACACCACCAGGGCCGACAGAAACCAGCACATTTGTCAATCGGCAAGTAAACCTTGACGTCATCCAAACATTCCCGAAGGACGGCTAGGCTCTGCCTCGGAGGACCGGAATTAACAGGCCATGCCCCGAGCTTCGTCATTGGGCGTCAATAATGGCCGTGAGGCCACACCCAGAAGGATGATTGGTTGGGACGATTCGACGGCGCTGGGCGATTGGTCAAAAGGATGACGTCATTGGGACGCTCTGAGAAAAAGCAAAAGGAGACGACATTTTCTCTCTTCTGGTCCTGGCGTTCATTGGAGGCGGTCACATTCTCTCTTTTGTGCTGGCTTTTGAAGAGAATGGCTAAGGTTGCCTTTTGCTCATGTCCTGGACTTGATCGCTGCGGTCGCTTGGTTGCTTCGCATGGCAGGATGACGGGCGCTCGTCTGTGTGCGCCACAGAGATCATCGGAGCCGTGTTTGTGAAGTCGGGCCGCCTGTACAGATTACCTCACGGTGGGGTGCGACGAAAAAGCAACTCCGCGCCATTTGTGCATTTCCCGTGCGGCATTTCGAGGTGACGATCACCAAGCCCTGCGTTACAACCAGAGCTAAGTGGCTGCACAACCAACATTATTTTTTATTCTTTTATCATTTCCTTGTCTGTATATGAGTCGGAGGGGAGGATCCTCGACCTAGGAATTTTAGTTTACCTCACCTTTGGTTTTCTTTTACATTACTGTAAATAAATTTATATTTGTTGAATTTTACTTGTGTGTCTTGTTTCGTTTATTTGTTCTGTGGGTTTGGATTAACTCCATGTGTTCCCGATCAGATAAGGCTTCGGGCCTTTCCCACGCGCGCCAAAGACAATCCCACCAAATTCAAAATACGCCTCGGAGTAAAGCTCGTTTTGGTCACCCGTCACACAGGAGTGTGACTCCATGTGTTCCAGGGGACACGACAATATTTATATACACACACACACATATATATATATATATATATATATATATATATATATATATATATATATATATATATATATATATATATTGTAACGGTTTTGAGAAGTGTAACGAATTTGAGAAGTGTAACGGTTTTTAAGAAGTGTAACAATTTTGGAGGAAGTGTAACGAATGTAAAAAAGTATGGTTTTGTTATGTGTAAACACCCTCGTAATGTAAATAATGGTCGCAGCCGTCCTCTTAGTTAATTCCATGAAACTTACACGCAGGCCACGATATATCTTTTTAAATAGTGTATTTCCTGATTCTATGTAGGCTAAATATGTGTTTCCCACTAGATTGACTTTGCATTGTATCAAACAAAATAAGCGTAGGCCCTTCCAATTTCCCCAAATCATCTCCGCTCTCCAAAGTTCCTTTCAAAAGGGTGCGAGTTGTGTTCAATCCCACAAGCCGCCATTGCCCATGTGCTAATCTCGGAGAAGAAAGGCGTGTCTCCACCTCGTCATAGAGGGGAGGAGTGAGCCAGAGGGTCGCATGGCCAATCAGCACCGCGGTGAGCGACCCGGTAGGCGTGCCCTCGCAGCCGGCGGCTTGATTCCGCCCCGAGTTATAAAAGCGACTGTAAGGGACTGCTTCACCAGATGACCTGGGAGATGAGCGAAGAGGCGACACCAAGAGGAGCGGTGAGATGCGAAACGCTCCAAGCCAAAGAGGAGAGGTACTCGGAAAGGAAACCAGCTTTGGAGAGACGCGCTGAAAGGAGGGAGACGGCTCCACCAGAAGGAGAGGAGCAGGTGTGCCCGAGCCAGCGCGTGACGTCTACAGCATCGGCAGCGGATACGCGACGAAGGGTTTTCCCGCCAAAAACCGCGAGGAATTGAGAGCTGCTGCCTCCGACCCTGCCTCCCTCTCCAGCAATCCACCTCAAGCCCTACCTGCCTGCAATATCCCCCGTGTAAGTGTGAACGTCGTCTGTCCTACTCGTTGTCTTGGGGTTAAGTAAAATGAATAGTATAAGCTAACGATGCACTGT
This sequence comes from Myxine glutinosa, assembly GCF_964187855.1. NCBI lineage: Eukaryota > Metazoa > Chordata > Myxini > Myxiniformes > Myxinidae > Myxine > Myxine glutinosa. The sequence goes on from NC_136269.1 coordinate 96,391,544, forward strand.
GTGACTGCTTCTTCCATCCATTGCTGTAGATAATTTTGGTCGCTCTTTCTTTTTGCTTGTGTGTGTATAATAAATCTGTTCTTCCTCCGTACTCTGTCTTCTTCTCTTTTCCTTCTCTTTCGGTCGCTTTAGAGGTTTCCCGATTGAATATCTGCGGTGCGATCTGGTCAACGTCGGGTGGAATCGGGTTCTAATCAGGGAGTAACTGTTCGGACGCGGTAATACCAACCGCTCGGTAAAATAACATCAAAACCGCGTCTGTAACAATTGGTAGTCAGGAGTTGGGATTCGAACCTGGGACTAAATTTATTTAGCCCAAATTTTGGACACCAATTGTACTATTGGCTGCAACAATTGGTGTCGGGGAGTGAGATTCGAGGCCCGAACCAAATTTTTAAAAACATCTAGAAAAAAAATTTGGTCAAAATTTGGAGCTGCTGGAAATTTGTGTTGTTTTAAAGCAAAACCCGAATTTTGAGATCGCGCCATGGACAATCAAGGCGATCGGATGTCGGTGGGAGAGATAGACAGGGTGGGATCGACCCAGGACCTCGGGGAAATGTATGTGGAGGAAAGGGAGGAGGAGAAAAATAGCAATGTGGTTGCGGAGGTTTCAGACGCACAAAATGGCGCTCTCGCGCACGTGGTTGAGGGGGCCACGGTCGCGGAACCAATGAGCGCGGCCCAAATACAAGCCTTCATGGCCCAATTCATGGTGGAAATGCAGAAAAAAAACGACAGTATGGTACAAATGCAGGCGTCCCTCAACCTGCAGAGTGAGCAAATGAGGGCTAATAGTGAGCAAATGAGGGCTGATAGTGAGCGATTGGGTGAGCGATTGGGAAACCAAATGGGGGTAATGAGGGACGAAGCGAGGGGTACCGGTGAGGAGTTAGACAAGAAATTTGGGAAGTTCGACAATAATTTTGAGGAGTTAGACAAGAAATTTGGGAAGTTCGACAATAATTTTGAGGAGTTAGACAAGAAATTTGGGAAGTTAGACAATAATTTTGAGGGGTTAGACAATGGGATAAAAGAGGTGAAAAATGGGTTAATGGGGTTAGAAGATAGGATGGAGGACAAATTGCGGGAAATAGGGGAACAATCTGCCCGGGAAATCAAACGAATGGGAGAGCAGATAGAGGAGGTAAAAATCGGGGTAGAAACCAAATTGGATGCTCAGAGGGATGAATTGGGATAGATGAGGGTGGCATCTACAAAGGAGATGGATGAGATACGACGAGGTGTAAGTGAGGAGGTCTCGGGGCTACGCGAGGAGGTAAAGCGAGGTGAGAAGCGTATGGAGAAAGAGGTGAGAAATGGGACGGCAAAGTTACAAGGGGGAATAGAAGATCTGACGGAGGAGGTGGAACAGCTGACAGAGGGACAGACGGAGTTAGTGGAGCAGGTTCAAAAGAACACTGCGGTACTAGGAGGGTTAAAGGCGACACAAAAAGAAATTAAAAACGAATTAATAGCAACACAAAAGGAATGTCAGATGGTACGTGAGGGACTGACAATGAGGGTGGACGAGGTGACAGAGATAATGGAGACGAAGGACCGAGAGGTGAGGATGCACATAGAGACGGTCACGGTAGCCTTAGAGGACGAACTTGAGGAGACGCACCGGGGAATAAAAGAGGTGAAGCGAAAATTAGAGGAAGTGGAAGAAGAGGTGAGTGAAATTAAGAAGGGACGGACAGAAACTAAAAGAGAAATCCAGGAGGAGGTGATGGAATATGTGCAAGGTCGGTGCTCAACTCATAATGTGATGCTCACTAACCAAATAAAGAGTTTGCAGGTGGCAAAGGAGGTGCGGAGACGAGGTGCGGAGGTGAGTGGCAATGTATATGATGTGAGGAAAGCTTCAGTCGGCTTGGGGGTTGATTTAGACCCGGGTGTTTGTGAAAGGCCGTTGGTGAAGTGTGCGACAGGTCTGGTGTGCGAAAAAAGAGGTGTGCGAGAATGTCCGACCATGGGGTGTGTGAGGAAAAAGTGCACGCCAAGGAGTGAGTGTGCTGTCGAAAGTGAGTCGGTCGTAGCGCGTGTGCGAGGGAGCACATGGAAGCGCGTAGTGAGGAGTGTTACAGAGGATGTAACGGGAGAGTGTGCGCGAGAAAGGTGTGTAACGGACGGGTGCATGAGGAAAGAGTGTGCTGTCGAGAGTAAGGGTGAGTGCGCGACCGAGAGTGGAGGTGAGAGTAGTGAGAGTGACCCGGAGCATGAGTTGGTTATGACAGGTGAGCGAGGATGTACACCTGGAATGGAAGGATGCACACCTGGAATGGTAGAGCGTGTGTGGGAATGCACACTTGAGTTGGTCGTGAGGCACGTGGTTGGGTGTGCGAGTAAGAGCACATCTGTGATTGTCACAGAGGAGATGACCTGGGAGATGAGCGAAGAGGCGACACCAAGAGGAGCGGTGAGATGCGAAACGCTCCAAGCCAAAGAGGAGAGGTACTCGGAAAGGAAACCAGCTTTGGAGAGACGCGCTGAAAGGAGGGAGACGGCTCCACCAGAAGGAGAGGAGCAGGTGTGCCCGAGCCAGCGCGTGACGTCTACAGCATCGGCAGCGGATACGCGACGAAGGGTTTTCCCGCCAAAAACCGCGAGGAATTGAGAGCTGCTGCCTCCGACCCTGCCTCCCTCTCCAGCAATCCACCTCAAGCCCTACCTGCCTGCAATATCCCCCGTGTAAGTGTGAACGTCGTCTGTCTTACTCGTTGTCTTGGGGTTAAGTAAATTGAATAGAATAAGCTAACGATGCACTGTGTGACTGCTTTTTCCATCCATTGCTGTAGATAATTTTGGTCGCTCTTTCTTTTTGCTTGTGTGTGTATAATAAATCTGTTCTTCCTCCGTACTCTGTCTTCTTCTCTTTTCCTTCTCTTTCGGTCGCTTTAGAGGTTTCCCGATTGAATATCTGCGGTGCGATCTGGTCAACGTCGGGTGGAATCGGGTTCTAATCGGGGAGTAACTGTTCGGACGCGGTAATACCAACCGCTCGGTAAAATAACATCAAAACCGCGTCTGTAACAATATATATATATATATATATATATATATATATATATATATATATATATATATATATAAATATATATATATATATATATTGTTACGGATCGCGGTTAGATGTTATTTACCGAGCGGTGGTATTGCCGCGACCTAACAGTTCCCCCGATTCTTCCCCAACTCACCCGATTCCACCCGAACGTTGGCCAAATCGCGCTACGCTAAATCAATGATTGGAAAGGACACAACGACTGGGATAAATGAAACGACGCCAGGGGTACAGTTCTCAAGACCTCCGGAGGAGGGTATAATTAGTGGTGGAGAAAAGGGGTAGATTACAAGGTAGAGTGAGGTAAAAGACACAGAAGAGATGGGCACTTAAATACAATCTTATCTTATCCCAGACAGACCACAGACAAACGGAACAAGGCTGACTTACACAGGGATTGATGGCAGGAAGGGACAGGCAGTCGATAGCACAAGGTGCACCTTGGCTCAGGGACAGGATAAAGCATGGTCCAGTCCAGAGATGCGGGGAGGTGTCACAGCGCTCGGAAGGGACGTCTCTCTTGCTTCAAGCTCAGCGCGCATCTGACGTCACCACTCCCTCGGCTGCGCATGCTCAACGGGGAGTGACACGCCCTCGGCTGGTTGGCTCCGCCCCAGATGGGACCGGTCCACCGCTTCCATTGGGTGCGGGGGTTACCGGGCTCCGCCCTTGACGAGGAGCTGACAGGGAGCCCCTATTTGGGAACCCCGTCGAGCACATGTTTGATGGCGGCTCGTGGGGAAGGCCTCGTGCCCTCCCAACACCCCCTAGCAACCAAGCCGGAGTGAGGACGCGCACTCCCTGTGCACGCCGCCGCCGATGCTGTTGTTTCTGAACCGTGAGGAAGAGCTGCGGGGAGGTATTGGGAGGTCCTAAACTTCCTAACGGTGCCATACAATCACATTCTGGTGCAACGAAGGGTCAGAATTAATGGAAACGAATCCTTAACTGACATAGACTAAGAATAACTAGCAAGATGTCCTATAGTTGTCTTACATGAGATGCGGTGAACCTGGGCACGACATTTAATGGGGGAAATAGGGGGAGGTCGGGTCTACAGAGTGTTGTTTACAGAAAATGGGACTAGGGAATGGGGGATTGGGGATAGTTGGGAAGTATTGAGGAAATAGGGGAATATTTACAAGCGGATATGGATGGATGCAAACCCCATATCCGCAACATTGCACCCTTCTCTACATCGGGGCGTCCCGACCCGATAAATTTTTACCTACTTTAGTGTGGCACTCAGATGTAGTTCCCTCTACTATTAACTCAACCCTGAGTGCGACAGTTTTACAGATGTTCACAAATGAGTAAATATGTCCCCCTGCGACGTTGCACCCTTCTCCTAACAGAAACACACCCACAGGATAACCGAATCGCGGAAAGCATCCTCAAACTAAACATACAGCCGGTAGGGAGCATCATTTATACAAGACTGATATTTACACTACGATCCAGGACCTGTTCTTTGAGGAACACATGCAGATGTTATGCATAGAGAGAGAGCACGCTTGCCAGCATCGATACACCAACCCACGAGTGCCCTGTGGCCCTACGGCCTTTAATAATGTGCAGAGCACCCCGTCCAAGCACCAAAAGCACCACCCCATTATGCACAGTCAGCACCATCCGGTGCACCAATAAAGTGTTCAATAATAAATGCACAATCAAGTGTCCATGGTCACCGGTGGTGTCGCAGCCGGCCGATGTTCTGCCGCTCGTCTTGCCTTCATGGAGTGCACTTGGCCTTCTGGCTTCTTTAGAAATAAAGAAAGGCGCCAACCGCGTCCATTTCTAAATTGTGGCCGTCAGGGGGGCCAACTAAAAGTGGTTCACCTGTATGGCATAGGTGCCACGTTGACCCAGAGGTCCATCCACGGGTGGTGCTTGACCGCAAAAGAACTGCGGTCCATTGTGGGCGGACACAAAAATTGCGGTCCCTATGGTGTATCGATCCAGGCAGCAAGCAGCGGAAGTACAGGCCCACAACTGCGGAGCCAGCACCTCTCTTTCCTCTCTCTCTGCCCCAAAGCCAGATCCTCGGAGGTGGGAGACAAAAGAAGACAAGTGAGTAAGGTGGTAAGGGCGCAAAAGTGCACGCAATTCAAGGTAATGCACCCTGGGGGGCACATGGGAACCAGGTGAGACAGGTACGTTCCTACCGTACGCCCCCCCCCCCCACCAGGTAACCTACATTGCCCCTCCCTTACCCCTTAGTGTATCCACAAAACACAACACTACCCATAAACATCTACTTTACACATCAACAACGTCCATACTGTCTTCCCTGTTCTTCTCATAAACCTAATTCGTCTTCTCTCCCTCCTAACCAATCAAATTTGCCATTTCCAACTCTCATCAAAATTTGCCATCTCCAACTCAACATCAAAATTTGCCATCACCAATTCATCATCAGTCACTCCTAAGGAGGGAGAGATGGAATCACCCCAATGTCTCATCCACGTCGTGATGCGTCTCACAAATCCAAACAGCAATTCTCCTTTCCTGCAACACAGAACAAAGGAACACAGGTGTGGAGTCATCATCACCACCTCACGTAAGTGGCTGCGTATGGTGCGACAGGTTCATCAATCCTAACTATTTCCTAAATGACTTTAACAACTTTACATTACCCGGGGTCTTTCCCTGCCAATCCATTTGCCAACTTACACTATGGGTTCTAAAAACCAATTCCCATTGACCAAACTGTGGTGCTTCTCAAGTTGGGGTCTCACTCCCCCGATTCATCACTCGGTGCCCCCGCACAATTTCGGTGGCTGGGTCGTGTGACACTCCCAGCTGGTCCGCCCACCTGCACACCTCCACCACTGTTGTTGCCTACCGAGCTCACCTGCTCCTCACCCTAACCTAACTAACTGGGGAAGGCCCTCTCGCACTCTCACCCCCTCAGTGCCCTCTCTGGCACGGGCTGCCCGATCCACACCCGGGATCCTCAGGCACCCACTGACACTAACGGCTCCCAGAGCCCACCTGCGGCCTCACCTGGCCAACATCTAACAGTGGCGGAGTGCCCAACCATTCACACTCATACTAACAGGCCACACGACCAGCCAATTTCACCACACCAATGCACCCATCCACAATACCATTCTGCATCCGCACCACAAATGCCAATATCCAACCACAATTTACCTATACCTTCTAACTATTCTTTAAACTACCCTCCCCGGGTACTCGTGAAAAGGGGTCCACTCTTCCCCCATCCACACCTTCGCACCATGCATACCACTCCGTACCACTTACTCCAACTCTCTCCACACCACTCATTCCAATACTCCATGTATTCCACACACCTGTACTTGCACACCTGTGCTCTCATACTTGGTGCTGCCTGCACCCTTCTCTCCCCCAAGTGCATTTGCGCTGATCCACAACACTCACTACTCATACACTGCTCCACACACCTGTCCAGTTCTCACACAGCATCATCTCATCTAACTACTCCCCTCTGAAACTTGCGCTTCCCAGTCGTCCCTTTAAACTATTGCGCTCCCTCGTCATTATAATCCACTCTAACCTACCTGCGTCCCCACTACAGGTATTCTTGTCACTAACTAATCTTAACGTTGCCTAATGTCATCTTCGCTAGATCCCTACACACAATATCCTAACCCACCCGGGCTAGTTTTCACTGCCATACACCCCATAATCTATAGCGCATTTGCCCCCCCTCATGGGAAGGGTGGCAGGGATGCCACCCTTACCCACCATCATACGGCGCGAGTGGGACCTTGTGGGACCACCTCGTATGTGAGTCGTTGCCCGCCTGCCGGACCCCGTGCGTCGCCCCTTGCGGGGTCAGCGCGGGGCCGAACCGGCCGGGCCCCCACAGTACATTACCCCCAAGGGGCTCCCGTGCCTCCCCTGTCCCTCTAAAAACTACCCCTGTTGGTGTCGATGCATGGGTCACACTTCCGCAACCCGCTACCCATTCCATACCACCACAACCTTGCTCACTCACACCTCGCACCTCTCCCATCACCGGACCCTCTCGCTCGCACCCTCGTTCCATACCCTCCGGACCAGCCATACACCTCACTCTTGGCCTCTCACGAACATCCGGGTCCATCTCGACCCCCAAGCTTATTAAATCACCTGGCGCATCATACGCACGACCATATTGGTCACCACTTACACCGGGTCCTCTTTCTCTTCGCTTCTCCTCCATCACCTGCGAATCCCTCATCCGGTTAATGAGCACATCATCACGATCCGAACACAGACTTTGGACCAATTCTTTTACTTCCTCCTTTATCTCTTTCTTATCCTCTCTCCGTCGCTTCTTAATTTCGCTCACCCCTTCTTCCACTTCTTCTAATTTCTGCTTCACCTCCTTCATCTCCTCGTGCGCCCCCTTAAGTTCTTCCTCTAACTCCACCTTATTTTTTTCTATATGCTCCCGCACCTCCCGCTCTTTAACCTCCATCACCTCTACCACCTTGTTCATTTTCCTCGTCAGGTCCTCATGTACCGTCTGACACTCTTTTTAATTACCCCTACGTCCTTTTTCATCTCCTTCTGTGTCGATTTTAAACCCTCTATTACCGCTGTGTTCCTCTTTACCTGGTCCCCCAACTCCTTTTGTCCCACTGTCAGTTGTTCTACTCCCAGCGTCAACTCCTCTATACCACCTTGCAATTTTACAGTCCCCTTTCTCACCTCCTTCTCCATGCGCTCCTTACAGTGCCTCACCTCCTCGCGCACTCCTCCGACCTCCTCACTCACACCTCTTCTGATCTCTTCTCCCATCACTTGCATCTCCTGCCCAGATGCCACCCTCATCTGCTCCATTTCCTCCCTGTGAGCATCCAATTTAGTTTCTTCCCCCATTCTGACCCCCTCTATCTGCTGCCCCATTTTTTAAACTTCCCTTTCCGCTTGGTCCCTCATGTCCCTCAATTTGCCTTCCATACTGTTTTCTAACCCCTCTAACCCCTTTTTCATCCCTTCCATTTGATTCTCTTGAGCGGCCATTCTGTTTTCTACCCCCGTTAACCCCTCCTGTATTTCCCCTAATCTATTGTCTAATCCCTCTATTCTACTCCCTAACCCTCCGATCTGGGCCCCCATCCTTTGTTCTAACCGTTCCCCCATTTCTCCCATTTTGCCCCCCATTCTGCCCCCCAATCGCTCACTATCAGCCCTCATTTGCTCACTATCAGCCCTCATTTGGCCCTCCAATCGCTCCCCCTGAGCATCCATTTTTGCCATCATTTGAATCACTAGGGCGTGCCCGTACGTGTGTGCAAAAAAACATGCGTGCAAACAACAACAACAAAAAAAAACTTTGAAACCACGTGGCAGTAACGACCACAGAACCCCCCCCCCTCTATTTACATGAAATGGTTTGGTCCATTCGCAAAGCCAAAGCGAACGGCTTGCGAGTACGGTAGAACCCCCCCCCCCTCTATTTACATGAAATGGTTTGGTCCATTCGCAAAGCCAAAGCGAACGGCGAACGGCTAAATCGCCATAGCTCGGTAACTACTTCTCCGATTAATATGAAACCTTGAAAAGGCACATCCTCAGGTCCCCAGCAATATACCTGGCAAGTTTCAAGTATATCGGACCCGTGGTTGTCGAGAAACAGCGGTCACAGACAAACAAACACACAGACACACACACAGACACACACACAGACACACACACAGAGATTACTGGAATTATAGATAGATAAAGACTCGCATGTACTCTGGCATCTCTGGCTCGGCTGCCGCGACCACGGGCGCAGCGCAATTTGGTACTGCTACGGTCACGGGCGCGGCAAAATTTGGTGCCGCTACACCCACGTGCGCGAGGACGCCATCTTGTGCGCCCGAAACCTCGTGCGCGAGGACGCCATTTTGCGAACCTGCCGCCCTCACTGCTTCGCTCTCCTCTTGTCCCTCAATTTGGTCCTGGATCGACCCTGCCTCACTCTCCTCTACCGGAACCCAGCCGTCTTGATCTGCCATAGCGCGACTTTCAAAATTCGGGTTTTTTGTAAAACAAAACAATTTCCAACTGCTTGTAATTTTGAGCGCGTTAAGCGCGCTTCGGGCCTCGTATCTCACTCCTCGACACCAATTGTTATGGATCGTGGTTAGATGTTATTTACCGAGCGGTGGTATTGCCGCGACCTAACAGTTCCCCCGATTCTTCCCCAACTCACCCGATTCCACCCGAACGTTGCCCAAATCGCGCTACGCTAAATCAATGATTGGAAAGGACACAACGACTGGGATAAATGAAACGACGCCAGGGGTACAGTTCTCAAGACCTCCGGAGGAGGGTATAATTAGTGGTGGAGAAAAGGGGTAGATTACAAGGTAGAGTGAGGTAAAAGACACAGAAGAGATGGGCACTTAAATACAATCTTATCTTATCCCAGACAGACCACAGACAAACGGAACAAGGCTGACTTACACAGGGATTGATGGCAGGAAGGGACAGGCAGTCGATAGCACAAGGTGCACCTTGGCTCAGGGACAGGATAAAGCACGGTCCAGTCCAGAGATGCGGGGAGGTGTCACAGCGCTCGGAAGGGACGTCTCTCTTGCTTCAAGCTCAGCGCGCATCTGACGTCACCACTCCCTCGGCTGCGCATGCTCAACGGGGAGTGACACACCCTCGGCTGGTTGGCTCCGCCCCAGATGGGACCGGTCCGCCGCTTCCATTGGGTGCGGGGGTTACCGGGCTCCACCCTTGACGAGGAGCTGACAGGGAGCCCCTATTTGGGAACCCCGTCGAGCACATGTTTGATGGCGGCTCGTAGGGAAGGCCTCGTGCCCTCCCAGCACCCCCTACCAACCAAGCCGGAGTGAGGACGCGCACTCCCTGTGCACGCCGCCACCGTTGCTGTTGTTGTTGTTTCTGAACCGTGAGGAAGAGCTGCGGGGAGGTATTGGGAGGTCCTAAACTTCCTAACGGTGCCATACAATCACATTCTGGTGCAACGAAGGGTCAGAATTAATGGAAACGAATCCTTAACTGACATAGGCTAAGAATAACTAGCAAGATGTCCTATAGTTGTCTTACATGAGATGCGGTGAACCTGGGCACGACATTTAATGGGGGAAATAGGGGGAGGTCGGGTCTACAGAGTGTTGTTTACAGAAAATGGGACTAGGGAATGGGGGATTGGGGATAGTTGAGAAGTATTGAGGAAATAGGGGAATATTTACAAGCGGATATGGATGGATGCAAATCCCATATCCGCAACAATATATATATATATATATAAATATATATATATATATATATATATATATATATATATATATACGTATATATATATATATATATACATATATATATATAATTATATATATACATATATATATATATATATATATATATATATATATATATATATATACGTATATATATATATATATCTATATATATATATATTGTTACGGTTTTGCACGACCCCGTTCCCTTACCAAGGGGAGATTAAGCCCCTTCTTCTCCTTGGGTCTTCGCAACCGCGAGACTGAGTCGCCACTTCCGGTCAGACGCGGGACAATTTTCGCACGTACCGAAGTACCCACGCCGCCGCGGAAGCGGGGATCAAGTCTCGCACAAACCACGCGTAATTTGATTACACCCGAGCGGATTGCGTACCACGTGGTCCGTGCAGTTACCTTGGTATTGGAACCCGATTAGAGCGATATAATTCGTACCATGCTTAATCAATGATGGAAAACACGAGACGGTCGAATCAAAGGAAGAACACGTTTAATTATTATTATTTGCAATGTACACTGGTAGAAGGAGCAGAGACACAGGGCAGTCTTATACAGTCTTAACTTATCGCCCAGACAATGCGCCCATTCACACTCACAGGGGGATGAAGGAAGAAAATGTTCAGGCGCTGAACGCGCCGGCTTTGGTCGTCCAGGAACAGCTCACCCGGCGTGACCCTCTGGCGGTCACCACACGTCCCCCAGCGAAGGCAGGCAGGCAGGTGGGAGGAATCCTCGCAGCGCGTGTATTGGCAAAGCAGGCAGGCAGAAAGAAATATTAGCACGTCTCTGGCCCGGCACGGCTGTCTTTCACAGCGCGATTAATACAACTGCGCGCTTTCACTCTCGTAACTCAACGGAGGATCTGACTTAAGCTCAGCCGAGAACTCAACTTGTAACTCATGCGCGTTTCACCCGAGCTCATAACTTGTAATTCAACACCGCGCATCCCTTCTCATAACTTAATTCAACAGAGGACCCCGGCTCACAACTCAGCGCATGTCCTCCTCATAACTTGATGAGCGCCTCTCCCTTCTCATAACTGAGGTGGGGGTTTCAAGCACAGGGTTATATGGTTCCGCCCTGGCCCGCATCGAATGTTCCAAACCACGCCTTTTGCCGCAGTGGTTAGCCACTCCCCTCGAGCCCTGATTGGTGGCTCGTGCTCACCGGTCACTCCCACTCCTTCTGTACCGCCTTCGTTCGGCCTGGATCGACTTGTTCAGGGCGGCCTCGTGGTATTTTGCGCCAAAACTCAAAGCATCGAGGCAGCATAAGCATCGGAAGGAGACCTAACTCTCATTATTCTACTCAACGCAAAACTGACACAGGAAAAGGTCTACGCTTACATTTACTATGAAATAACTGAGCTTAAACGAGGCTATGTGTTGTAGTGTAACTAAACTATGAGGGGAAATTAACCTTTTATTGCAAAAACACAAAACTGCAACACTACACCCCTCCCTCGCCAGACTCGTCCCCGAGTCGGAACCAACAAATGCAACAACCGGTTAGAGAATGACAGGCAAATTTAACTTTTACTTTTACATGTGACATATTTGTGTGGTTCCCCATAACATTTACTCTGACCCGTGTATGCGACAGTTTTAAAACACTAGATATGTCCCTCCTATTGCGTTGAGTAGCTATATATCAGATTCATGCCCACAACTAACCGAATTCCGGAATTTGTCAACTAAACACATAGCCGGTGGGCTGCATTTTATATACAAGCACAAAAAACTTAACCTTATTTACAATTCTATGACCCAGGACCTGTCCTTTTTGGAAGAGAAGATTGGAGGGGAGAGAAAGCACAGCAAAAACACAACACACTCATCAATCATGACATTTGCTGCTTGCTTCTTGCATCTTGCTTCTTGCTTCTTCTGTGTGCATATACCAAACCGGCTAGCCCCCGGACCGGCATACAGGCAATTTTTAATCTTCAGGGCTACCTAAACTTACACATCTTCTCATCCCTAGCACAACATAATTAAAAAATGCACACAAAAAAAAGCTTTTATTTCATTTCTTTGCCAGGCAAGGCCAACCTCATGTGGTCCGACTGCTTGGCATTGACGCCACTCAAACAAGTGGTCCGAAGGTGCAAGATGGTTTTGCAGCAAAGTGCTGCACAACAGAGGTGCAAGGCCACAAAGCTTGTGGTCCATAGCGTGTAAGGTGCAGCAAAGGGTTTGTGGCAGCAAAGTGTTGCACAGGTGCAGCAAAGTTACAGCAAAAGGATATGGCAGCAATTGCTGCGCCGTTCGGCTGCACAGATGTAGCAAGGTGCAGCAGGGATGCTGCACAGGTCGATGGTGCTGCACAGTTCCACCTCCAAAATGGTCCTGGGGCGGGGGGGAGAGACAAAGCACGACCAGCAAAGCAGAAAGGACGCAACGGCACACGGAAACACAAGGTAATGCAATGCAACGGGCGCGGAAGAGCGAGCAGAGCAGGCTCACCCCGAGCCGTCCGTACCCCCCACCGTCAGCTTACACTACCTTAGCCCTCCTTGTATTTACAATCAGTCTCTACGTCTTGACTCCCATATCCCCCTCTAATCCAAATTCGTCTCCCAATCCCTCCCAGGAAGGAAGGAATGGAACAACCACAATGTCTCATTACGTCGTGATGCGTCTGTATTACTCAAACGGTTCACAGAGCCTTGGTGTGGAGCTTCGTCCTCCTCGGTGACTGGCTGTGGATGGTGCGAAGGGATTTCTCATCCTAACTACACTACTGACATTTACTTTTACCCTACCCGAGGTGGTACCCTGCCAATCGGCCTCTTTAAACTATGTTATTCTAAGAACCCAAATTCCCATTGCCCACTCTGTGGTGTCCTCCGAATTTGGGTCTCACTCCCACGAATTTTCTCTCTGTGCCCTTGCACAATTTTGGGGCTGGGTCATGTGGCTCTACCAGCAGGTATACCTACCTGCACACCTCCACCACTGAAGTCGCCACCCGAGCTTACCTGCTCCTGCGACTACCTAAACTGGGGAAGGCCCCTCCTGGCTCTTTACCCCCTGATGCCCACCTTGGCATTGGGCAACCCGGGTCCTCTCCTGGGATCCTTGGGCCCCACTCAACAACTCACAACGACCCTAACTGGGGAAGGCCCCTCCTGGCACTTTATCCCCTGATGCCCACCTTGGCATTGGGCAACCCGGGTCCTCTCCTGGGATCCTCGGGCCCCACTCAACAACTCACAATGACCCTAACTGGGGAAGGCCCCTCCTGGCACTTTACCCCCTGATGCCCACCTTGGCATTGGGCAACCCGGGTCCTCTACTGGGATCCTCGGGCCCCACTCAACACTACAACTAACCGGTTCCCAGAGCCTACCTGCGGCCTCACCTGGCCGACAAACTACCAGTGGCGGAATGACCCAATAACCATACGCACCAATTAAGCCACACGCCCAGCCATTCCACATACTCATGCACCCAACAAAACACTACTTGCTACTGCCCGCACCACAGGTGTCAATATCCATACAAATTTTGCCTAAGCCCTCTACCTGGCTTTACACTACCCCCCCCCCCCCCCCCCGGGCTTTCGCGAATGGGTTCCACCTCCCCCCATTCACTCCTTCACACCATGCATTCCACACCTTTTATTCCACACCATTTATTCTCACACACCATTTAATTCGCACCCCAATTTTCTCACACACCTTTTTGTCTTGCACACCTTTTGTGCTCACACACCTCTTTCCTCGCACACCTCAAACACAATTCCATTTGTCTCAACACAATTTCTCACACGCCCAGCATCATCTAGCTGACTACTTCCCCTAATACTCGTGCTTCCCTGTCTTCCTTTTAAACTATGCACTCCCTTGTCATTATCAACCATCTAAACTACCTACGTCCCCACTATAGTACAAGTGTCACTACTTAAATCTCATGTCTCTAAAGTCTGCGACATCCCTATCATTATCCTAGCCCTCCCTCAGCTAGCTTTGGTGCCCAATGGAGGTAACCATTGCTGGCGTCCCCATGTGCCTATCACTGCCATCCCCCTAAACGAATGCTCATGGGCCCTGTCCGTGTGAGGAACTACCATTCCCCCATGGTTAAACTACCATTCCCCCACGTAGGGTAAACTACTCTCATCAGTCCACTACACTCGAGCCTCACCAAGTGGATGTACATTGTCATGGCTCGGCCTCGAAAGGTCGAGCGATCCATGCGGGTGGTTGGTCTCCTGTATGGGGTGTCCGTCCGGCATTTTCGATCCAGGGGAGGAGGTATGGATGGGCCGAGATGCATGGCTCCATTCCTGCGCAGGGCTTCGCCGTCCCACGCACGATGGCCCAACCGGCCACGGTCGGAGCACCGCACCCGCTAGGGTGCGCGGCTCCGAAATCTCCTACCTCCCCTTGAACCTCGCCGATTGCCTTTGCTGCCACGGCACGGCACCAACCATACAGTGCGGGGGCCGGTACGAATCGTGCTCGCCGGTCCTTGTGAGACCGACGCAGCACGGATTCCCTCCGGTCCGGTCCTTGCAGCACACAACTCACCGGGGGCTTGCGTCTGCTATCCGTCCCGCTAAACGCTACCCCGGTCGGTGTCGATGCTTGAGCCGCGTCCTCACACCTCGCGACCCACTCCGCATTCGCACACCCAGGCATCCCCACGCCTCCCATACACTCCGTTACTGCACACTCTCCTTAGACATTCTCTGGTGTGCATTCTCCCTCACACTCCGTACTCGTACCTGCACACCTAGGTGCACTCACGCCTTTCACACACTCCGTAACACCCCCGGGTGCGCACTCCTGCACACACTCTGCAACACGCTCTGGTGTGCACTCCTGCACACACTCTGCAACACGCTCTCGTGTGCACTCCTGCACACACTCTGTAACACACTCTCCCGTTACACACTCCGTAACACCCTCGGGTGTGCACTCCTGCACACGCTCCGGTGTGCACTCCTGCACACACTCTGCAACATGCTCCGGTGTGCACTCCTGCACACACTCTGTAACACACTCTCCCGTTACACACTCTGTAACACCCTCGGGTGTGCACTCTCTAGTTACACACCCAATCATCGCACACCCAGGCGCACAATTTTCTCGCTCACGCTTCGGCGCACACTCTCTCTCGTACCGCGCACCAGTCGCCCTCGTACACCGCACAATGGACAATGGACCTTTGGCGACCGCCCGGGTCTCGTCTCTGTCCCAAGCGCGCCAAAAACCCGTTCGCGCCACACACATTTGCGCCGCTATTTCTCACCTCGGGGTCCTCCTTCCCCGGCTTTTTCGCCAGCACCTGTAAACCTTTATTGAGGTTAGCAAGCACGGCATCACGGTGCAAATGCAGACTTTGTGCGGATCCCATTACTTTCTCCCGTGATTCACTTTCCGATTCTGCCCCAATTGTTTCTTCAATTCCAATTGTTTCTTCGATGACCGCCGGCGCCCATAAAATTTCCTCGTCCAATTCGGCGACCGTCGGCTCTTCTACACCCTGCGTCGCGATTTCCATAGCCCCGGTCAACTTAGCTGTGCTCTGCCCAAGCTCGCTCCCCACGCGTTCCTCACCCTGCTTCACCTCGTCGCGCGCCACCACGACCTTCTCGCTCAACCTGCACCCAATGTCCTCCCCCGTTTTTTATTTCGCACCTGAATTCGTTTATTTCATCCCCCATTGCGTCTATTTGTGCATTCAGTTGGATTAGGAGCAATTCAATGTTAGAAAAGGCTTGCACAGCGGGCTTGGCTGCCGCTGCCACGTGCGAGGCGCCGCCACCTCCTTTACCAGCTGCCGCACCCTTTTCAACTTCCACTACCAACTGTCTCTGCAGGTCCTGAGTCATTAATTTCTCTTCTACCCCCACCGGCATTCGACCGCCTTGGCCAGCCATGGTACGAATACAATTTTGGATTTAATAACTAAATTTCGTCCGCTCGTAATTTCGAGTGCGTGAAGCGCACTCCAGGTCCAATCCAACTCCCGGACACCAAATGTTACGGTTTTGCACGACCCCCGTTCCCTTACCAAGGGGAGATTAAGCCCCTTGTTCTTTCTGGGCCTGGCGTAACCGAGAGACTTGAATTGAAGCGCCTCTTCCGGGCAAACGCAAGGTAGGGTTTTGGGACCAAGTCTCGCTCGTACCTAAATACCCGCGCCGCCATGGAAGCGGGGAAACAAGCCTCGCACGAGCCACATGTAATTTGAGTACACCGAGCGGATTGCGTACCACGTGGTCCATGCAGTCACCGTTAATGTTGGACCCCGATTAGAGCGGTTCTATTCGTACCACGCTTAGTCAATGGGGGAAAACACAAGAACAATCGAATGGAAGGAAGAACACAGGTTTAATTACTTTTCCCAATATTATGTACAATGATCGGTAGAAGCAGAGACACAGAGCAGAACTTAAGTCGTCTTATTCTTAAACCCAGACTCGGGCCCGTTCACACTCACACAGGGAATTGCAGGCAGGATGATGTTCAGGCCAAACGCGCCGGCTTGGTCGTCCAGGAACGGCCCCATCCGGCTCTCCTCGGTCACAGCACGTCCCGCGATGATGGCAAGCAGGCGGTGGAAGGATCCTCGTAGCGCGTCTCCCGAACAAAAGGCAGATGATGAGGCAGGAAGGAAAAGTACGCGTCTCTCAGGACGGCTGGTGGTTCCACAGCGTGTTTAGCAACCAGCGTGCTATTACTTGCGTAACCCAATGCACTATAGCGGCTCGGCTTCTAGCTCAATCGAGCGTCACTTTAATATGAGCGCGTATCTTAGTTCATGCGCGTCTTTCTCCGATCTCGTATCTCTCAAACTCCACTGCTGACCGCGCTCCTTCAACTCCTCTTCTCTCCTCAACTCAACGCACTGCTTCAACTCGAGAGCCCTTACTCAACTGCTGCTCGACGCTCTTACTCCACTTACTGCTCCTGGTGGTTTTGCGCAATAGTTATATCGACACGCCCTGAGCCTTCTCGAATCTTTCAACCACGCCCTGTGACGCAGTGCTGCAGCCACACCCTGTGAACCCTGATTGGCAGCTCGCGCCTACCGTCAGCTTCTCTGCCGCCCTCATTCGGTCCCGACCCAACCTTCCAGGCCGGCCTCGTGTTAATTCGCGCCAAAAAGCCAAAGGCAGCACAAAGAGGCGTAAGGCGACGGAGGCGGCATAAGGCAATGGAAGCATGAAAAGGACCTACTCTCATTTATTCTACTCAACACAAAACTAACACATAGTGGGGCAACTTAGCATAACAATTGTGCATTTTGTGAGAAAAGCACCAAATTTGGCACACTAGTAGACTATCCTATTATGAACAGATTTGGATATTGGGCCATCTCAAATTCAGCCCCTGATAGCTGTGGCAGCCATTTTCCAAAATGACACCTTCAGCTTGTTCCGACGAATTGCATCATCAATTGGCTTGGTCCTTTCCACCAGGCAATCTCTGGTGAAAGCCTGGAACTGCTCTTGGCCAATCTTCTTCACATTCCTGACAGTCTCAACTGCAGCAGGACCTGCAATTTCCTTTGTGTCAAGGACAACCAGATCCATGCTCTCTTCCTCAAAGGGGTTGCCAAGCTCTTCTATGACGCTGACAAGGGTGCGGACATCCTTGGTGAAAGAGGTCTGCACACTTGGTGTCTGGTCGTGATGACGTGTGTCCTCTCGCCTCCCCCAGTGTTGATGGCCATCTTGGAACTCTTCTATGGCCCTGGAAACTTCTGGCCCGGCAATCATCCAACGCCGCAGGGCACTTGGGTTGTCAGTGAGGCCGACTGCTCCACCATCTCCTTTGATGCAGGCGTTATTCTGTTCATGCGCCTGGTCGAGTGGGATCGAAGAGAACACCTCCTTCGTCTTCTGTACAGTGAAGTTGCCAGCCCTGAATTCTCTGGCTACATCTGGGTGCTTCATTGGGAGTGCAACCATGTCCCTCAGGTGAACAGGGACCCACCTGGCATAGTGTGTGTGGTCTAAGGCATGGAACCATGGGACCAGTTCCATCAGGGAATCAAGGTACATCGTGAATGAAGCCTGCCGCAGAGAACGCACGTAGACCAGTACCAACATCTCTAGTTCCAGCACAGTTGCCCAGTACTGAAAGTTGGGAATGTCTTCTCCTCTCTGGTGACACCAGTCTTCGAATTCAGGCAGGTCTTCGGCATCATCAGCATATGTCATACAGTGGCGTTCATACGCACGGTGTTGCAGGATGTGCAGTGCCACTGCAGTGATTTGATGAGCTCTTCTTGTGCGGGTGACGTGGGCAGCTCGCAGGAAGGAGTCGGCCGTCCCTGGCGTTGCAATCTCAGCTTGCAAATCTGCAAAATCTGCAAATCTTGCAAAAATCAAATCTCTGAATCTGAGATGGCCCAATATCCAAATCTTTTCATAAAATGATAGTCTACTAGTGTGCCAAATTTGGTGCTTTCCTCACAAAATGCACAATTGTTATGCTATATTTAGCTTAGCTGCCGGACTAACAGGAAAAGGACTATTCTCACACATACTATGAAATAACTGAACTATCGCGAGGCTACGTGTTGTTTATGTGACGAACTATGAGGGGGAAATTTAACCTTTATTATACAAAACTCAAAACCGCAACACTACCCCTCTCCCTCGTCAGACTCGTCCCCGAGTCGAATCTAACTACAAAGAAAAAATGGAACGACCGGTTTTGAGAAAGATCTGGAAATTAACTTTTACTTTTACATGTGACATATAGATGTGGTTTTCTCTACCATTTACTCTAACCCATGGGTGCGACCGTTTTAAAACACTAAATATGTCCCACCTATTGCGTTGAGTAGCTACTCTAACAGAATCACGCCCACAATTAACCGAATCCGGAATTTGTCAAACTAAACATATAGCCGGTGGGCAGCATTTTATATACAATGTTACGTGCTCCTCCCCAAACTCCGGTCACAGAGTACCTCGAGCCCCGAGAGGAGTCACGGCAGAAAGATGTGTTATTCTGTATGTCAAAGATCAATGGTGAAACCACACCAATTGTTACCAACAAACAAGTATTGTATTAAGGTCACACAAGAATAATAGTACAATAACAATATTAATCAATTGTACAACCAATATATCATTCCTATGATGGTACCATCAATTTTGTACAATATAACTCACTGTGCTCCAAGTGAGCGAAAATAACATTCCCAATGTCTCTGTCCCAACTTCAAACCAAAATCGATCCACGCTCCAGTAATCATCAGAACGATGTTGTATCGAGATCAGAATCCCGTTCGGTTGACAGTCACACTGCCAAAGATGGGCAAAGGTGTCCTCAAGAGGCGACAGGGAAATCACACCTTTGGGTATGGATGTTCAACGGCTCCCCACACGGCGAACCGCAAATTCTCACTCAAAATCCACGTCACACATGCAAACCAGGCTAACGGCTGGATGCGTTGAAATGGTTGGAGCGGGGTGAAAAACCTGGAGCGATGCGAAAATCTGGCGCTAGACAAAACGGCCAACGGCCCGTACTCGAGACGTAACGGCTCTCCAATGATTCTCTTCGGAATCAACCGCAAAACCTGTCACGCAGGTTTATCTGTCACAGCGACAACAGCTCTGTCACAGGAATCCCCTTTCCCAGGAAACCCAAAGTTCACTCGTGACCCCCGTTTGCCAGCGTTTGTTCAAAACCTCAATGCAGCTCGGCTCCTTGTCCGACCTCACTCGCTCCGCCTCCTCTTCCTCCTTTTCTTCTTCATCCGGTTCCCGATCCAGTTTCCGGTTTCTTTTAAAACACTAACTTTTTTTACCTTTTGAAAACAGTAATCTCTATTTCACCTAAACGATAACAATAATAGTACATGGAACCAAAAATGTTTACAGTGGATGAGAACCACCACAACGGAAGTGACAAATCCGTAACACTTCCCACCCTCAAGAAAGAAAGTTGGAACATAGTGAAAACTTTCTTTGCAAGCAAAAACTCTTTTAAGAAACAAAAGTAAAACTCACTCCCAAATGATCAATTCACGTGAGCAACAATAATTAATATTCCCCAAAATAAAGCAACAAAACTTCCAAACAACCTACAGGAATTTCCAAAGTTAGTTCACTCTGGATAAAGCATCAGCAACGACATTGTCCCTGCCCTTTACATGCTCAATTTCCAAGTTGAACTCCTGCAAAGCCAAACTCCATCTCATCAACCTCTGATTTTTATTTTTCATTTTTTGAATGAAGGTTAAGGATGAAGGTTGTCATCAGTGAAGACTTTTATAGGAAAGGTAGTAGTTCCTAGATACACCTCATAATGCTGAAGTGCAAGCAGGAGAGCAAGGGTCTCTTTTTTTCCACGGTGGCATAATTTGCCTGGTGTTTGTTAAACTTTTTGGAATAGTAGCACACTGGGTGATCCACTCCATCCTCAACTTCCTGTAATAGAACTGCCCCAGCCCCACATCACTTGCATCAATGGCCAACTTGAAAGGTGCTTGAAAATCCGGGGCTGCTAGGACAGGAGAGCTCATTAATATCACTTTGACATGGGCAAATGCAGCCTGGCTTTTGTCATCCCAAACAAACTTGGTCTCTTTCCTCAGCAAATTCGTTAAAGGGGCTACCACATCAGAAAAATTCCTGCAGAACCGCTGGTACCAACCAGCCATCCATATAATAATACCGTAAGGACTCGACTTTGTTATCCCTTTTACGCCGCACCCAGTGACCCCATGCCCACGGCACTAATGCATTTTCCATCTACGAACCGCGCTCTTTGTTTATCACGTACAGCCATACTCGAAAAATCTGAATTCGCCGACTTTGGGACCCAAAAGCATCCGATTTATCGGCCGATACGACGCCATCTTACGACACCATCGTATTGGCGTCTGCTGGGCGAAGGCGATGGTCAAATGGTCTTTATCGTCATTTTAATAAAGTTAAATGGAGTGACGTTTTGGAAACGTTTTTTGAAGTTTGAAGTTTTTTCGAATCGAAGTGAAGAAGTTTTTGAAGTTTTGATTTTGGAAACGTTAAATGGAGAAACAGTTTCACAGGAAGAGAATGCGATGCGATGAAGAAGAATCCATCTTTATTTTATTTTTTTGAACCACAAAAGATTGAAGCTCCACGAAGTCAAGGATGTGAAACTACGTGAATGTAATAAAATAACAAGTACAAAAAGTTTTAATTAAAACAAAAGCCGCGTCGATGTTACACAATGCCTAGATGCAGCTGTGCCTATAACGTCGATGTTATAAGCACAGGACATTCCTATTGATTCGATTACTTGATGTTATTTTTGTGCAAAGTGAAAATATATCTCGGCAATTTCCCGTGTGTGGCGACGAATTTTAAATATATCTCGGCATTTTCCCGTCTGTTATTTCAGGCGGTGTATGACTGACCATGCCGCGATGTAAAAAAATATATATCTCGGCAATTTCCCGTGTGTGGCGACACGTGAACGAAGCTATGCTCCTCTCTCCACATTATTGTGACGACGTATAAATTAAATATTTCATCGTGACGATTGTCATCAAATGGACGAATTTTTAATATATCTCGGCCTTTTCCCGTCTGTTATTTCGGGCGGTGTATGACTGAGCATGCCGCGATTTAAACAAAATATATATATCTCGGCATTTTCCCGTCTCTTATTTCGGGCGGTGTATGACTGAGCATGCCGCGATTTAAAAAAAATATATGTCAATGGACTTGAAGCACGGAGGTATATAATAAACTGGAGAGCCAATGACGGCTGTCGGCTGAAGCTAGCGGAAGTTGCTTGGCGGCCATATTGGGAAGCCGATTGTGACATTCGTCCACATCCATCAGGGCAAGTAATACAATACACCGGACTCGAACATGCAACTAAATTGGAAGTTTATTGTTCAATAGTTGTTATTTTTCCTTAGCTATCTGATGCCAATAACTGCAAATGAGGGTTGTATAAATTACAGCACTAGGTGGTTTGCCATTGCCTTCCCACTTCGCAGTAGCAGTAGGTAGGGCAGGAAGTTGTTCAGGGTCCTGGTACGAATCCCGATCCTGGTATTTCACGGGCAGGGCGACTGATCATCCTGGCGAACGTTAAGCCGGCTGTCTTGTCTGCTAGTGAAGGAGCTGGGGCTCCCACGTCGATCGGGGAATCGGAATCGGGGAATGGAAGCTGAATGACAGTTGGAAAGTGCCTGTAGCATACTTTATGATAAATGGATTGTCGGGGAAGGAACAGGCGAATTTGGTGACACAATGTCTACTAAAATTGCATGATATCGGTGCAGAGGTGGTTTCCTTAACTTGCGATGGACCGTCCGCTCATTTGACAATGTTACGTGAGCTAGGTGCCGACATCACGCCGCAGAATGTGAAACCAACATTTCCCCACCCAGCAAATCCCGAAAAGAAAATTTGTGTTGCACTCGATGCATGTCACATGCTTAAACTTGCAAGAAACTGTCTTGGATCCATGAAAATGATGGAGGATGGCAACAAAAAAGTCATCGCGTGGAAATACATCCAGGCACTCTTTGATCTGCAGAAGAGGGAAGGCTTGCGTCTGGGAATAAGCTCTCCCGGAAACACATCGAGTGGAAGAGCAATGTCATGAAGGTGGACACAGCGCTCAGACATTGAGCACTAGTGTGGCAGATGCAATTCGGTTTTGCAGGGACACTTTGCAACTATCAGAATTTCAGGGCAGTGAGGCTACCTGCCAATACATTGAAACATTGGACAAACTGTTTGACATTCTAAATTCTCGCAATCCATTGGCACGAAACTACAAGGCACCACTCATGACATCACGAGAAGGACTTTTCCTGCCATTCCTGGATACTGCCTACAGTTACTTGTCCAACATCAAAAACATGAATGGTCAAGTTATGACCAATACGCGTTTGAAAACCCCCTTCATTGGTTTCATGATCTGCATAGAGAGTGTCAAAATTTTGTATTTCACATATGTCAAACCTGCCTCATCTCCCCTGCGATACCTGCTCACGTACAAAATAAGCCAAGACCACATTGAACTTTTCTTTGGAGCGGTCCGCATTGCATGTGGAAGTGGGAATAACCCAACGGCCCGGCAGTTTGTTGCCGCATATAAGCGCCTCTTGATGCGACATGACATCAAGTCTGCAAGTGGGAACTGTTCTGCACAGGACTCAACCAGAATCCTGAATGCGGCTTCCTTCAAGTGCGTTGCAAAGCAGGCTGTGCCTGACGAGAGTCACGACATGTTGGTGGCCAGACGATACGACCTGGAGTTGAGATCGCCGGCAAAAGAGGACCACGACTATGCGGATATTCCAAATTTTGAGCAACTTTCCATCTTTACAGTCATGTGTTGGCTATATTGCCGGCTATGTGGTGAGGATGGTGAGGAAGACTCTGAAGTGTAGCCAATGTCTTTCTGCATTGACCAGTAACAACGAAGAATGGCAAACCACACCAATGTACAGCCTGATTGTTACCAAGAACAGGGGTGGCCTCATAGTTCCCTCGCACAGTGTTGTTCGTGTCTGTGAGGCGACTGAACGCTGTGTCAAGAGGCTCCTGGCTGTAAGCAATGGCAAAATGCCTCGTGAAAGTGGGATAAGAGTGGCAATTTCCACTTCTGTCCTTTCTGAGGTCGGTCGGTCTACATTTGCTTCCTTGGATCGGCACATGTTTGACTGTGAGGCAGACAGCAACCATGTGTTTGCTTTAATACATTCTGTATCACAATCATACAGCAAGATACGTTTCCATCATGTTGTGAGAACACTCGATGATGACATGAAGGAAGAGCGCATCAGGAAAAAATATTGCAAACTGGTCCTGTTTGCTCACCAGTGAGGCAACACCAGAGCAAGCTGAAATATAAGAGCGACCTCATCTCTACATGGTGTGGGTGTGTTTTGTGGGTTAACTGTGAATTGTGTGGGTTAACTACATGACAGCGTTTCATGTCATTTATGTGACTGACTCACTGTTGATGTGTTGCTGACCCATGTCAGTGTAGAATAAACTCTGGTTATCATTATATCTGCGTGGTTTCTAACATCTCGGTAATAGAAACATACACATCTTAGTTACAATATAATGACTGAATTAAGTAACATCATATAACATGACAACAAATCAGATCTTTATATTGAGGAATATTATAGAACAAGCCAAAGAATGGCAAACGACGATGTACCTCAATTTTATAGATTTCTAGAAAGCTTTCGACTCCTTGCCCAGAGAAAGTCTGGGTCATAATGAAGAAATACAGCATACCTGGAAAATTAGTGAACCTTGTAAAAGCCCTTTACCAAGACTTTCAATGTGCGGTCGTCGACCAAGGTGAAACAACAGAATGGTTCAAGGTGAAGACAGGAGTTAAACAGGGGTGTAACATGTCAGGATTCTTATTCCTACTAGTGGGTGATTGGGTCATGAGAAGAACGATAAAGAACACCGAGCGGTAATTTTGGGCACTTTTTTTTCAAATGAGCTCTAAACCATTGGATTCCCCAGGAAAAATGCGTCTAGGATCAACTTCAAACTTAATGAACACCATTTCCTTAAAGAACGGGATTCTGAGCCCGAATATCAGTTCAAATATTAGTATTCTATATTAATTAAATAGTCGGCGGTCCTAAAATTCGCTCCAGCTGCATCATCAGTGCGCCACGCCTTTGCTTTGACAGGCTTACGATCGGCTTCCCAATATGGCCGCCAGACTATTTCCGGTGGCTTCACGGCGGCTAATGCTGCGAGGTGGCCAATTGGCTCTCCATATTATATACCTCCGTGACTTGAAGTTACAGGTCTTTGAGAATTCATTTCGTTCTATAAAGGGCAACTTTCATCGCATTTTCTTCCCGTTTTTTTTCAACCGAGTCTAAAACTATGTTGGCGACTGTGAAAAATGAAATGATATATCGAATTTGATTTGAAAGAAAACTGTGTGAGAGGAAGACACCACGGGCCTACAAAACAGGCCTCAAAGCTATGCGAGTTAATAAAATGGTGGATATTTGTTTATATGAAGGCTCTCCCAGAATGGGTGGAGCTATGGTTCCCAGAATGGGTGGAGCTTTGAGGTTTTGTCTTCTCTGCAAGAACAACAAGAAGAAGAAGAAGAAGACGTGGTAACAACAACAACAGCAGAGTGCACTCTATGAGCAGCGTCTGCGACGCGGCTAAAAATGTACATAAACGACACAGTTCTATGAAACAGTTTCACAGGAAGAGAATGCGATGCAATGCGATGAAGAAGAATCCATCTGTTCCGCCATTTGTGCCGGTGTCATCGATGGCGGTGTACGCTAACCTCATCAGGTGGGTTTACCATAATTTCTTCCATATACTGTGATAACAACGAAGTGAAACCGATCAGCAGCCCATCAGTATCTGCTCTATTCACAGTGCTTAAGTTAATCCTTCAAATCATTTAAAAACAACCCAACGTTGACGAAGCATGGCATACGAGGCCCGTTCAAAAAGTTCACGGAACGACGTACTCTCAAAGGTCTGAGGCCAAAATGTTTGTTTTTTTCCCCCCTTACACAACGGAAACAACAACTGGATAGGTAGGGCCGAGGCCTACACTTACGTTTCGCTCCTGCATCTGCCACCGTTCATGATTATCAAAGTAGGCTTTACCCTGTTCACGATAAGGTAGAAATCAGTGAGGTGTATACGAAGAGATAAAAGGATGGCATTGACTTCGAGACGGTACGTGATAGTTGGCTGCGGCTGGCTGATGCCACGTTTTTTTTTTCCTAAATGCCATGGATGCTGATGGACATAATAAAGGTATCGGCTGATCTCTCATCGTAATATTACCCGATGGAAATGAACTGTTTCTTTGTTTGTCACTTCCTGTGCAATAATGTCAAATTGATAAGTCAGACATCCTTTTCTATTGACAGCTGCGCTCCTTTTCAATGGCATCATCTATTGATATGCATGTGCTTCTTTCATATAATTTTACACATGCACAATCAGTATTTCAACTCTTGCAGACATTGGAAAGGAAGTTGACTCACAGGCCAACTCTCTGGCTCAATCACAGGCCGACGCACAGGCGATGTAATTGTGAGTAGCATTTTTGCACAAGTGAAAATTGAAAATACACGTTTTTAGTCTAGTAGGAAGACTAGGTCCCCCTGCACCCCCCGGAGATATACTTCTAATCAGTGTTTCTAGATTGGAAAAAATGTGTAGAAAATGACTAGCTATGGCCCCAAGCTGAAAAAATGTCCCACATACCATTTTTATGCAAATTACTGCTGCCATTATCAAAAAAAGACTAGGTCCCCCTGCACCCCCCGGAGATATACTTCTAATCAGTGTTTCTAGATTGGAAAAAATGTGTAGAAAATGACTAGCTATGGCCCCAAGCTGAAAAAATGTCCCACATACCATTTTTATGCAAATTACTGCTGCCATTATCAAAAAAAGACTAGGTCCCCCTGCACCCCCCGGAGATATACTTCTAATCAGTGTTTCTAGATTGGAAAAAATGTGTAGAAAATGACTAGCTATGGCCCCAAGCTGAAAAAATGTCCCACATACCATTTTTATGCAAATTACTGCTGCCATTATCAAAAAAAGACTAGGTCCCCCTGCACCCCCCGGAGATATACTGAAACTGGCAGTGACTGGTGATTGAAATGCGGTGCCTTTTTGTGTTTCAGGTCGAGGTACGTGAACTCCCCACGATCTACAGCAACCAGGAAGAGACTGATACCAGGGTGGTTCTGTACCTCCATCATGCTGCTACCATCGGATACAAGAACGCTGTAGTCAGAACACCGGACACAGACATCCTCCTGATCCTGCTCCACCATGCCCACAACATCAAGCTGACGGTGTACCTGGATACAGGGTCAGGGAAGCATCGCCAACTTGTCAACGTCTCTGAGCTGGCAGAATCCCTGGGAGAGGACTACTGTGCCACTCTCCTGGGGTACTATGTGTTCAGCGGAGAAGACTGCACCAGTGCCTTCAAAGGGAAGGGAAAAGTCGGGCCCTTGAAAAAGCTGGAGAAGAATCCCAGGTTTCACAGGGCATTCGGTGAATTTCACAGGGTATTTAGAAAAATAAAACTTTGTGTTAACGTCTGTGTAGACGGACCTTAATACGAGTCTATTATTTCGTAAAACTGTGATTATTTTGTAAATAAAGCACTAATTAGCATACTAGTATACCATAGACACATGTAATCATGTTATGAATAGTTCTATCATGATCTATGCCCTTCAAAACATGGGTCTAGACACCTTCATTTTTCAATTATCTGCAATATTGGCTGAGATATGTCAAAAATCGTTTTTTTGATAATGGCAGCAGTAATTTGCATAAAAATGGTATGTGGGACATTTTTTCAGCTTGGGGCCATAGCTAGTCATTTTCTACACATTTTTTCCAATCTAGAAACACTGATTAGAAGTATATCTCCGGGGGGTGCAGGGGGACCTAGTCTTTTTTTGATAATGGCAGCAGTAATTTGCATAAAAATGGTATGTGGGACATTTTTTCAGCTTGGGGCCATAGCTAGTCATTTTCTACACATTTTTTCCAATCTAGAAACACTGATTAGAAGTATATCTCCGGGGGGTGCAGGGGGACCTAGTCTTCCTACTAGACTATTTTGGTATGTGACTATGTTATTTAGTGTTTGTTTTGTCTCTAACAATATAAAATACAAAGTCAGGAGGTGACACTTTATACACAGTGTAAGTTGGATTCTACAAAGTGTCACCTTTTTCTTGATTTTGTTCACACAAATCCAACCCACACCATATAGTCTCATAAAAAATGGCCAGAGTGGTGATATGCCGATTCCTATTACGAATCCATTCATTTTTCAAAAGTATATCGTAGCATTGTCATTTAAGTAGATTGCAATAAATACGTTGTTCATATACGCACTCTTCATTCTCATCTTTCTTCCTAACTCTTACTCGGACAAGCAAATCCCCTATGCCATCCATATTGGTACACTCTATCCATACACCACATCCTCCCTTCCGTGGATGTTCCACGGGTTTCGGCTAGTACCCAAGAATCTCATAAGCTCCTTCTTCCCTTTTGGAACTTGGAAGCGATCAATGGCTTCTATCTTGGCTGTCACCAGTTGCACCTGACCCTGACCTACTACATGGCCTAGGAACACCACCTGTGCTTTTACAAACTCACTCTTAGATAAGTTGATGGTCAACCCTGCCTCGGTCTATTTCTTGAAAAATGCATGAATTTGTTTAATATGATCTTCCATGGTCATGGTGTGTATGATGACATCATCCAGATAAGCCTCCACCCCATCAAGGTCTGCAATGAGCTTATTAATCAGCCGTTGAAATGTAGCAGGCCCGTTTTTCAATCCAAAGGGAAGAACCTTGTACTGATACAACCCATTTGGTGTGACTAAAGCCGAGATTTCCTTGGCTCGATCAGCAAGAGGAATCTGCCAATACCCTTTCAGCAAGTCAAATTTAGTTACAAATTTAGCTGGGCCTATGCTATCAATACAGTCATAAATCCTCGGGATGGGATATGAGTCGGTCTTGGTTACTGCATTAACCCGTTTTAAATCCGTACAACAGTGAAAACTGCCATCGGGTTTTGGAACCAACACACATGCTGAGCTCCATTCACTGCTGCTTGGTTCGATGATGTCATTCTCCAACATATACTGAACTTCCTTCCGAAGATACTCCATCTTCACAGGGTTCATCCGATAGGGGTGTTGCTTCACAGGAGTGGCTTCCCCCACCTCAATATCATGATATACCAAGTCGGTACGACCAGGTACATCTGTGAACAAATGTGCAAACTCAAAAATTAGGCTGGATAGTTGTCCTTGTTGTTCCCTCGTCAAATGACCTAATTTCTCATCTAAATGACTCAACACTTCCGTGTTCGTCAATCTGGGACAAGCCTGGTCATCAAAGTTATCAAACTTCACACCGGCCTCAACCTCTGGATTCTCTTGCACCCCGACTACAGGTGAGACAGGTGAGACAGGAACCATTTTCTCCACAGGCTTCCTCTCATAATATTTCTTCAGTCGGTGGACATGACACAGCTGCCGCTTTTTCCGTCGGTCGGGAGTTGTCACCACGTAATCTGTTTCATTAACCCTCCTTTCGATTGCATAGGGACCAAAATATCTAGCCTGTAGTGGCTGACCTGGAACAGGAAGCAACACGAACACTCGGTCCTCAGGACTGAAATTTCGTATCTGATATTTATTGTCATGTCTCACTTTCATTTTATCCTGTGTCACTTTCAAGTTGCTTCTCGCAACTTCACAAGCCTTTGCCAATCTGTGCCTAACCGTTGACACATACTCTACAACTGTTGACTACTACCAAATTCGTACACTTCCGGAATTGTTTGATTCATTTGTATTCAAATGTCTGGTAATTGTTTTGTATTTATTTATGTGAATGTGTACTTGTGTATAACTGTCATTAATTTAAAAAGGCTTCGGCACTGTCGAGCGATTTTCTTTTTTGGATTTTTTTTGTTGCTGTTTGCCTGGAACACTCCCAGGCACTCACTGATGAACCTCTGAAAGTTTGATGAAGATCCGTTCAGCCATCTCTGAATAAAACGTGGACACACAGACAACTCACGTTTATATATATTGTTGCGGTTTTGAGTTTTGCACAATAAAGGTTAAATTTCCCCCTCATAGTTTAGTCATACAACAACATGTAGCCTCACGGTCGTTCAGTTATTTCATAGTATTTGTGAGCATAGTCCTTTTCCTGTGTTAATCTTGCGTTGAGTAGAATAATGATAATAGGTCCTTCATACTTCCATTGCCTTATGCCGCCTAACGCCTCTTTGTGCTGCCTTTGGCTTTTTGGCGCGAATTAGCATGAGGCAGGCCTAGCAGGTCGGGTCAGGACCGAATGAGGACGGCGAAGAAGCTGACGGTAAGCACAAGCTGCCAATCAGGGCTCAAAGGGGGTGGCTGCGGCAATGCGTCACAGGGCGTGGTTGGAACGTTTGAGAAGGCTCAGGGCGTGGCAAATATAACCCGTTTAAGGAGCCCCCAAGAGAGGAGTTTAAGGAACGCGGGCAGCAAGAGGACTCTTGAGTTGTTGGCATTTCGGAGAGCATCGAGCAGTTGGCATTGAAGAGCGCGGCAGAGTATGGAGTTACGAGATCAGAGAAAGACGCGCATGAACCAAGATACGCACTCGTATTAAGTGGCGCTTGGTTGAGCTTAAGGCCGAGCCTATATTGCATTGGATTACGCGAGTGATAGCGCGCTGGTTACTAAACGCGCTGTGGAACCGCCCAGCCGCGCTGAGAGACGCGTACATTTCCTTCCTGCCTCATCTGCTGCCCTTTTGTTCGGGAGACGCGCTACGAGGACCCTTTCCACCACCTGCTTGCCATCTTCGCGGGACGTGCTGGGACCATGGAGAGCACGCTGGGCCGCCGTTCCTGGACCACCAAAGCAGCGCGTGGACACCATTCTGCCTGCAATTTCCCTGTGTGAGTGCGATCGGGCCCATGTCTGGGTTGTTATAAGATTGATTAAGTTCTGCTCGGTGTCTGCTTTCTACGGCTTGTACATCAGTGTAATTAATAATTAAATTGTGTTATTCCTTTTATTTGACCGCCTTGTGTTTTCCCTCATTGACTAAGCGTGGTACGAATAGAACCGCTCTAATCGGGGTCCAATATTAACGGTGACTGCACGGACCACATGGTACGCAATCCGCTCGGTGTACTCAAATTACACGTGGCTCATGCGAGGCTTGGTTCCTCGCTTCCATGGCGGTGCAGGTATTTAGGTACGAGCAAGACTTGGTCCCGAAACCCTACCTTGCATTTGCCCGGAAGAGGCGTTTCAAGTCTCGGTTACGCCAGGCCCAAAAAGAACAAGGGGCTTAATCCCCCCTTGGTAAGGGTAAGAAGGGCGGCGGAAAACTAACAATTGGTAGTCAGGAGTGGGGATTTGAACCCTAACAAAAATATTTTGGACGAATTGGCTCCAAATTGCGAGCGGACAAAATTTAATTTAAGATCCAAATTTGTATCCGTACCATGGCTAGCCAAGACGGTCGAATACCGGTGGGGGTAGATAAGGTGGAATTAATGACCCAGGACCAACAGGAAGGGTTGGTAGAAGAGGAGGAAATTGATGAGGAGACGGCAGCAGAGGTAGCTGGCGAAGAAAATGGTGGCGCCTCGCACGTGGCGGCGGAAGCCGAGCCCGCGGTGCCAAGATACATGCAATTGTTTATGGCGCAAATACAGACATCCATAAAAATGGAGGGGGACAGAACCACCCGGGAAATGAAAGGGTTGAAAAACAAAATAGATGCTCAAAGTAATCAAATGAAGGAATTGGGGTACAAGTCCACCCGGGAATTGGAAGACGTGAAAAAGGGGTTGGAAAACAAAATGGACATCCAAAAGAATCAATTGGAAAAAATGAGAGTGGCGTCGAAGAAAGATATGAAAAAAGCGGGGAAGGACAAAGGGCACAGGTTGAGCGAGGAGGTCGCATTGGGACACGACGAGGTGACGCGGTGTGAGGAGCGCATGGGGAGCGAGCTTGGGCAGGGCTCAGCCAAGTTGACCGGGGATAATGAAATAGCGACGCGGGGTGTAGAAAAACCGACGGTCGCCGAATTGGACAGAAAAATTTTATGCGCGCCGGCGGTCGTCGAGGAAATAATTGAAATAAAAGAAATGATTGGGGCCGAAGAGACAGCAGAGTCAGAAAATAAATCACAGAGGGAAGAAATGGGATGCGCACAAAGTTTGTATTTGCATCGTGATGTCGTGCATTTCCACAAAATGGAAAGTTTACAGGTGCTGGCAGAAAAAGAGGTCCCCAAGGTGAGTAGAATTAATGGCGCGAATGTGTTTGGCGCGAAAAGGGTTTTGACACGCTTGGGAAAGAAACGAAACCCGGGCGGTCATGGAAGGTCCATTGTGCGGTGTACGAGGGCGACTGGCGCGCTTGAGCGGGTCATACTCAGGTGCCAAAATGAATCTGAAGGAAATCCTAACATGAGGGGTGTCTATATTATGTGTTTTTTAATGGGGAATTCAAATATGAGTTTATTTTTTGGATAGGATAACTCTAACCTACATCAATTTGTATTTCTAAATTGCCAATTTTACCCTTTCGAACCCCTTTATAAAATACGAGCAGAAGAACCCGGCATTGCCGGGTGGGGGAGGGGAGGGGGCGGGGGAAGGGGAGGGGAGGGGAACGGGGGGAGAGCGAGCCCCTTGGTAAAGCGAGCGATTTTTTTTTTCATAGCGTCATAGCGTCATAGCGTTCATAGCGTCATAGCGTTCATCGCGTTTCATAGCGATTTTTTTTTTCATAGCGTCATAGCGTTCATAGCGTCATAGCGATTTTTTTTTTTCATAGCGTCATATCGTTCATAGCGTTATAGCGTTCATGGCGTCATATTGTTCATAGCGTTTCATAGCGATTTTTTTTTTCATAGCGTCATATCGTTCATAGCGTTCATAGCGTCATAGCGTCATCACGTGATCGCTCTGAGCGAATCAGCACCCACCTGCTCTGATTCCGTTGATTCCCTGCGCTGAAATGCGCTGAGGTAAATATGAATAAAAAATATGGATCGTCAAATATTTTGAGTTCGGCCATGTTCGTCCCAGGCTCAATGGCCATGTCTATGCAAAATATCAAGCACGTAAGCCTCTCCGTTTAGGAGTCTATCTGTAACATTACACACACACACACACACACACACACACACACACACACACACACACACACACACACACACACACACACACACACACACACACACACACACAAACTGTGTTTTATATATATAGATTAAAAGATATAAGGGAAATCATTCATACTAGCCGAAACCCGTGGAACATCCACGGAAGGGAGGATGTGGTGTATGGATAGAGTGTACCATTATGGATGGCATAGGGGATTTGCTTGTCCGAGTAAGAGTTAGGAAGAAAGATGAGAATGAAGAGTGCGTATATGAACAACGATTGCCGACACCGGCACAAATGCATGCTCTGGATTGTCCACTCAGTGGACAGCTTGCTTTCGCTTTCGCCTGTCCAATCAGCGGACGGCTTGCTTCGCCTTCGCCCAGCAGACGCCAATACGATGGCGTCATATCGGCAGTTAATCGGATGCTTTTGGACCCCAACGTCGGCTAATTCAGATTTTTCGAGTATGGCTGTACGAGATAAACAAAGAGCGTGGTTCGTAGATCATAAATCCATTAGTGCCGTGGGCATCGGGTCACTGGGTGTGGCGTAAAAGGGATAACAAAGTCGAGTCCTTACGCTATTATTATATAGACTAGCCGAAACCCGTGGAACATCCACAGAAGGGAGGATGTGGTGTATGGATAGAGTGTACCAATATGGATGGCATAGGGGATTTGCTTGTCCGAGTAAGAGTTAGGAAGAAAGATGAGAATGAAGAGTGCGTATATGAACAACGTATTTATTGCAATCTACTTAAATGACAACGCTACGATATACTTTTGAAAAATGAATGGATTCGTAATAGGAATCGGCATAGCACCACTCTGGCCATTTTTTATGAGACTATATGGTGTGGGTTGGATTTGTGTGAACAAAATCAAGAAAAAGGCAACACTTTGTAGAATCCAACTTACACTGTGTATAAAGTGTCACCTCCTGACTTTGTATTTTATATTGTTAGAGACAAAACAAACACTAAGTAACATAGCCACATACCAAAAACGTGCATTTTCAATTTTCACTTGTGCAAAAATGCTACTCACAATTACATCGCCTGTGCGTCGGCCTGTGATTGAGCCAGAGAGTTGGCCTGTGAGTCAACTTCCTTTCCAATGTCTGCAAGAGTTGAAATACTGATTGTGCATGTGTAAAATTATATGAAAGAAGAACATGCATATCAATAGATGATGCCATTGAAAAGGAGCGCAGCTGTCAATAGAAAAGGATGTCTGACTTATCAATTTGACATTATTGCACAGGAAATGACAAACAAAGAAACAGTTCATTTCCATCGGGTAATATTACGATGAGAGATCAGCCGATACCTTTATTATGTCCATAAGCATCCATGGCACTTAGGAAAAAAAAAAAACGTGGCATCAGCCAGCCGCAGCCAACTATCACGTACCGTCTCGAAGTCAATGCCATCCTTTTATCTCTTCGTATACACCTCACTGATTTCTACCTTATCGTGAACAGGGTAAAGCCTACTTTGATAATCATGAACGGTGGCAGATGCAGGAGCGAAACATAAGCGTAGGCCTCGGCCCTACCTATCCAGTTGTTGTTTCTGTTGTGTAAGGGGGGAAAAAAACAAACATTTTGGCCTCAGACCTTTGAGAGTACGTCGTTCCGTGAACTTTTTGAACGGGCCTCGTATGCCATGCTTCGTCAACGTTGGGTTGTTTTTAAATGATTTGAAGGATTAACTTAAGCACCGTGAATAGAGCAGATACTGATGGGCTGCTGATCGGTTTCACTTCGTTGTTATCACAGTATATGGAAGAAATTATGGTAAACCCACATGATGAGGTTAGCGTACACCGCCATCGATGACACCGGCACAAATGGCGGAACAGATGGATTCTTCTTCATCGCATTCTCTTCCTGTGAAACTGTTTCATAGAACTGTGTCGTTTATGTACATTTTTAGCCGCGTCGCAGACGCTGCTCATAGAGTGCACTCTGCTGTTGTTGTTGTTACCACGTCTTCTTCTTCTTCTTCTTGTTGTTCTTGCAGAGAAGACAAAACCTCAAAGCTCCACCCATTCTGGGAACCATAGCTCCACCCAATCTGGGAGAGCCTTCATATAAACAAATATCCACCATTTTATTAACTCGCATAGCTTTGAGGCCTGTTTTGTAGGCCCGTGGTGTCTTCCTCTCACACAGTTTTCTTTCAAATCAAATTCGATATATCATTTCATTTTTCACAGTCGCCAACATAGTTTTAGACTCGGTTGAAAAAAAACGGGAAGAAAACCCCATGAAAGTTGCCCTTTATAGAACGAAATGAATTCTCAAAGGCCTGTAACTTCAAGTCCATTGACATATATTTTTTTTAAATCGCGGCATGCCCAGTCATACACCGCCCGAAATAAGAGACGGGAAAATGCCGAGATATATATATTTTGTTTAAATCGCGGCATGCCCAGTCATACACCGCCCGAAATAAGAGACGGGAAAATGCCGAGATACTGTATATATATTTTGTTTAAATCGCGGCATGCTCAGTCATACACCGCCCGAAATAACAGACGGGAAAATGCCGAGATATATTAAAAATTCGTCCATTTGATGACAATCGTCACGATGAAATATGGAAATTGCCGATATATTTTCACTTTGCACAAAAATAACATCAAGTAATCGAATCAATAGGAATGTCCTGTGCTTATAACATCGACGTTATAGGCACAGCTGCATCTAGGCATTGTGTAACATCGACGCGGCTTTTGTTTCACTTTCAATTAAAACTTTTTGTACTTGTTATTTTATTACATTCACGTAGTTTCACATCCTTGACTTCGTGGAGCTTCAATCTTTTGTGGTTCAAAAAAATAAAATAAAGATGGATTCTTCTTCATCGCATTTTCTTCCTGTGAAACTGTTTCTCCATTTAACGTTTCCAAAATCAAAACTTCAAAAACTTCTTCACTTCGATTCGAAAAAACGTTTCCAAAACGTCACTCCATTTAACTTTATTAAAATGACGATAAAGACCATTTGACCATCGCCTTCGCCCAGCAGACGCCAATACGATGGTGTCGTAAGATGGCGTCGTATCGGCCGATAATCGGATGCTTTTGGGTCCCAAAGTCGGCGAATTCAGATTTTTCGAGTATGGCTGTACGTGATAAACAAAGAGCGCGGTTCGTAGATGGAAAATGCATTAGTGCCGTGGGCATGGGGTCACTGGGTGCGGCGTAAAAGGGATAACAAAGTCGAGTCCTTACGGTATTATTATATAGATTGACACAGCCAAATCAAATGTACATATTTATTAACAGGTGAACTGCATGTATATCACTGGTTACAATTACAAAGATCAATCTCCTTACTTCTTGAACTTTACCAGGTTGCACAAGTCCTGCTTTGACTCATTCTTGGACATCAGCCTCCTGCTGGTCTCCTGAGCCCTGATGCCTCCATCCCTCTTTTCCTGTGAGAAGTACTTAGCAGAAGCCTCAGTCACCATTTAAACAACCCTCTCAATGCTTTGTGTGTGGCAAGGCCAGTTGAGCACCTCCATGGGGATGTTGATGAAGTTCTTCACCTCCGAGGTGCTTAGGGAGCAGGTGAGAGGTGGCTCTGACACACCTTCTGACCAGCTGATCAAGTTACCAATGCTGGAAGCATCACAGTTGATGTCAGGTGTCTTTCTGGTCCTGACAGAGGAGTCCCCCAGCTGAGTGTCTGGGTCCCCCTCTCCCCTGATGGCCAGGATTCTCTCCACCCCCTCAGTCCTCTCCTTCTGATCCTCAGAGCACAGCAGTGTTTGAAGGATGGCTTCACTGTGGGCATACCAAGCAGATCTTCTCACAGTCGGCATCACAAGGTCCAGCACCTCCTTCCTCTGGGACTTGAGGCAGTCCAGCTGAAACAAGATGTGCCTAGGCCCTTCGATCCAGGAGTGCTTGACTTTCACGTTGAACCAACATGGATAATACACTCCAATGATGAATTCCACAATGAATTGCAGATTCTTCCGGTTCTTTCCTTTCAGTCCATGCTTTGACACCCAGAGCCTGAGAAGTCTGTTCGCTGTGGTGAGCCAGCGGCTGTGGTTTACTGGTCCAATCTCCACTAGAGCCAGCCTTGCAGGAAGCACTCCATCCCTGATTGCACAGACAATTTTATAGCCATGGTGTTGATCAGTTGAGAGATCTTCAATGGCCTTTTCAGACAGCTTGATCAGTGGAGGGCCAACAAAGATCCGGGTGAAGTTTGGATTGATATCCAAGTCTGTAGCAGAAGCAAGGAGCTTTCCTATTGGCCCGGAAAATGTGTTGTCTGACAGAGTAGGGCCATCAAGGTGAACAATGACATGGCGCAGGGGAAGTTCACCAGTGTGCAGGTTGCACACGAACCAGACCAGCTTTCTCCCCAGGTGCAGCTCCAGCTTCCACATTACTCCAGCTTTCACACCAGTGTTGACATTTGTTGAGTCTCCTCCAATGGCCCACAAGGTCTTATCAAAACCCCTCTCTTTCAGCCAGGCAAACAGGACCTTAGCAATCTGCTCTGCATGTGACTCCTCTTTAGTTGCTTTCTCTGGGGTAAAGTGGAACAGATAGTAGCTACCAGGCTCACTAACAACACTACAGTGTTCTTCCTTGATCTTTGAAGGAAAAGATTGGTCACTGCCCTCAGCTTCCATCATCACATTGGTCAGGTCAATCCGCCCATCAAAGAGGATGCATGAACCCCCCTCCTCCCTGCACTTCTCATCAAACTCTTCCCCCAGCTCTGTCATCAACTTCTCCTGTGCTCTATTGACCTTGTTCTTATCAATCACTTTACTTGTATTGTCTTCTGTGATGATTCCTGCATCAATCAGAGCTGCCGTTGCTATCGCTGCAGTTGGCCTCAGCCCTATGCCATACCTTACACAAGCAAGGGCAATGTTTGGAATATCATCATAGTTTTTCTGGACCTTTGCTGAAGCTGCAGGCTCAGTGTCAGTTTCAGGGAAGAGCTCAACTTCAGTGACAAACTAATCTTCAGCACCACTTCTCTCCAATTCCAGATCCTCATCACCATCTGACAAAAATCTCTCAACATCCTTCCTGGCTGCCTTCTCTGCTGCTGCAGCATTTTCCTCCTTGCTCCTTCTCCTTTTCTCTGCATTCTTTTTCTTTTCCTGCCTTTCCAATGTCCTCACCTGTCTCTTGTGCTCTGGCAGATCAGGGCTCCCCATTTGGTGGGGTCCTTTACTTCCAACCTTCTCTTTCTGTCCCTTGATGTAGGCAAGATCTTTCACAGGAATCATGTTCTCTCTGCTGCAGGAACAGTTAATGTGGGCTTGGATCACACAGCCCTCACCGGCCTCACAGCCTCCCCCCTCACAACTGGTAATCTGACACTTGCAAGTCAAAATATCAAATAACTTGTCTAACTTGACAATGAACCTCTCTTTGGCATCAAGTTTGCCCTTCCCAAGAGAAAACTTCACAGCCTGATTCCAGACCTCCTTGAGCTTGGACATGGTCACCTTTTCATTGATAACAGGAGGCTTGAAAAGAGCATTAGCTTTGCTCCACTGACAAATCAGACCAGGGTAGATGTCAGACACGAGCTGGTCCACTGGGTAGTTCCTCCTGTCATCTTCACTTTGCTCCCTCAAGTAGATGCCATACCTCAGGATATCCCTCACAGTTGGCAGTTCAGACACCAACAGCTCCTGCCCAGTGCCAACAAGATTTCTTAAATGAGAACTTGATTTCATCCATGTTCTGACTTGAGCCATTTTTAATAGTTCACACTGAAATAAAAACAATAATACACAGGTAAGTATCCACTACAGACAGATATTAAGGTATTACACAGGTATTGCAGAAAACCGTCAAAATATTCACTTCACAGGTCACTGCTTGGAAATCTGCCAACATCACCGCTTTGAACAAAAAAGGTGCAAAAACAGATCCTAGCAACTACAGACCAATCAGCCTTCTCCCAATTATCAGCAAAGTCATGGAATCCATCATTGCTTCAGATATGAAATCTTTCCTCTTCTCCAATGGCTTGATCTCTGATCATCAATTTGGTTTCAGACCTGGTCACTCTACTCTGGACATGCTGCTTCTGCTTTCTCAACAATGGATGGAGGTCCTCAATGCCAAACAGGAAATTAGAGCTGCCTCCCTTGACATATCACGTGCCTTCGATACGGTCCGGCACCCCGCTCTGCTCACCAAACTCTCCTCTTTTGGTATCCATGGAAATCTCCACCCATGGCTGGCGGACTTCCTCTCTAGTCGTAGTCAACGTGTGGCCCTGAATGGGTTTCTCTCATCTCCTCTTCCTGTTCAGGCTGGAGTTCCCCAAGGCAGTGTTCTGGGCCCTGTGCTTTTTCTGGTCTTCATCAATGATCTCTCTGACTCTCTTGAAAATCCTCTCTATCTCTTTGCTGATGACTCTACTCTCTGTCGCTCCATTCCTCATCCCTCAGATCGGCAGTTTGCAGCCTCCTCACTCTCTGCAGACCTGGACAAAATCACAGACTGGGCAAACAAGTGGAACATGTCTTTCAATCCTGACAAATCTCACACTCTTACGATGTCTCTCCGAAAAGACCGACTGGACAACCCTCCCATCCACTTTCTGAATAATCCTCTCCAATAAGTTCTGTCACTCAAGCTTTTGGGTCTCACTATATGCCATGATCTTTCCTGGGAAAACCACATTTCAAATCTGGCCTCCAAAGCGAGTCGCCGACTGGGCATCCTCCGTCGTGCGAAGTCCTTCCTTGGCACACCTGAGCTCCTCACCACATACAAGGCTTTCATCCGCAGCTCAATGGAATACTGCTCTCCCCTCTGGGCTGGTGCTCCTGCCTCACACCTAGCTCGTCTTCACGCTGTTGAAACCAAAGCATTCAGAATCATTGGAATCTCCCGCGATGAAGCTAACTCCAAGGGCCTCTCACTCACTCACTGCAGGCAGGTTGGTGGTCTTTCCGTCTTCTACCGACTCCTCTCTGGCCTTGCCCCCCCAGCTCTCTCTGGGCTCTGTCCCGCAAATATTCCTATAGGTCGCACAAGATCTGCCTTGGTTAAAGGATCTTAACTTGGATCTGCCTTAACCCTCTTATGGTTAAACTGCCAAAATCAAGACTCTCTGCTCACCTTTACTCCTTCATTCCTCTTTTCTCCCGCCTCTGGAACAAACTCCCTCACTCTCTTCAATCCCACTCCACCCTCCAGGTCTTTAAAACAGCTGTTCACCACCATCTCTTATCTTCCCCCATCCAAAACCTTGATCTTTTCTATTCCCGCTAATTTCACCCCAATTCCACTTTTTTGAAATACCAACTTCTGTCCTGGAAGTCCTTGGTGTCCTTGTGTTTTATACTTCTCCCACTCCCCCCCCCCCCCCTTCCCACGCCTCCTCCCCCCAAGCCCTCTCCCTCCCACACATCTCCCTGCTCTCAAATGTTGTGTTTGTGTGCTTCCCATTCTCTCCCCATTTTGTCTTCCGCTCCCTCTTTTTATATATTTTGTTTGGCTGGTTGATTTGTTTGTGAAATAAATGTTAGCTCTTTCACGAGCCTCGATTCAGTATACAAAAAAAAAAAAAAAAAAAAAAAAAAAAAATCGGGGGAGAAGGGCCTTGGTAAGAGAGGTGACCAAGAACCCGATGGTCACTCTGGCTGAGCTCCAGAGATCGTGTGTGGAGATGGGAGAAACTTCCAGAAGGACAACCATCACTGCAACACTCCACTGATCTGGGCTTCATGTCAGAGTGACCAGACGGAAGCCTCTCCTCAGTGAAAGACACATGAAAGCCCGCTTGGAGTTTGCAAAAAAGCACCTAAAAGACTCTCAGACTGTGAGAAACAAGATTCTGGGGTCTGATGAAACCAAGATTGAACTGTTTGGCCTAAATTATAAGCGTCATGTCTGGAGGAAACCAGACACCGAGTAAGGGCATTTTATGAGATATTTCACAAATCTGTTAACTAAATTGTTAGCAAAAAATTTCTTCACCAATATGTTTGTAAAGGTGTGTAATAACATGTGT
Organism: Myxine glutinosa; assembly: GCF_964187855.1. Classification (NCBI taxonomy): domain Eukaryota; kingdom Metazoa; phylum Chordata; class Myxini; order Myxiniformes; family Myxinidae; genus Myxine; species Myxine glutinosa. The sequence goes on from NC_136269.1 coordinate 96,432,587, forward strand.
TAAAATGTTGAAGTTCAACTCCCGTGGGAAACCCAGAAAAAAAGCTGTTGAATTCCATTCGAGAATGGCATTATTTTCGAGAATTTTTTTTTTTTTAAATCGGCCCTTAAGTAACTTATGAGGGGTCAAATAAGGGTTTTTCATGATTCTGAGTTGATTGTTAACATTTATATTTTCACTTTTACATTTACACACAAAGTAGCTTTTATTTCACATACATATATAATACTCAAGAGTTATTTCTCATTCACAATGTCAGAAGTTTCAACAGTCATTGTCTATGTCTTCTTCAGACTCAACAACATCATGACTGCAGTTTCTGCATGTAATGCCATTACAGACTCCACAGGCCGAGATGCACGTGACCCCATTCTTCTTGCAGCTGCATCGCCGGTTGCTGCAATCTCCATGACAATTACAGCTCGTGAACTGCAATAGCTCCTCAGGAGCCGTGGGGTCCAGTGTTGGAACTGGCTCATACCCATGCACACCTATTGTCCATCCATAGTCACTGGGGTTCAGAGACAAGCTCTGAACAACAGAGTTGACATTCACAGAGTTGACAACAGACATATCAACATGATGTGTTGATAGATGGCTGCATCGATGAGGAGGTGAACACGGATTGCCTTGTCAAAACATCCTCCATCCATGCTGTGGTTGGCTGTCGTACTTCCAGGATAGATCAACTGGATCACATCTAGTAGTCCAGAATCTTCCATGATGTTACACATTGATCCAAGATAAGACTTCAGCAGGTGAAAACCACCCAACCTTGGAATGACGGGTAGATTTGCCTGCTTTATTATATTCACAGCCTTCAGCCAAATCAGAAGATCAAAGGTCACTATAGCGACCCCAGCGTGCCATATGCACTCTTTCAGAGTGGTGAAGATGGTGTTGAGGTCATTAGGGTCTCCTTCAATAACTGGGAGGAACTCGATCTGTGTGCTCTGCTTTGCATCATTAGCATGGATTCTCTTCATCCAGCCATTCCAGTTGGAGTGTGGGAACTCAGGATCGTTGGCTTTGATCACCCACCCCGCTGCCCAGAGTGTGTCACCTGGAGTGAGGAGTGGCTGATCATGAGCCAGGGAGGAGGAAAGCTCAGCGAGGGGGAGAAACATGATCGCGTTCGTTCCTATCTGTTTCCTGTTCGTAAATGGAATAATCTTTACTTCAGTTCCTCTCAGGATCTTAGCTTTGTCGAGTGCCTTCAACTTCACCCGGGGGAAAGCTGCTGTTGTCTGTGGATCTGGCAAAGGTGGTGCCGGAGAGGTGACTTCGATCCAACCCATTGAGGGAAAGGGAGTGTTTCCGTGAATAGAGACAATGTTTAAATCTATATTGTCTCCAACAAACTGAGCGACTGCATTGTTTGTTTCCCCAACCTCCATAAAGACCACCTGATCATTACTTGACAATTCACTTTCACTGGCTGGCACTTTGGCTGTCATCACTGATTGATCCTCAAGCGCAGCATCAACCGCAACCTCATCATTGATCTGTTCATCGGTTTCCTCCACAATGGTGTCAAGAGTGCCAGAAGTATCTGGAACATCATCTCCACTCCTACTATTAAGGAAGCAGTATTTGTAGTTTTGTGTCTCCGTGTAAGACTCAGTGTATCCCAGCCAGTGGAACTTGTTGAGCATCCATTTTGACCCAAATCTATGATCAAGTTGTATGGCAAGCCCCATTTGGTGTGGCAATACTCCAGACCGAGGTCGACAGGCCTTAATAAAATTCTGCCCCCAAACGGCAACTCTTTCGTCTGTCTTGACAATCGGTCTCAAGAACATCTGAAGGCTTGCAGGAACAAGTGTCAGCTGACTATCGATGTCAGTCATACTGTGTGTGGTGGGGTATGACTTTGGACCTAAATCAATCAAGGCAATATCATTGGATATGAACTTGAGTGCCGTCTTTATGATCTGAGTCTTCTCATCTCCATGATCAAGATTAGCATGATGCACTCGCAGAATATTGTCGGTGCCATCTTTGAGACAGAGTACATCTGCCCTTCTTTCCTGTGTTGTGAAATACAAGGTGTCTTCGTATTTCTCTAGAAGTTTTATCTTTAGCCAATGCTTTGAATAAGAAAGGCTCTTCTCTGGTGACTGATCAAACTCCTGCAGCTTTTCATGGACTTGGTCCATGTTCATTACCCCATGCTCTAATTCTGAGTCTAACCATTCGCAGAATTCAATAAAAACTGCCTCTCGCTCCTCATCAATACTCCTCTGTCCTCTCTTCCTTTTTCCTTCCTCATCAGTCTTGGACAAACTGTCACCTCTCGCAAACATAAGTTTGCATCGCAAATGGTACAGTGTTTCTTCTGCTACCAAGTCGTTGATCCCTTCCAGGCGTCCAGTGACTTCAGTGCCCCAGTCATCCCCGCGACTCCGTGCTGTCTTCAGCAAGCTTGCCTTCAGTGTATCTGCAGTCAAATTATCTGGCACACTGTATTTCTTTCTAGCTTGTGCTGGATTATTTTTGTAGAGCTGGGCTGGTTGGTTGCAAAGAATGCATACATCCTTATACAGGAGGTCAACTGACTGTGATCTTCTAGAACTGCAGCCAGTTGATGAACTGAACTCACAAGTAGTGCGTCTTCTCTTCAACTTTGATGACTCTTTCTCTGCCTTTGATGCTTGAGCTGACTTCTTGGTGATTGCAACAAAGTTGTTGTCCAGATCATTTTTACACTTCTGGTGGTACCTCAGTTTTCCTTCCTTTTGAGCCTCCTTCATACGTTCCACAACAGTAACATTTTCGACAGTTTCTGCTTGTTTCAATATTGATGCGGTGGACCTGGGCACGACATTTAATGGGAGAAAAAGGGGAAGGTCGGTTCTACAGAGTGTTATTTACAGGCAATGGGACTAGGGAATGGGGGATTGGGGATAGTTGGGGAGTGTTGGGGAAATATTTACAAGCGGATATGGATGGAGGCCAAATCCCATATCCGCAACATTGCACCCTTCTCTACCCTCGGGGCGGCCCGACCCGATAAATTTTTACCTACTTTAGTGTGGCACTCAGATGTAGTTCCCTCTACTATTAACTCTACCCTGAGTGCGACAGTTTTACAGATGTTCACAAATGAGTAAATATGTCCCCCTGCGACGTTGCACCCTTCTCCTCACAGAAACACACCCACAGGATAACCGAATCGTGGAAAGAATTCTCAAACTAAACATACAGCCGGTAGGGAGCATTATTTACAAGACTACGCTGATATTTACACTACGATCCAGGACCTGTTTTTGGAGGAACACATGCAGATGTTATGCATAGAGAGAGCACGCATGCCAGCATCGATACACCAACCCACGAGTGCTCTGTGGCCTTACGGCCTTTAATAATGTGCAGAGCACCCCATCCAAGCACCAAAAGCACCACCCCAGCACCAATCGGTGCAGTCACCATTGTTCATTAAAATAAAAACAACAACCCCTAACCCTGCAGGTGTCTCTTGCTCTTCGTGTGGTGCACTTGGCCTTCTTGCTTCCTTCAAAAATAAAGAAAGGCGCCAACCGCGTCCATTTCTAATTTGTGGCCGTCAGGGGGCCAACTATTAGTGGTTCACCTGTATGGCATAGGTGCCACGTTGACCCATAGGTCCATCCACGGGTGGTGCTTGGCCGCAAAAGAACTGCGGTCCATTGTGGGTGGCCACCAAAATTGCGGTCCATATGGTGTTTCGATCCAGGCAGCAAGCAGCGAAAGTGCAGGCCCACAACTGCGGAGCCAGCACCTCTCTCTCCTCTCTCTCTGCCCCAAAGCCAGATCCTCGGAGGTGGGAGACAAAAGAAGAAAACAAGTGAGTAAGGTGGTAAGGGCGCAAAAGTGCACGCAATACAAGATGCACACTGGGGGCACATGGGAACCAGGTGAGACAGGTACGTTCCTACCGTACGCCCCCCCCCCCACCAGGTAACCTACATGGCCCCTCCCTTACCCCTTACTGTATCCACAAAACACAACACTACCCATAAACATCTACTTTACAAATCAACAAACGTCCCTACTGTCTTCCCCGTTCCTCCCATAAACCAAATTCGTCTTCTCTCCCTCCTAACCAATCAAATTTGCCATTTTCAACTCTCATCAAAATTTGCCATCTCCAACTCAACATCATAATTTGCCATCACCAATTCATCATCAGTCCCTCCTAAGGAGGGAGAGATGGAATCACCCCAATGTCTCATCCACGTCGTGATGCGTCTCACCAATCCACACAGCAATCCTTACTTCCTGCAACAGATTGGAGATCTCGCGAGATCTCGGAGACGGTGGGAGGGATTTTCGAAGCTCCACACGGTCTCCACGTTTTTCGAAGTTAAGTCTGTTCACAATTGTATTTTGTCGAAACTGTATTTATCTTTCGGTGTGTGAAGTTATTGTGTGCAACTTTGGTTGTTTCTCGGTGTTTATCTTTCATAAATTGATCGTCTGTTTGCCGTGTCGTGTCTTGAGGCCTTGTACAGTGTGCACTGTACAACCTTGAGGCTTTGTTTTTCTCTCAGCGGTCCGTCGTTTGTGATCCAATAATTTTCGTTCTCTGTATTCCCAGGCTTTTCACCCATAGCCTACTTCCTTGTGTAAATCTCAACTCAAAAAAAAAAAAAAAAAAAAAAAAATTCCCTTCTCTGTTCTCATTCGTTTATTCATTCTTATTCGTTCGTTCGTTCTTCGACCACGTGTTTCTCCCCCATTTCCCCAGATAGTTTTCACTCATTAACCTTCAATGTTTACACTTTCCCCTCAAGTTATATATTCCGTCATATTTTATAACACCTTTTTCTTCTTCTCTAAAAGGCTGCTTTCGACTTGCTCACCAAATCAATTCATCCCCAAAAAAATATCCATCTCCAAAAGTGCCTTTTTTCTACATTCCCTAAACTCTCCTGCACTCCATCCTCCATCCAGCGTCCTTAAACGTATTTTTAACTCGAAGGTCACAAGAAACTCATTTTGCAATAAATGTTCGTTTCCCATAAATCGTACACTTTCAAAAATCCAATCTCACCCCTCCCCTCCAAATCTTCCCCATAACCCCTCCCCTCCAAATCTTCCCCATCACCCCTCCCCTCCAAATCTTCCCCATCACCCATCCCTTTCAAATCTCCCCCCTTGCCCCCTCCCTCCTAAACTACCCCCTCACCCCTCCCCGCCAAGACGCCCCCTCGCCCCTCCCCTCCTAGACTCCTGCCTCACCCCTCCCCTCCAAATCTCCCCCATATCCCATCCCTTTCAAATCCCTCCCCTTGTCCCTTCCCTCCCAAACTCCCCCCTCACCCCTCCCCTTCAAATCTCCCCACCCTCATTGCTTCTCAATTTCCCCCCTCTCACTCCCCCTCCTCAAAGCGTCCTCCCTGCTTCTTCCCCCTTCAAACTCTCACCTCCATCTCCCCCAACCTTCTGCCTCGCTCTTCCCCCTCCTCAAATAACACCTCATTGTGGCTCACCCAATCACCATCAAACCTTTTGTCCGCCCCATCCTTCCCTTTCTCCGAGCTATTCTGAAATCTCTGACACACCTTCAACAGCTCTCCCTATCTCTTCCACCTCTTCCACATCTTACCCTACCCCTCCTCCCCCCTGTTCTGTATCCGATGCTCCCCCTTCCTCTTCATTAACGGTATGGACCTCAAACATCCGGGGCCTTCGTTCAAACTTAACTGATCTCTCCATACAGGTTGCTTCTGTCAAACCAGACGTGATCTGCTTAACAGAAACTTTCCTCCTTTATGATGTCTCTGATTCCATAGTATCTCTCCCGGGCTACTCCCTCCTCCGGTATGATAGACCTGAGCCTCGTCCTGGAGGCGGGGTTGCTATCTTTATCAAAAACTCTCTTCCTCACTCGCCCTGCACTGCACTCTCTCCACCTCACCCCCAGGAATACCTCTGGCTACGGCTTCCCCTTCGCTCCCACCTCTTGTTCATATGTGTGTTGTACCGTCCACCAAACAGTGATGACTCCATCTACATCTCGCTGTCTGATGATATGGACCAACTTCTATCTACTCATCCCAACTCTCTCTTCCTCATATGTGATTTCAATTGTCACCATGCCAGTTGGCTGGGTGTGGGTACCTCTCTCACCAGCCATGGCTCTTCAGCAAAGGACTTCTGCGACTCACTGGGACTGACACAATCTGTCAATTTCCCGACCCGGATCTCAGTCAACGGAACATCTTCTCTTCTGGACTTGGTTATGACTAACTTCCCTGAAAATGTCTGCTGCTCTTCTTCTGCTCCGATCGGATCATCTGATCATGTCCTTGTTAAAGTGGACATCTCTCTGACCATCCTCAGGGAGCCTGCTCAGCGTCGACGAGTCTGGCATTTCACTCAGGCCAACTGGCACGGTCCTCAAGCAGCCATCAATCATCTGGACTGGTCTCCCATCTCTACCACCTCTGACATCAACTCATCCTGGGAATTCTTCCAAAGTAAATTGCTCTCTCTCATGCACAGATTTATCCCATCTCGTCTTCAGTTGTCATACCCTTCCTCCCGTCCATGGTACACGGAATCTTGTGGTGAGGCTGTTGCCCAGAAACAACTTGCCTTCGTCTCCTGGAAAGCAAATCCAACGGAAGGAAATCTCATTTCCTTTCACAAAGCCCGAAACAAGTGTGTGTCCACCCTCAGGAGAGCCAGGAAACAATATCTCTCCGTTCTCAAGACCGAACTCTCTTATCTGTCTCCCTCTTCCAAATCCTGGTGGCGTCTGGTCAAATCCGTTTCTGGTGTTTGTTCCCCCTCCATCCCCTCCCTTACCTCAAACGGCTGCACAGCTGACTCCGCACATGAAAAAGCTGAATGCCTCAACTCTGTGTTTGCCTCTAAATCTTGTGTCCCAAACCCATCCCTCTCTGTACCCACCATACCCAGTCGTACCCTGCTGCTCCTGGACTCCGTGTCCTTTCCTCCTGACAAGGTGGAAAAGTTTCTGTCAACCCTCGACTCTGATTCTGCAACTGGACCCGACGGCATCAGCCCACGGGTCCTAAAATCCTGCTCTGCTGCTCTATCTCACCCTCTCTCTGTTCTCTTCACCCTCTCTTTTGCTCAAGGTCAACTGCCATCTGCTTGGAAATCAGCCAACATCACCGCTTTGCACAAAAAAGGTGCAAAAACAGATCCTAGTAACTACAGACCAATCAGCCTTCTCCCAATTATCAGCAAAGTCATGGAATCCATCATTGCTTCGGATATGAAATCTTTCCTCTTCTCCAATGGCTTGATCTCTGATCATCAATTTGGTTTCAGACCAGGTCACTCTACTCTGGACATGCTGCTTCTGCTGTCTCAACAATGGATGGAGGTCCTCAATGCCAAACAGGAAATTAGAGCTGTCTCCCTCGACATATCACGTGCCTTCGACACGGTCTGGCACCCCGCTCTGCTCACCAAACTCTCCTTTGGTATCCATGGAAATCTCCACGCATGGCTGGCGGACTTCCTCTCTAATCGTCGTCAACGTGTGGCCCTGAATGGGTTTCTCTCATCTCCTCTTCCTGTTCAGGCTGGAGTTCCCCAAGGCAGTGTTCTGGGCCCCGTGCTTTTTCTGGTCTTCATCAATGATCTCTCTGACTCTCTCGAAAATCCTCTCTATCTCTTTGCTGATGACCACTCTCTGCCGCTCCATTCCTCTTCCCTCAGATCGGCAGTCTGCTGCCTCCTCACTCTCTGAAGACCTGGACAAAATCACAGACTGGTCAAACAAGTGGAACATGTCTTTCAATCCTGACAAATCTCACACTCTTACGATGTCTCTCCGAAAAGATCGACTGGACAACCCTCCCATCTACTTTCTCAACAATCCTCTCCAAGAAGTTCTGTCGCTCAAGATTTTGGGTCTCACTATCTGCCATGATCTTTCTTGGGAAAACCACATTTCCAAGCTGGCCTCCAAAGCCAGTCGCCGACTGGGCATCCTCCGTCGTGCGAAGTCCTTCCTCGGCACACCTGAGCTCCTCACCACATACAAGGCTTTCATCCGCAGCTCAATGGAATACTGTTCTCCCCTATGGGCCGGTGCTCCTGCCTCACACCTAGCTCGGCTTCACGCTGTTGAAACCAAAGCTTTCAGAATTATTGGAATCTCCCGCGATGAAGCTATCTCTGAGGGCCTTTCACTCACTCACCGCAGGCAGGTAGGTGGTCTTTCTGTCTTCTACCGACTCCTCTCCGGCCTTGCACCCCCAGCTCTCTCTGTGCTCTGTCCCCCAAATATTCCTACAGGTCGCACAAGATCTGCCAGCAACCCTCTGATGGTTAAACTGCCGAAATCTCGGCTCTCTGCTCACCTTCACTCTTTCATTCCTCTTTTCTCCCGCCTCTGGAACAAACTCCCTCACTCCCTTCAATCCCACTCCTCCCTCCAGGTCTTTAAAACAGCTGTTCACCACCATCTCTTATCTTCCCCCATCCAAAACCTTGATCTTTTCTACCCCCGCTAATTCACCCCAGATCCACCTTGTTTGAAATTCCAACTTCTTTCCTGGAAGTCCTGGCAGTGTCCATATGTTTTATACCTCTCCCACCGCCCCCTTCCCATGCCCCCCCCCCCCAAAGCCCTCGCCCTCTCTCAGATCTCTCGATGTCTCCATGTCTCTCGGTCCCTGCTCTCAAATGTTGTGTTTGTGTCCTTCCCCCTCTCTCCCCATCTTGTCTACCGCTCCCGATGTTATATGTTTTATGTGTCGGTTTGTCTTTCTGTGTGATTAATGTTCGCTCTTTCACGAGCCTCGATCTTGTATACAAAAAAAAAAAAAAAAAAAAAAAAAAAAAAAGAACAAAGAAAACAGGTGTGGAGTCATCATCATCACCACAGGTAAGTGGCTGCGTATGGTGCGACAGGTTCATCAATCCTAACTATTTCCTAAATGACTTTAACAACTTTACATTACCCGGGGTCTTTCTTCTGCCAAACCATTGGCCCTCTTACACTATGGGTTCTAAAAACCAATTCCCATTGACCAAACTGTGGTGCTTTTCAATTTGGGGTCTCACTCCCCCGATTCATCTCTCGGTGCCCTCGTACAATTTCTGGGCTGCGACGTGTAGCTCTCCTAGCCGGTCTACCCACCTGCACACCCCCACCACTGCAGTTGCCTCCGAGCTTACCTGCTCCTTACCCTAACCTAACTACCTGGGGAAGGCCCTCTGGCGCTCTCCCCACTCGGTGCCCTCTCTGGCACTGGGCTACCCGGGTCCGTCCTCTGGATCCTCGGGCCCCATCCACAACTCTACCGGCTCCCAGAGCCCACCTGCGGCCTCACCTGGCCGACATCCTCACAGTGGTGGAGTGCCCAAACCAACTACACACACTAACAGGCTACACGCCCAGCCATTTCCACAACACTAATGCACCCATCCACAATACCATTCTGCAACCGCACCACAAATGCCAATATCCAACCACAATTTACCTATACCCTCTACCTAACACTTACACTACCCGCCCCGGGTATCCGTGATGGGGGGTCCACTCTTCCCCCATTCACACCTTCGCACCATGCACACCACTCCGTACCACTTACTCCAACTCTCTCCACACCACCTTTACTTGCACACCTGTGCTCTCACACCTGGTGCCACCTGCACCCTTCTCTCCCCAAGCGCATTCACGCTGATCCACAACACTCACTACTCACACACTGCTCCACACACCTGTCCAGTTGCACACCTGTGCAATCACACCTGTTCAATCCTCACACACACGGCATCATCTCATCTCACTACTCCCCTCTGAAACTTGCGCTTCCCAGTCGTCCCTTTAAACTATTGCGCTCCCTCGTCATTATCATCCATACTAATCTACCTGCGTCCCCACTACAGGTATCAGTCACTAACTAAACTTAACGTCACCTAATGTCATCTTCGCTAGATCCCTACAATATAACCTAACCCACCCGGGCTAGTTTTCACTGCCATACACCCCATAAGCTATTGCGCATTTGCCCCCCATGGGAAGGGTGGCAGGGATGCCACCCTCACCCACCGGGCCCATCGCTCACTACCAATTTTGCACATCAAATTTCAACAAATTAAAATTTTTGCCAATCACTGCCCATCATCTGCCAATCATTACTGCCAATCATTGCCAATCATCAAATTTTGTTTTTCTCTAATTTTGGGGCCAAAACACTAACCTCATCACACAGTCTACTCACTAATGCCTCTCGATGCGCCAATTCCTGTCCAAAGCCCGGCTTCGTAAAGCCGAGCAATGAATGCGGGTTGTTTGGTGCCAGCGGCTGGATACGTCCCGCATTCGGGGCAGGGACGGGGGCTTACCCGGGCCGAGATCCCACGCACCATCTCGGCACGGAGCCATCCCATGGCCCGATCTCGACCTGCCGGAATGCCTCAACAAAAAGTGGTCGCCATGACGACCCTTCCTATCCAGCCGCCCGCTCCGCCTAGTGGAGCACGGACGCGGCCGTTCAAAGCGAGGCCCAGCACGCACTGAGGGCCCGATTCGGCTAAAAGTCGCTCTAACCTCTAAACCGGTTACCGTCGATGCTTCACCTGGACGCTTACACCCCGCAGCCCGTTCCTTGCTCACACATCCAGCCGTGCCCATGCTCCTCGTACCTTTCCTTGCACACTCAGGTACACTCATTCCACTCACAGCCTTGGTCACACACCTGACCACCGAACACTTTGGCACACATTCGTTGGTCGCACACCTCACCAACACACCTCTTCGCGCCCCCTCCTCGGTCACCTCCTCTGTGACAATCACAGGTGTGCTCTCATTCGCACACCCAACCACGTGCCTCACTACCAATTCCAGCGTGCATTCCCACTCACGCTCTACCATTCCAGGTGTGCTTCCTTTCTCACCTGTCACAACCAACTCACGCTCCGTGTCACTCTTACTACTCTCACCCTTACTCTTGACAGCGCACTCTTTCCTCATGCACCCGTCCGTTACACACCTTTCTCGCGCACACTCTCCCGTTACACCCTCTGTAACACTCACCACAGGCGTGCATTCTTCCTTACTTCTGACAGCGCACTCTTTCCCCATGCACCTGTCCGTCACACACCTTTCTCGCGCACACTCTCCCGTCACACCCTCTGTAACACTTACCACACCGCGCTTCCATGTGCTCCCTCGCACACGCGCTATGACCGACTCACTCTCGCCAGCACCCTCACTCCTTGGCACGCACTTTTTCCTCACACCCCAGAGTCGGACTTTCTCGCACACCTCCTTTTTCGCACACCAGACCTGTCGCACACTTCACCAACGGCCTCTCACGAACACCCGGGTCCATCTCGACCCCCAAGCTTCTTAAATCCCCTGGCGCATCATACGCACGACCATATTGGTCACCACTTACACCGGGTCCTCTTCCTCTTCGCTTCTCCTCCATCACCTGCGAATCCCTCATCCGGTTAATGAGCACATCATCACGATCCGAACACAGACTTCGGACCAATTCTTTTATCTCCTCTTTTATCTCTTTCTTATCCCCTCTCCGTCGCTTCTTAATTTCGCTCATCCCTTCTTCCACTTCTTCTAATTTCTGCTTCACCTCTTTTATTCCCCGGTACGTCTCCTCAAGCTCGTCCTCCAAGGCTACCTTGACCGTTTCCATGTGCGTCCTCACCTGCCGGTCCTTCGTCTCCATTACCTCTATCACCTCGTCCAACCTCGTTGTCAGTCCCTCACGTACCATCTGACATTCCCTCTTCGTCGCTAGCAAGTCATTTTTTAGGTCATTTTGTGTCGCTTTTAACCCTCCTATTACCGCTGTGTTCTTCTTTACCTGGTCCGTTAGTTCTTTTTGTCCCTCCGTCAGCTGTTCCACCTCCTGCGTCAGGTCCTCTATGCCCCCTTGTAACTTTACAGTCCCCTTTCTCACCTCCTTCTCCATGTGCTCCTTACAGTGCCTCACCTCCTCGCGCACTCCTCCGACCTCCTCACTCACACCTCTTCTGATCTCCTCTCCCATCACTTGCATCTCCTGCCCAGATGCCACCCTCATCTGCTCCATTTCCTCCCTGTGAGCATCCAGTTTGGTCTCTACCCCCATTCTGACCCCCTCTATCTGCTGCCCCATTTGTTTAACTTCCCTTTCCGCTTGGTCCCTCAATTTGCCTTCCATCCTGTTTTCTAACCCCTCTAACCCCTTTTGCATCCCTTCCATTTGATTCTCTTGAGCGGCCATTCTGTTTTCTACCCCCATTAACCCATTTCTCACCTCTTTTATCCCGTTGTCTAACCCCTCAAAATTATTGTCTAACTTCCCAAATTTCTTGTCTAACTCCTCAAAATTATTGTCTAACTTCCCAAATTTCTTGTCTAACTCCTCAAAATTATTGTCTAACTTCCCAAATTTCTTGTCTAACTCCTCAAAATTATTGTCTAACTTCCCAAATTTCTTGTCTAACCCCTCACCGGTACTCCTCGCTTCGTCCCTCATTACCCCCATTTGGTTTCCCATTACCCCCATTTGGCCCTCCAATCGCTCACCCTGAGCATCCATCCGGTTCTCCATTTGTCCCATTTTGGCTTCTAGCCTGTCCATAAGGGCCCCCATTTGCAACATAAAAAGGTTCGAATCCACCTGCGGCGCTACCACGGTCGCGGGCGTGGTCGCCGTGGCCATCTGCGAGGCGCCATTTTGCGCGCCCGCACCCTCGTGCGTGACGACGCTATTTTGCGAATCTGCTACCCTCACTGCTTCGCTCTCCTCTTGTCCCTCAATTTGGTCCTGGATCGACCCTGCCTCACTCCCTACTACCGGAACCCAGCCGTCTTGGTCTGCCATAGCGCGACTTTCAAAATTCGGGTTTTTATTTTCGTAAAACAAAATCAAATTTCGCCGTTATAATTTCGAGCGCGTGAAACGCGCTCCGGATCGAATTCCACTTCCCAACACCAATTGTTACCCTAATGGTACAATTGGTGTTCCAAAATTTGGGCCTAACAAATTTAGTCCCAGGTCCGAATCCAACTCCTCGACACCAAATGTTACAGACGCGGTTGTGGATGTTGGTTTACCGAGCGGTTTGGTATGACCGCGTCTGCACAGTTTACCCGATTATACTCGAACGTTGGCCGAGTCGCACTATGCTAAATCAATTAAGGAACGGACACAACGGCTGGATTAAATGACACGACACCAGGGGTACAGTTCTCAAGACCTCCGGAGGAGGTTATAATATTACGGAACGTTAGATTACAAGGACAAGAGAGACAGCATAGTAAGGTGGGCACTTAAATACGGTCTTATAGTAACCCCGACAGACGACAGATAAACAGGACAAAACTGACTCACACAGGGATTGATGGCAAGGAAGGGCAGGTAGTCGAGGCTCAAGGTGCACCTTGGCGCAGGGGCAGAATCGACCCGGTCCGGTCCAGAGATGCGGGAGGTCTCGTCGCGCTGGAGGTGGCGTCTGTTTCTCCCTCGTGGCTGAGGCGCATCTGACGTCACGTCCGGTAAGTCGCTGCGTATATCCGGCGGGGAGTGACACGCCCTCGGCTCGTTAGCTCCGCCCCAGATGGAATCGGCCCGCCGCTTCTTATTGGGTGCTGGGGGTTACCGGGCTCCGCCCTTGACGAGGAGCTGACAGCCAGCCCCTTCGTGGTAACCCCGTAACCTGGAGGTAACCTGGAGCACATGGGTAATGGCGGCTAACCGAGCCGGAGTGAGGACGCACACTCCCCGCGCGCTGTTGTGGTAGTTGTTGTTTCATGAGGAAGATGGGAGGAGGTATGGGGAGGTCCTAAACTCTACTGGTGCCATACAATCACATTCTGGTGCAACGAAGAGTCAGAATTAATGGAAACGAGTCCTTAACTGACATAGACTAAGAATAACTAGCAAGATGTCCGAAAGTTGTCTACGTGAGATGCGGTGGACCTGGGCACGACATTTAATGGGGGAAAAAGGGGAAGGTCGGTTCTACAGAGTGTTATTTACAGGCAATGGGACTAGGGAATGGGGGATTGGGGATAGTTGGGGAAATAGGGGAATATTTACAAGCGGATATGGATGGAGGCCAAATCCCATATCAGCAACAATATATATATATATATACCAGCTTGGCTCGGCGAGCGCGTCGATACAGAGGAATGGGCTTATTTTAGCTGAGGATAATGACTGTACCCGAGTGGTTGTGTTGTCATGATTTACACCAATCGTAATACAAACAATTACTTTGCACAAATGTATTTGTTGTGTTTGTGATATTACATTTTTATAGGCAATTTAGGTTGAAGATTTAGGTTGAATGTTTTTTTTTCAAGAAAGAACCCCTCAGCACACACATAGGGGAGAGGTACGTGCAGACTGGAAGTTTGGGACGATTACACCTCACCACCACGTAATTCAAAACACCTCACCACCACGTAATTCAAAACACCTCACCACCAAGTAATTCAAAACACCTCACCACCAAGTAATTTAAAACACCTCACAGCCATAAAACACGTAATCAAAACCTCACCACCACAAAATTAAAAACACCTCCACCACCACGAAATTGAAAACACCTCACAGGCATCAAACACGTAATAAAAACCTCACCACCACAAAATTAAAAACACCTCCACCACCACGAAATTGAAAACACCTCACAGGCATCAAACACGTAATCAAAACCTCACCACCACAAAATTAAAAACACCTCCACCACCACGAAATTGAAAACACCTCACAGGCATCAAACACGTAATAAAAACACCTCATCAGCCATAAAACACGTAATAAAAACACCTCACAGTCACAAAACACATAATAAAAACACCTCACCACCACAAAATTAAAAACACCTCACAGCCATCAAACCCGTAATAAAAACACCTCACAGCCATAAAACACGTAATAAAAATACCTCACCACCACGAAATTAAAAACACCTCACAGCCATAAAACATGTAATAAAAACACCTCACAGCCATAAAACACGTAAAAAAAACACCACCACAAAATTAAAAACGCCTCAGCCATAAAACACGTTATAAAAACACCTCAGCCATAAAACACGTAAAAAAACCACACCACCACAAAATTAAAAACGCCTCACAGCCATAAAACATGTAATAAAAACACCTCACAGCCATAAAACACGTAAAAAAAACACACCACCACAAAATTAAAAACACCTCACAGCCATAAAACATGTAATAAAAACACCTCACAGCCATAAAACAAGTAAAAAAAACACCACCACAAAATTAAAAACGCCTCACAGCCATAAAACACGTTATAAAAACACCTCACAGCCATAAAACACGTCATAAAAATACCTCACCACCACAAAATTAAAAACACCTCACAGCCATAAAACACGTAATAAAAACACACCACCACGAAATAAAACACCTCACAGCCATCAAACACGTAATAAAAACACCTCACCACCACGAAATTAAAAACACCTCACAGCCATAAAACACGTAATAAAAACAACTCACCACCACAAAATTAAAAACACCTCACAGCCATAAAACACGGAAAAAACACCTCACAGCCACAAAATTAAAAAACACCTCACCACCACGTCATTTAAAAACACCTCACCACCAAGTAATTCAAAACACCTCACCACCACGTAATTCAAAACACCTCACCACCACGTAATTCAAAACACCTCACCACCACGTAATTATAAATACCTCACCACCACGTAAATCAAAACACCTCACCACCATGTGATTGAGAAACACCTCACCACCATGTGATTTAAAAACACCTCACCACCACGTCATTTAAAAACACCTCACCACCACATAATTCAAAATACCTCACCACCACGTGATTCAAAACCACCACAACGTTATTAAAAACACTTCACAACCACGGAAACAAAAGTTTGAGGGAGTCGTTAAGTGACAACACAGACACTGCCCAGATGTGTAGATATCTATCTATAATTCCAGTAATCTCTGTGTGTATGTTTGTATGTTTGTATGTCTGTATGTCTGTGACCGCTGTTTCTCGACAACCACGGGTCCGATATACTTGAAACTTGCCAGGTATATTGCTGGGGACCCGAGGATGTGCCTTTTCAAGGTTTCATATTAATTGGACAAGTACTTACCGAGCTATGTCCAAAAAACGATTCAACCAATCAGAGAGCAGCGAGCTATCACGTGTGCCGAACGTGGCGAACAGACTCTGCCTCGGACGGCACATTTGAGAGCGTATTCATTTATTTCACGTTGGAAAACTATGTTGCCGTTAAACTATGTTTTAAAACTAATTAAAACTACTATCTATAATTCCACGGGTCCGATAAAAAACACCGTACTCGCAAGCCGTTCGCTTTGGACCAAACCATTTCATGTAAATAGAGGGGGGGGGGGGGGATTGTCACCGTACTCGCAAGCCGTTCGCTTTGGACCAAACCATTTCATGTAAATAGAGGGGGGGGATATAATTTTAGATATATATATAGTACGGGCATGCCCTAGTATAGATAAATGACTGTACCCGAGTTACCGTTTTGTCATGGTTTAAACCAATCATAATTCAAACAATTATTTTGCACAAATGTATTTGTAATATACGTGATATCACATTTTATGAACAATTGAAGTTGAAAAAAAAAATTCCCCAAAAAATTCAAAAAAAAAAAAATTGGGACATTTTTCAAAAAAAATACCCTTAGGACATACCGACGGGAGAGATGTGCATACCAGAAGTTTGGTACGATTTCACAAAAGTTTGAGAAAGTAGTTCAGTGACAAGACAACAACACAGAACACAGGACAGGACAGACGCTGCACAGATATATATATATATATAGATATCTTATATATATTGTTGTGGATCTGCCGCCGGCCTTCTCCCCTTACCAAGGGGATATTAGTCCCCTTATCTTTGACTGGCCTGGCTTGACCCGGGACCTATTACATCCCTTCCAGACAGCGCGAAATAGGGTAATAGGACCAAATTCGCTATTACCTAAATACTCGCACTGCCCTGAAGCGAGGAGACAAGCCCTACACGAACCACGTGTCGATGATACGCCGAGCGGTTTGCATACACATGATTCACGCTATTATTAATACTAGACCCGATTGGAGCGATCTTATTCGTAACACGCTTCGTCAATGGAGAAATCACAAAGGCGATCAAATTGGAAAGCAAAGGAATAACAGGTTTAATTATTATTACACGTATGTACAGTACAGGATGAAGAGACACAGCGCAGCTTATACAGTCTTATTCTTAATCGCAAGGACACGGGCCCGTCTCACACACACACTCGCACGGGGATTGCAGATGGCAGGACGAGGTTCACCAGCGCGTCCAGGGATGGCTTCCGTGCAGCTCTCTCTCCGGTCCCCGGCACGTCCCTTGGAGTAGGTGAAGGCAGGAGCTCGCCGCGTGTTGTTTGAATGGAGCGGGTTGTCACGGGGCGAATTGGTAGGGAGCGGACCTTGACGTGGCTGGCGGTTATTCACTCGCGGCTATTACCGCATTTACTCGGGTGGCTAAAAAGCGCAATATGCATTCCCAGCGCATCTGGCTGCGCCTGCGTACGTGTACCGTCTCCACTGAACAAGTCCTTCAAATCCTCTTGCATCAAAGTCCTGCTGATAAGTCCTCTTACCATGCTGTAAGTCCTCTCCCAACAAGTGCTGTTCAAGGGCTTTGCGCAGCGACTTATATAGGCACGCCCCGCGAACCTTCTCAAACTCACCAGACGCGCCTCACCACGCCCTCTCGCTAGAGCCCTGATTGGCTGGTGGCTCTTACCATCATCGCCTTCTGCCGCTCCCGATCTCAACGCCGCTCACCCCGCCCTTTTTAGGCCTTCCTCGTGTTACTCGACTAGTGGGCAGCCAATGCTTAACAAACTGGATCGAGGCTAGGGTGGCTGGGAAATCGGTGGCAAGTAGAGCCTATTTTACTGTCTTTACACAATGCAGGCACTAAGAGGGGAAATGGCCTATTCTTCCACATACTAAGACATAACTGTACTACAAATGGGCCTATATGTTGCTCATGTGACTAACTATGGGGGGCAACCCTTTAACCTTTAATGACTTCCATGTGCCAATCTCAAAACCGTAGCACTGCCCCCCCTCCCTTGCCAGACTCGTCCCTGAGTCAAACCCACACAAGTGAGAACGACCAGTTTTGAGAAAGGTTTGGGACTAGTTTTTAAATTACGTGTGACACTTAGATGTGGTTCCCCTCCAACATTTAATCTAACTCCCTGTATGTGACAGTTTTACAACACTAAATATGTCCCACCTACTGCGTTGTGTAACTAACTAACAGACTCGCACCCACAGCTAACCGAATTGCGGAATTGTTTTGAAACTAAACAAAGCCGGTGGGTAGCATCTTATTTACAACTCCAACCTAATTATTTACATCTCTATAACCCAGTACCTGTTCTTTTGGAAAGAAGTTTGGAGGGGAGAAAACCCAGCAATGCACCAATGCACCAATGCACCAATACACATTTCACAAAAAGTTCACATTTAAAATGTCATATTTGCTGCTTGGCTGCATATTCTTGCTTCCTGCTTCATCCTCGGTGTGCAATAATAAAAAAAACTTTAAGGTCTTCTTTCCTGGCACACCAGAATACAATGTTCAACCCGTGTCCGTTTTTATTGCCAGCAGGGCCAATCTCATGTGGTCCGACTGCGCAACATCGACGCCACTTAAAACCAGTGGTCCGCAGGTGCAAGGTAATTTTGCAGCAAATGACTGCTCAGCAAAAAGGCAAGGCCACAGAACGTGTGGTCCATAATGTGTATTGTGGTGCAGCAAAATGCAGCAGGATTGCCGTACATGTGTAACCAGGTGCAGCTGCACAGTTCAGTGTTCCTGCACACTCCCCTCCAAATTGGGTTCATGGGTGGGGAGGAAAGACAAAGCACAGTTAGCAAAGGAAAGGACGCAAGGGTACACATCACTACAAGGCAATGCAACATGAGGGGCGCGGGCGAGCGAGTGGAGCAAGCTCGTCCCTAACCGTTCGTACCCCCCCCCCCCACCCCCCCCCATGTCAGCCTACCCTACCTTTGCACTTCTCTGTATTTACAAATTACAAATCCGTCACTACGTCTTGTCTCCCATATCCCCCTCTAAACCAAATTAGTCTTCCACTCCCTCCCAAGAAGGAAGAGCTGGAATTACACACAATGTCAAATCACGTCGAGATGCGTCTCACCCACTCAGATCGTTCACAAAACCTGGTGTGGAGTTCTGTCTCCCTTGGTGAGTGGATGTGGATGATGCGAAGAGATTTCTCATCCTAACTATACTCTAACAACATTAACTCAATTACACTACCTGGGGTCTTGCCCTGCCAATTCAGTTGGCCATCGTTACACTATGTGGTTCTAAAAACCAATTCCCATTGACCATCCTGTGATGCCATCCAATTTGGGTTTTACTCCCCAATTTTTCACTACTGTGCCTTTGCACAATTTCGGGGCTGAGTCGTGTGGCTCCACTAGCAGGTCCAACTACCTGCGCACCTCCGCCACTGAAGTCGCCACCCGAGCTTACCTTGCTCCTTGCAACTACCTAAATTGGGGAAGGCCCCTCCTGGCTCTCTCACCCCTCTGATGCCCTCTCTGGCATTGGGATACAAGGGTCCTTCTCCTGGATCCTCGGGCCCCATTGAACACTACTCTGACTGGCTCCCAGAGCCTAGCTGCGGCCTCACCTGGCCGACAAACTACCAGTGGCGGAGTGCTCCAATAACCATACGCACCAACAAAGCCCACACGCCCAGCCATTCCACAGACTCATGCACCCATCCAAGCACTTCCTGCTACTTCCTGCACCACAGGTGTCAATATCCAAACAATTTACCTCAGCCCTCTACCTGACTTTAAACTACCCTCCCCGGGTATCCGCGAAGGGACCCATCTCCCCCCATTCACTCCTTCGCACCATGCATTCCACACCTTTTACTTCACACCAAGCATTCCACACCACTCACTCCACACCATTTATTCCACACACCAACCTCTCTTGCACACCTCTTGTGCTCTTACACCTTTTCTCCACTTGCACCCCATGCAAGTCAATTCACTCAACACAATTCCACTTGTCCTTAATACACCACCTCTGGTTATCCCCAACCAATTCCTCATTTGCACCTCATTCTCAAGCTCATAGACACAGTGATTCCCATTCAATTCCTCATTTGCTCAAGCTCATCCTCACACACAATTTCCTTCACACTACTACACACACACAGCATCATCTAACTAACTACTTCCCTCTAATACTCGTGCTTCCCGTCTTCCCTTACACTAAGCACTCCCTCGTCATTATCATCCTTCTAATCTCTCTACGTCCCCTCTACCTGTACAAAAGTCACTCCTTAAATCTTGTCCCTACTGTCATCTCTAAATCCCTAACAATATCCTAGCCCGCCCTCGGCTAGTTTACACTGCCATCCCCATAATCTAATGCTCATGTGCCCCCAAGTGAGGGATGGTAAAACGACCATCCCTCCACACCGGGTACCATTCGCCAACACTATCGCTATCCATCCACTCCACTCGAGCCTCTCCGTGCAGCAATACATTTTCGTCACAGCTCGGCTTCGAAAGGACGAGCAATGCATGCGGGTGGTTGGTCTCCTGTAGGTTGGGTCCGTCCGGCATTTTTGATTCAGGGGAGGAGGTTTTGTTGGACCAAGGTTCCAGGTGCCATCCCTGCGCGGAGCCTTTCGGTCCCCGGCACGATGGCCCAACCCCCTACGGTCGGAGCACCGCGGCCGCCAGGGGGCGAAGTTCCGACCTCTCCTACCCCCCCTCCAACCGTGCCAATCGCCTTTCCCGCCAAGGCACGGCACCGACCATACAGGGCGGGGCCTGGCCCGAATCGTGCACGCCGCCGCGGCAACGATCCCCGCCAGTCCCCGCTGCACACAAAGCACCGAGAGCTCGCGTCGGCTATCCGTCACACTACGCGCTAACCCCCCGGTCTGGGTCGATGCTTGAGCCGCATTCTCCCACCCACACGCGACCCACTCCTTACTCGCACACCGAGGCGCTCCAGCGCCTCCCATACACTCCCTGCATCCGGTTACCGCATGCTCTCGTTCATTCTCTTCTCTTGCACACTCAGGTGCACCCTCGTTCCTCACACACTCCAGTGCACACTCATTTCCCGCACACTCCGTTACACACTTGGCCATCGCACACCCTCGCTCCGGTGCACACTTCCTTTGCACACGCGCGCCATTCACTCTCGTACATCGCACCACGGATCTTCCATGAGCGCCCGGGTTTCGTCGGGATCCCAAGCGCGCCAAAAATGTTTTCCCGCCAAACACTTTTGCGCCATACATGCTCCTACTCACCTTAAGGACCTCCTTTTCCGGTTTTCCTGCCAACACCTGTAAACTCTCATTGGGGTTAGGCAGCTCGACATCACGATGTGAACACAAACTTTGGGTGCATTCCATTTCTTTCTTCGATTTAATTTCTAACTCTGCCGTCTCTTCGGCCCCAATTTCAACTATGACTCTTTCTTTTTCCTTGACGACCGCCGGCGCCAATAAAATTTGCTTTTCCAATTCGGTGGCCGTCGGCTTTTCCATACCTGGAGTCACGATTTCTATCCCCTCGGTCACTCCGGCCGCGCTCTGCTCTACCTCGCCTTCCACGCATTCCTCGAACCGCGTGACCTCGTCGCGTACCAATGTGACTTTCCCGATCGACCTGCGCTCAATGTCCTCCCCCATTTTTTTAATTTGGCCACCTATTTTGTTTCCAAACCATTTTATTTCCCAGGTGGATTTGTCCCCCATTTTTTCATTTGTCCCCCATTTTTTCATTTGGCCACCCATTTCCTTCAATTGGCCCCCCATTTCTTTCCTCTCCGGGGTGGATTTGTCACTTTGGGCATCCATCTTACCATTTATTTTATTTATTTCATTCATGAATTGCGCCATGAAGGTGCTCATATAGGATTGCATGTCCATAACCCCCACTTGCGCAGTGGGCGCGGCCCTCGCTGTCACGTGCGAGGCGCCGCCATTTTCTACCCCTGGTACCTCTTCTGCCGCACCCTCATCAATTGCCTCCTCAATTTCTTCCAGTTCTTCCCGGGGGTCCTGGGTCATTGATTCTACTTCCTCTACCTCATCATTTACCCCCACCGGCATCCGATCACTTTGGCTAGCCATGGCACGAATTAAATTTGGACCTTAAAAACGAAATTTTGGTCGCTCGTAATTTAGAGCCAATTCGTCCAAAAAGATTTAGTAGCGTTCCAAATCCCACTCCCCGACACCAATTGTTGCGGATCTGCCGCCGGCCTTCTCCCCTTACCAAGGGGGGATTAGTCCCCTTGTCTTTGACTGGCCTGGCGTGACCCGGGACCTATTACGTCCCTTCCAGACAGCGCCAAATAGGGTATTAGGACCAAATTCGCTATTACCTAAATACTCGCGCTGCCCTGAAAAGAGGAGACAAGCCCCGCACGAACCACGTGTGTCGATGATACGCCGAGCGGTTTGCGTACACGTGATTCGCGCTATTATTAATACTAGACCCGATTGGAGCGATCTTATTCATACCACGCTTAGTCAATGGAGAAATCACAAAGGCGATCGAATTGGAAAGCAAAGGAATAACAGGTTTAATTATTATTACACGTATGTACAGTACAGGATGAAGAGACGCAGCGCAGCTTATACAGTCTTATTCTTAATCCCAAGGACACGGGCCCGTCTCACACACACACTCACACAGGGATTGCAGATTAGACGGGTCAATATACAACCAGAACAGCCGTACCCCAAAAAAATTGCAAATTTTAGTTTTATTGCATTTCCTTATATTTTAAGACTTACTTAGGAACATATCAAAAGTTGGACAGAAATGGACCATGGGAAAGTAAAAATCTTTGACATGATAAAAATGTCACAAAACCATGCACGATTCACTACGTCGAAAACGTCTTTGGTTTTTTATTTTTGTTTCTTTTTGTTTATATAAATTAATTTGTTCCACTGAGACCAGCTGCAAAGGCAACATTTTATAACACTTGTTTCGTGTCTTTAACAATGTTTACATCTGCTACCTGACACATGTCTTTAACAATATGACCTCCCAGCATGTAGGCTAATGACCTAATTCCTCACTGGTAGTTGTGCAGCTTGACTGAGTAACAACTCCACATGAATGAGTTAATTACACCTAATTAGGACTCAATTGGACAACGTTGTATGGTAAACATTGGAGATACAATACAATACAACCAAGGAGATACAGTACAATACAACCAAGGCCAAGGCAGTAGCAAAAAGACAGGTAGGCCTATGCATACAATTGCCCCATATATTCTACATGTATTTTGTACTCCTACAACTGTAGTGTATGATGGTATTTATTTTCCAGGTTCTAGAGTTGTGGGGATGCATATTTATTTAATAGGAATGGGACCAGTTGATTGGGGGAAGGGGGGGGGGGGGGGGGTTCTATCAGTATGTTTTTCTTCTGGACTATACATATCTTTTCCTGGTGCACCTTGTGACTAAGCAACAGAGCCCTTGTATATAATTCATTTCAGATGCAGAAAGCAATGGGATGACCACTATGCAGATTATTCCATAGTATGTTTCCTCCTAATATATATCTTACATAAATATCTCAGTTTCAGGGGCGGAGAATGCTCTGATGGCATTCAATGTATATGGCCAATGTAAATTGACTGCATGCTTCTAAAAGATCTCATTTTTGTATTTTCAGAGATAGAAAATGAACTCTTTATATGGTAAAGAGACCTGCCCTTTATGCCAAAGGGGATTGGACTGTGAGGAAACAGTATCAGTTCGTGAGAAAGGAGCAGAAGGCATCAACCGTGCAAGTGCCGGAAGGGGTGTTGACATCAGAATTCTAGCTGGTACCAGTGTTCACAAATCATGCCGAGTGAATCACATAAACAAAAAGGACATTGCTTTAACCAAGAAGGATCATGCGGAATCAGGTCCATCAGTCAAGAGGAGTGCTCGCATTTCCCTGGGACCATATGACAGTAAAACACATTGCCTTTTCTGCGGCACTGAAGTTAAGGAAGAGGGCCCAAAGCGAGGCCATGCAGAAACAGCCAGTTTTGGCTACGTGAAGACTGACGCATTTGTTAAAACTATATCAGTTCATTGCAAAACAAGGAGCGATGAATGGGCCCTTGCTGTTCAAGGCCGCATTGAATATTTTGAGGGTGATCTCCATGCAGCTGACTGTGTGTACCACAAGTCCTGCAACATTAATTTCCGCACAATGCGAGACATTCCACAACGGTTCAAGCCGACTGAGTCAAACAAGAGACGAAAAATGGGAAGGCCTAAGGACAGTGACCAGAATGAGGCTTTCGATAAGGTGTGCTCTTTTCTTGAAGACAATGATGAGGAACAGTTAACAATTACAGACCTCGTGGCTAGAATGGAACAATACCTGGGCGATAGTGAATCCAATGCATATGGGAACCAATACATGAAGGAACAGCTTAAAAAACGATATGGTGAATCTATATTCATGGCAGAGGGTAGAGGCTTAAAAGACATTGTGACATTCAGAGAAAAAATGTCCCAGATCCTCCGTGACCACTACAATGCACCACGAGAAGATGATGAAGAAGCACAAAAACGTGCAATTCTTCAGACTGCTGCAAAACTAATAAAAAGTGACATAAAAACAACAGTTGCACCACATGGGGATACATACCCAACTACTGCAGACCTAAGCCTTACTGCTGCATTGGGGTATGTCCCAACTAGCCTGCGATTCTTGCTGCAGCATCTTTTGGTCGGGAAAGATACATCTAGGGAGGTTGCTGGTATTGGACAAGCAGTCATCCAAGCAGTGCGTCCAAGGGCTGTAATTGCACCATTGCAGCTTGGTCTTGCAGTGCAAATGCATCACTTGTATAGGTCTCGTTTCTTGATAGATAGTCTATCAACCTTTGGCTTTTCCTCATCTTACTCCGAAGTGCAACGGTTTGAAGTAAATGCAGCCTCTTCTCTTGCTCCGGATGTGTTTGGAGGTGACACCGACATTCTTGATACATCCTTGTTATTTGCTGGAGACAATGTGGACCACAACATCATAACGTTGGATGGAAAGGGTACCTTTCATGGGATGGGCATGATAGCAGCTATTACACCAGGGCGTCAATCTAGCCACATCATATCTAGAAAGAAAATGTCTGACAGGAAGCTCGTCGAACTGACGAAGATCAATATAATAGATTACCGCTATGCAGAGCACGTCAACCGCAACCTCAAATTTCAGCCCCTCCCTTTGTTATCAATTTGTGATCGCCCAATTGACATATTATGGGAGATGTCATTTTGCTTCGAAAAGAGTGCACCAAATTGGCAAGGCATGATGCACTTTCTGCATGAGGAGTGTGATCACCCAGGGAAAGCCTCAATACAGTTTCGCCCAATGATTGATATGAACCCAGGTGACAAAACCTGCATCTTGTCAACTCTTGATTACCTGAGCAAACTTGCATCAAAACACAACATGCCAGCAATCATCACATTTGACCAACCGCTGTTTTGGAAGGCCTCTGAGATAGTGAATGCTCTTCCTGCTGATAACCCAATCCATAATGCAGTGCTACTGCTTGGGAGCTTCCACACATTAATGAATTTGTTGGGTGCCATTGGAAGTTTGATGGATGGAAGTGGACTGAAAGAGATCCTGGAAACAGTGTATGGTCAAAATGCTGTTGTGCACATGCTGAGTGGGAAGGCGGTGCAACGTGCTTTTCGTGGCCATTTGCTTGTGGATCAGTGTCTTACACGTCAGGTTGTTGGCAAGATTGTGGAAGTTGACCCTGGGTTTCAAGAACAAGTGGCAGAACTGGAGCGACTGTACATTTCCCTGGAGACTGTCGAAAGTGACACTATAGAGTCTGTGTTGCAATCAGAGTGCATTCATTTCATTGACAATAGATTGAATCAGGAAAGGAATAAACTTGCAAAGGACTCGAAAACCAGTGCACTTTGGATCAACTACCAGCGTATGTTGGGAATTGCAAGGGCACTTGTGGCAGCTGATCGGACGGGGTCCTGGGAGATGCATCTCCAAGCCATATCAGCTTGCTTGCCGATATTTGCAGCTGCTGGCCATCCCAATTACCTGAAGTCAGCTCGACTCTATCTCGAGAAGATGCTTGCGTTAGAGGATGACAACCCTGAGGTTCATCAGAAGTTCCAATCTGGTTATCATGTAATCCGGCGCAGTGACCAATACTGGGCTGGCCTAGGCTCTGATCTTGTGATAGAACAGACATTAATGCGCTCACTGAAAAGCCAAGGGGGGCTGACTCGAGGAAGTGGGATGTCAGAGCACCAGAGAGCAGTTTGGACTCTGTCTTCAACCATATCGTCCTCCTACAACCTTGCTATGCAAGAACTGACCTCGAGTAGCTACTCAACAAGTGAACAACATAAGGAGTTGACAACATCCAGGGTGAGTCGAGATGAAGCTGATCGTGGCAAAGTTGCCGAAAAACTGGACAGCTTCACACCATTTTCTGATGACAAGTCATTGCGCAATATCATCACAGGGGTTACTGCAAATGAGGATGTCAATGTTCATGACCTATTCAAAGTAGGTAGTGACATTGTCAAGAAGATGGATGATCACCCAGCTTACTCCTATTCACACAAAAGGAGTTCTAAAGCCAAGACACTTGCATTCAGCAGGGCAGTCAAAGTTGCTGAGGACCGCACAATAGATCCAGCGTTACTATTCCAGAGGTTCTTAGTGGTGTCACAGACGGGAGATCTCCAGATAGGTGAAGTGATGAAATATGAACTCTGCCCATACCCAATGTCTCTTTTTGAGGCAAAAAACATCCTGCGCCAGCCAGATAAACCACAGTTGGCGGAGGCAATAAGGAATTATGCTACAACCAAATCTGACAATGCTGTCAACCAGACAGTTCCAGGAACAGATCACTATGTTCTTGACGGGGGATCACTTATTCACCGCTTAAAGTGGACAGAGGGATTCACCTACAGTTCCATTGCAGATGAATATGCCTCATTTACAGTACGACACTATGGCAAAGCTACTGTTGTGTTTGATGGTTATGAGGCTGGGCCAAGCACAAAGGACTGTTCTCATCAACGTCGGAATAGAAACAAGAATGCCACCAAGGTTAACATTACGGAGTCAACAAAATTTGTTGGGAAAAAGGAGGACTTTCTGTCGAATGAGTCAAACAAGCAGGCAATGATACTGTTGATTATAGAGGTGTTGCACAAGGAAGGCTGTGAGGTGATCCAAGCAGAGGGAGATGCTGATGTTGAGATTGCAAAAGCGGCCGTCGCAAATGCGGCTTCCAGATCTACAACCCTCATTGGAGAAGATACAGATCTCCTTCTCCTCCTGCTCTTCTATATGGTGGAGACAAACTGCATTGAACTCTATTTCCGTTCTGACAAGGCAAAATCAAATGTCTACAATATCAAAGTCCTTCAGCAGATACTTGGAAATGCAGCCTGCAGAGATATATTGTTCCTTCATGCATTAACTGGCTGTGACGCAACGTCTCGTGTCTTTGGGATTGGAAAGAAGTCAGGGTTTCAAAGAATCATCAAGAAAGAAAAGGAACTGATAGACAGCTCAAAGGTGTTCTGTAAACCACAGCAGAGTCAGGATGTTATTGAAACTGCAGGCTGCAGAGCAATGGTGGCATTGTTTAAAGCAAATCAGAACGACTCATTGGCATCGATCAGATACAACATTCTCTGCAAAAAGGTTGCAAGGGCTAAGGCATTTGTCACTCCTGAAAGACTGCCACCCACATCCGCTGCCTGCAAGTTTCATTCTCTGCGGACCTATTACCAGGTAATGGAATGGATGGGCCTTTGTTGTGGAATGGAGCCAACGGAGTGGGGATGGAAGGTAGAAGGAGGAAAACTTGTTCCAGTGATGACAGACAAAAGCCCTGCTCCAGACATACTACTTCAGATGATTCACTGCAACTGTTCAGGGGGGTGCAAAACACTAAGGTGTTCATGTAGGAAGCATGGATTAGAGTGCACCAGTGCATGTGGACATTGCCAGGACAGCAACTGTGACAATATGAGTGTTGAACCAGACATAGAGGAGGAGGAGGAGGACGATGAAACTGGAATCTAAGACTAGAAGGCATATGGTACTTCCACATGTGTCAAAATTGTCCAATTTTTTATATGTGGCTTTCCATGTCATAGACTGGCAGAAACAATCAAAGAACATATATTTGTGCAAATATTTACTTTAAATTGCGAATGGTCTCAGGATTAGCACTGGATAAACTACCAGCAACGATCATAATACAAATATTGGTGCAAAATTTACTTTAAATTGTTAGTGGTCTGATGATTATCAGTCAATTTTTTTACGTTTTATCTGCCGGCAGCCATCTTGTTTTCTGACGTCACTGAGGGACTTTCCCATGCGTCAAAATTGTCCAACTTTTAATATGTTGTCTTCCACTTCATAAACTACTAGAAATAAGCATAAAACAAAAATTTGCAATTTTTTTGGGGTCAGGCAGTATATTGACCCGTCTAGATGGCAGGACGAGGTTCACCAGCGCATCCAGGGATGGCTTCCGTGCAGCTCTCTCTGGTCCCCGGCACGTCCCTTGGAGTAGGTGAAGGCAGGAGCTCGCCGCGTGTCGTTTGAACGGAGCGGGTTGTCGCGGGGCGAATTGGTAGGGAGCGGACTTTGACTTGGCTGGCGGTTATTCACTCGCGGCTGTTACCGCATTTACTCGCGTGGCTGAAAAGCGCAATATGCGTTCCCGGCGCGTCTGGCTGCACCTGCGTACGTGTACCGCCAACGCTTCTCCTTTTTCCCCTGGGCGCGCACATTATACTGCAAGGTTACAGTTCACAATGGCGTCTCCACTGAATAAGTCCTTCAAATCCTCTTGCATCAAAGTCCTGCTGATAAGTCCTCTTACCACGCTGTACGTCCTCTCCCAACAAGTGCTGTTCAAGGGCTTTGCGCAGCGACTTATATAGGCACGCCCCGCGAACCTTCTCGAACTCACCAAACGCGCCTCACCACGCCCTCTCACGCCATGCCGCTAGAGCCCTGATTGACTGGTGGCTTTTACCGTCATCGCCTTCTGCCGCTCCCGATCTCAACGCGGCTCACCCCCGCCCTTTTTAGGCCTACCTCGTGTTACTCGACTAGTGGGCAGCCAATGCTTAACAAACTGGATCGAGGCTAGGGTGGCTGGGAAATCGGTGGCAAGTGGAGCCTATTTTCCTGTCTTTACACAACGCAGGCACTATGAGGGGAAATGGCCTATTCTTACACATATTAAGACATAACTATACTACAAATGGGCCTTTATGTTGCTCATGTGACTAACTATGGGGGGGGGGGGGGGCAACCATTTAACCTTTAATGACTTCCATGTGCCAATCTCAAAACCGTAGCAATATATATATATATATATATATATATATATATATATATATATATATATATATATATATATATATAGTTACGGAACCCAACGTCAGCCTATGGTTCCCCTTTGAGGGGGGATTAGACCCCTTGTTTATTGCTGACCGACGTGGTCCCTGACGCCGTACCGCGACCTCCGGAAAGGCCGGTGCACAGCCCCATTCGTACCGCGGACAGATGTTAATTGATTGCCGAGCGGTGTTTAGCAACCGCGGCACGAACTGTTACCAAGACTAACCCGATTCATAAACGTTGGCCAAATCGTGCCACAGGTGCCCAATGGAGAAATCACAAAGACACGGATGTGAAGAAGAGGAAGATGAAGGCAAAAAGGTTTGAAAATGCTACTATATTTATTCCTACTATTTACAGGACCAAAATAACCAAGGAAGAAGGAAAGATAATAAAATAAAGACAGAAGGAATCAAGGAGACACAGTGCACCGCTAGCTTACCTACAGTCTTAATTATACCCAGGACGAGACACACAAAACGGACGACAATCAAACTCACACGAATGGGGAAATGAAGGCAGGAACGATTCGGTGGAAGGAGAGGAAGGTCCAACGGGAACCGGAGCTGGAGCTTGATCCCGCATGGGACGTCGGGTGGGACCTCGACGGCCACCGCAATCCGGCTCCGCGTCACAGCGGGTCGAAACTGCGTGGTCTCAAAGCTGGTGGTGGTGGACTCCAAGCTGGTGGTGGTGGACTCAACTGATGGTGGTGGACTCAAACTGATGGTGGTGGACTCAAACTGATGGTGGTGGACTCAAACTGATGGTGGTGGACTCTCTCTCACCTCTTGCGCGGCATGTATATCGTCTCTTCTCCTGCGCGTCTCGTATATATCGTCCCCTCTCTTGCGCGCGTCTCTTCTGGGGGGGGCGTCGTGGTGCGGGTTATATAGGCCACGCCCTTTAACCTTCGCGAACCTACTCGACGGTTCTCCCCACGCCCTCTCAAAGCCAAACCCCTCGTTCTGGGTTGGTCGGCAAGGGCTGGCTCACTCCTCCCCTCTATGACGAGGTGGAGACACGCCTTTCTTCTCCGAGCCGACCGCATGCTCAATGGAGGCAAATGCAGTTGGTAATAAAGGCTTTGGGGGAATTTGAAAAGGGGGATCTATCTATTTGAATTCGGTGCAATGGAGTATTAATTAATGGAAGACAAAGCCTGAACCTAATACACAGAATAAGGAAATAACTACCAACAAGGAGGAAATCTATGATTGGCTAACGTGGATGTTTATGAAATAACTAAAGGACGCCCTTTGACCTTTATACACAACAACTGGAGGAAGGAGGGTGATATTTTTTACAACAATAAAAAACACAATTCTCATTTCCACAACAATATATATATATATATATATATATATATATATATATATATATATATATATATATATATATATAAATAAATGTTATATAAAGTTTTTATGAAGTTTTTAAAAAACTTTTTTTAAATAAACGAAGCATGATTTGCTTTGACACAGCCTCGTCCATCCCCTCCCAACACACACAATGACATTATATTTTGTTTATTTCACATGTTGAAGAAAGTATTGTTGATCTTTTAACGTTTCAAAAAAGAACAACTTGTACAAAATGCAAAGAGAACATAGAATATTTCTTATTATCTTCCATGAGCAGCAATCACTTGTCGGGAGGGAGAGAGAGAGAGAGAGAGAGAGAGAGAACGCGTTGTTTTGTTGTTGCAAAATTTACAATAGCTTTGGAAAGGAGTTTAACAATATGGCAAAGAATGCAGAAAACAGGAAAAGGTAATTACCATTACATATGATTCATCCATGGAGGAAAGTCCAAGGTTTGACACACAGTAAAAGGACCATGCAAGTGATGTGATTCGCAGCAGCAGAAAGATTTAATTTCTGTATCCGGAGTAGATTTAGAACTTGTACTCCAGTTTTACTTATTTTCCTATTTATTTACTATTTACTATTTATATATTTTATTATTTATATATATTTACTAAATATATTATTAATTATATATTATATTATATTATATATATTATTATTATATTATATTATAGTAAATATATTATTTATATATATTTACTATTTATTTTTTTATTTTACTTATTTTCCAGATTTAGAACTTTACTCAGCCATACTCGCTCAGCCATATCGCACTGCAAAAAAATGTTGCAATTCAGCATTGCACAAGTATTCATGGTACTGCCCCAAATGGAGAGGAGTAGTACATAAAGCAGTGATAAAAGCTACAGTTCAAAGCCTTGGCACATATTTAAGTATTTTGAAATCCAGAATGAGCAGCAACACCGATTCAAGTTTACTGTTAGTGGTGCAAATTGAGGACCTTTTAATAAGTAATCTGAGTGGAGCAACTGATATATTACATCAGAAACACAGGCACGTGTTAACTGCACAAGTACTTTGGACTGAGAAACAGTGGTTCAAAAGCTCAGGTAACCAAACGGGCAAAGGACTGTTCAAGTAAGAAACTTTCCGGAAGATTATTCCCTTCATCTTTTTATCTCGACAGCCACAACAAGAAGCTACCTGCAAAGATGATGGAGTGTGACAAGGAAATGGAGAACGTGCATGAGAGAAAGCTGAGCTCAAACAAGAAAATGGAAGTGAACGACTTTATGGATGGTGCCGATTCTTCGATTACGAAGAGTGACATTTTCGAGAATCATGGTGGAACCAAACTCAAGAGAGAGGTGAGAATAGATATACCATATCATTTCGATCAGCTTGGTACATTGAAGGTCTGTTTGATGAATGAGGGCTGATTGGATGACCTTCAGGTAAGCACGCATACTTTGTGACCTGGAGTTGAATCCCAGCCCAGATATAAACTCTCATCCCGGTGTTTCACAGGCAGGATGATTCATCAATGTCTGTGACATCGCCAGCATTAGTTGGTGGATGTTAAAGATCCAATATTGTGTCCTTTACAAAGAGTAGGTGAGCTATTGGGGGCACCATAACCAAATTCCAAATTTTTGCCCGAACTACGGCTGGGAGAGGGATGGCAAACCACCCATCGTGACTTGTTGCCAAGAAACTGTTTGGCAGCACTGACGCTCTGTTATGGAGTACAGTACATAAAATCGGAGGAGGGAACAACAACAGGTCTAAATTAACTGACAATTAATAAGCAACATATGAGATATTAACTATAACAGCACTCGGTAGAACGCATACCTCCGCCTGGTGAACAGTTTATGTTTTGTATCCCACTGATAGGCCGGATCTGGATTCGGACCTGAACCAAAATCTAATCGGCTTGTTCTTTTCACCTAACCAACTCATCCACAAAGTTTTGTCATAATCCGTCCAAAACGTTTTGAAACATCGTGCAATGTATCGTTTTTACTCTCAATGGTAAAGAATCACTTTTGAAATTCTAGTATCCGGATCCGGAACGTCACCAAAATCTAACCAATTCGTCCTTGTTACACATCCAACGTGTCCACCAAGTTTCGGCTGAATCCGTCCATAATTCTTTGAGATAATCTGCTCATAGACAAACAGACACAGATGAAAAATCACTCATAGAGCGACACTTGGCAAAACAGAACAAAGTGGCATGGCACTCAGGGGAGCATCCTTTAGACCTCAAAAATAATTAGTGGTTGAATTCAGTGACTTGATATGCAAATCATCTTCAAATTTTAAGTTAAATGGATAAAAATTGACAATTTTAGAAATTTGGCTAATGTTGACCTTTTGGCCTATGCTGACCTCAAAATAGTTCGTGGTTGGTTTCAGTAATCTGATATGAAAATCCTATTCAAATTTCAAGCCAATCGGATGAAAATTGAGGATTTTAGAAATTTTCAGAAAGTGGTTGACCTTTGGCCTATGTGGACATTTTGGCCGATGTTGATCTCAAAAATAGTTGGTGGTTGAGAATTCAGTTCGCTGATATGAAAATCCCATTCGAATTCCAGGTCAATTGGATGAAAATTGAGGATTTTAGAAATTTGAAATTGTTGTTGACCTTTGGCTTATGTTGACCTTATGGCTTATGCTGATCTCAAGAATAGTTGGTGGTTGAATTCAGTTAGCCGATATGTAAATCCTATTCAAATTTCAAGTCAATCAGATGAAAATTGAGGATTTTAGAAAAATCGAAAAAAGGGGTTGTCCTTTGGCCTATGTTGACCTTTTGGCCTACGCTGATCTCAAAAATAGTTGGTGGTTGAATTCAGTTAGCCGATATGTAAATCCTATTCAAATTTCAAGCCAATCAGATGTAAATTGAGGATTTTAGAAATTTGAAATAAGTGGTTGACCTTTGGCCTATGCTGACCTTTTGACCTCAAAATATATAGGATTTTGTCGGACCACGAACCCTACCATTTGGTGAAGTCTCGTGAAGATCGGGGTAAAATTGTGACCTGTAGGCAAGTAAGTATAAGTGAGCGGACAGACAGACACACACAAACACAAACAAACACACACTGTATATATATATATATAGGTCATACGTACATGCGGAGAGATAAACGCTGTAAACACAGGAACCAAACATCTACACCATAAAAATATCGTTTGTTTAATCCTCTGGAGTCTACAAGCCGATTCTATCGGCTTCACGCATGCGCCGAAATGTCGACAAGCCGAATTTATCGGCTCTAACCGCATTCAAATTTACCGCGCAATTACGTGCAATCGTCGACTCCAGAGGGTTAATCACGAGTTTGCCAGTTCTAAAAGCCTGTTTGCGAGTTTGAAGAAGAGGAAGAAGCGCTAATGTATGGTTTATTCACACAGCAGTTTGAATTCATTTATTATTCTACGACAGTAGAAACCCTTTAGTTTAGAAGGACACGGAATGAGCATAAAAAATCATATATACAGCAGTGATATTTTGCGAAGCAATAGAAAAATATATAAAACTGCACAGAAAAACACACAAACAACAACAACCACCACGGCCATGACAACAATCGAGTGTTATAAAAGATCGTTATTTTCACATGTTTTACTACATGTGTTTCAAGTGTTTGTGTTTCACACTGAATGAAACACGTAAAGGTAGAGCATGCAGATTGTGATACTTGACAGGTTCAACGATATGTCCGGCCTGAACGGCATCGGAATCAAAATGGCGGTCTGTGGATTCAGCCGTCGTACTGCCGTAATGACATCACATCACCCCTGTCATGTGACCAGATCCTCAGCTCTGATTGGTGTACGTGTGAGGAGACTTACATACATACATACATACATACATACAAACATACATACATACAAACATACAAACATACATACATACAAACATACATACATACAAACATACTGTTACGGAAACGGAGAGGGCTTCCCTCGTTGCCCTGCGGAGATCAACCCGCCGTTCATTCTACTAACCACTCTCCGTTCCTGGTCGTCCCAACGCTCTCTCCCGCCCGCAGCGCCGCCAGGGTATTCGGGCCAGAAAGTCGGAATGGGCCTTCCCGGGACCTGAGTGCAACGCTCGGTCGTGAGACAGGGAAGAGACGGCCGTTCGAGCTACGGTTTTAGGTTACCGAGCGGGTTTAGTAACCCGTAGTTCGAACCATTAACAAGCTACACCCGATTATAACGTTGGCCAAATCGCGCTATGCTAAATCAATGATAGAAAAGACACGACGACTGGGAAAGATGAAACGACGCAAGGGGGTACAGTTCTCAAGACCTCCGGAAGAGGGTGTAATTACAGTGGTGGAGAAAAGGGGTAGATAACAAGGTAGAGTGAGGTAAAGAACACAGAAGAGATGGGCACTTAAATACAGGCTTATTTAAGCCCAGACAGACCACGGACAAACGGACAAGGCAGACTCACACAGGGGTTGATGGCAGGAATGGACAGGTAGATCGATGGCACAAGGTGCACCTTGGCTCGGGGACAGGATAAAGCACAGTCCAAAGATGCAGGGAGGTCTCACTGAACGGCAGAGGTCTCACAGCGCTCGGAGGGTATGTCTTTCTTGCTTCAAGCTCAGCGCGCATCTGACGTCACCTATCTCTCTACTGCGCATGCTCAACGGGGAGTGACACGCCCTCGGCTGGTTGGTTCCGCCCCAACTGGGGCCGGTCCCCCGCTTCCATTGGGTGCGGGGGTTACCGGGCTCCGCCCTTGACGAGGAGCCGACAGGGAGCCATGTTCTGCCCCTGTTTGGTAACCCCGTCGAGCACATGTCCGATGGCGGCTCGTTGGGAAGGCCTGGTGTCCTTCCACCACTCCTACCAACCAAGCCGGAGTGAGGACACGCACTCCCTGCGCTCGTTGTTGTTGTTGCTGCTGAAGAGAACTGTGAGGAAGAGCTGCAGGGAGGTATTGGGAGGTCCTAAACTTCCTAACGGTGCCATACAATCACATTCTGGTGCAACGAAGGGTCAGAATTAATGGAAACGAATCCTTAACTGACATAGACTAAGAATAACTAGCAAGATGTCCTATAGTTGTCTACATGAGATGCGGTGGACCTGGATGCGACATTTAATGGGGGAAATAGGGGGAGGTCGGGTCTACAGAGTGTTGTTTACAGAAAATGGGACTAGGGAATGGGGGATTGGGGAGAGTTGGGAAGTATTGAGGAAATAGGGGAATATTTACAAGCGGATATGGATGGATGCAAATCCCATATCCGCAACAATACATACATACATACAAACATACATACATACAAACATACATAAAACATACATACATACATACATAGACTGCTTTTCCCTATGAGCTACGCTGTAAAAAATTGAGACCCAGGAATATTGCCCAATGTGTAATATGGACAAATCTTCCCTCAATTTGTACCTTGTATAAGAAACGTGTTGTCTTGTTGTTGTTGATGGTTCACGAGATAATGCGGAACCCATCGCACACACTTCATTGTTTTCGTTTTAATCATTCAGGTGTTCAACTTCGTGCTCTACTTACCTTGTGATGTTGTTTTGGACATGTCGAGAGTGCATTCCTCTGCCAGGCTGAACAGTTTGTTTTGTATTTCACTGATAGGCCGGGATCTGCATCCTGACCTTAACCAACATCGAATTGCCTTGTTCCTGTCACCTACCCGAATCATCCAACACGTTTTGTCATAATCCGTCCACACATTTTGAGATATCGTGCTATACTGTATATAGTTTGGCCCTATCTCTCAATGGTCCACCACATTTCGCCCGAATCCGTCCACAACTCTTTGAGATATCCTGTTGACAGACGGAACAAACAGACATGGTGAAAATCTCTGCACAACTTCCTGTATTGAACATTGTGCACCTGGCTTCATTCACAACTACCCGTGGGAGTGATAACGATGACATCATCGGTGAAGTGGTGTTCCAGCCATAATTTGTTGAATTGAAATCTTTATCCGAAAAATCTGAAACTTCACATATTAGTCAGGATCACTATGTTTTTTCGTTCAAAATTTTGGTAGATTAGCAAAACTATACATTTTTGGAGTATTCAGCGCATGACGAATCCAAAAATTAATGTTTACATTTGCGTAGACACCTTTGCGAAAATGACACTCAGGACGGTGATGAAGATCTGTAAAAGCATATTCCTGAACGGTATAGACCTCGTAGATCCTGTGTATAGGACTTATAGTTCAATCTGATACTACCTATAACTTCCTATAACAACCTATAACTTCAAAGGACTTGCAATATCATGTATTATGTAATACAGTTATATCACAAATATAAAAACAATGGTTTTCAATCACCTTTGTTTGTTGCTTTTCTATAATCCTGAGCACTATTTTGAGGCCTTTATTGGATTCCTTGACCCAGAAAACATAGGATTAGCATATTTAATTAAGTCTCTAGGTTGACTAGAAGCCGAGATCGCGCAAAATATGTATTTTATGGCGGCCATTTTCAAAATCCAAAATGGCGGCCATGCAGGTGTCTGTTAAAATGCCAACATTGATTTTCAGATTCTCCATGCTCTGAAGATTCCAAAAATGTACAGGTTTGCTAATCCCAAAATTTTGAACGAAATTATATTTGTTAACATAGTGAACCTGACTATATCTGGAATATGACCCGATGTGAGTGAACGATGAAATTTATGACGTCATTGGTCACATGGTATGGCAGCCATATTGGATTAATGGAAAAAAACGTATCCATCATTTTCTCTAAAACCGCT
Source organism: Myxine glutinosa (assembly GCF_964187855.1). Lineage (NCBI taxonomy): Eukaryota > Metazoa > Chordata > Myxini > Myxiniformes > Myxinidae > Myxine > Myxine glutinosa. The sequence continues at coordinate 96,470,199 of NC_136269.1, forward strand.
CAATGAAAAAAAATTAAACTTGGCATACGTCATCAACTCCCCATGAGGTATATGTAGCGTGAGAATGATGACGTCATGAGAGAAGTGGTATTCCAGCCATAATTGGTTGAATTGAAATTCTTATCCGAAAAATGTGAAACTTCACATATCTGGAATATTACCCGATGTGAGTGAACGATGAAATTTATGACGTCATTGGTCACATGGTATGGCAGCCATATTGGATTAATGGAAAAAAACGTATCCATCATTTTCTCTAAAACCACTCAATGAAAAAAAAATTAAACCTGGCATACGGCATCAACTCCCCATGAGGTATATATAGCGTGACAATGATGACGTCATGAGAGAAGTGGTATTCCAGCCATAATTGGTTGAATTGAAATTCTTATCCGACAAATCTTAAACTTCATATATCTGATCTATGACCCGATGCGAGGAAGAAACAAATTTATGACGTACATCACCTATGCCGAAAATGTTTGTGACATAATAGGGTTCATGGATGATACGGGTATATGGGATATAATAGCAGTAGGCCATACTACGTGTGTTCAGTTTAAAATGGTATTTCTGGTCAGAATGAATGCTTGAGGTGAGACTATGCCATTGTAGTTTAACGAGTTTGTTTTCATTCATAAATTTCTTAATGTTCCATCATCATAAATCATTGTGTTATGCATTCTCAAATAATTTACACAACACCTTAATATGGAGCATTTTCTGATTTTTGCTTTTCTTTTTGGATTATGCTTCAGATGGGTCTCATTAGTGGAATCTGCCTGATCGTGGGTACAATGATTGGCTCTGGAATCTTTATCTCACCCAAGTCGTTGCTGGAGAGTTCGGGTGCTGTCGGACCATCTCTCATCATTTGGACGCTCTCTGGCATTCTTGCCACCCTTGGTCAGTGTTCACAGGAATGTAATTTTGTTGCTTAACTGTAAACTACAGTCTTGAAATCAAACATGGTTTATACATGTCTTTATTTGTGTCTTTGCAAAGTATTTTTTAATAACCACCGACTTTGGTTGGCTTGTTTGATGTTCTCATCAGAGCAGATAACTCGCACAAAGCTGATGTTTCCTGGTTAAAATCCCATGATCAATCCTTTCTTTTATTTTACATAGAAGAGCAAACTGTTGGAGAGTATGAACTAATAGAAGGGAAGTGTGTGTCAACAGTTGACCACACTAGATAAGGGAAATAACGAATAGGAAAAGAGAAAGAGGAGGTGAGGAAAATCAGCAATCTGCAAGTAAAACGGTTGGGTGAGAAAAGATAATGTAGGTCATAAACTATTGAACATTATGGGTCAGAATTGGGGATGGCAAGAGATTATAGTACACTGGCTTGTTGAATCCCTGGAGGGAAAGGTGATAGTGCGGGAGCCCAGAAACATTTGTTTCACATCTCGAGTACAAAAGGTTTGAGGCCTGGAATATATGCATCTATGATAGGAGACCCCAAAAAGGCAATTCTTAAGTTCTGCAATTCTGCACAGCAACCAGGGGGCGCCACCAAAGACCCCTAAATGTGACTCTTAATTCACAATTTGAGTACATCTTTCAAACTTGTCTTAAAATGTTCTCTATAGGAGTGGAAATCAGAATTCCCAATTCTTAAGTTTTCAATTTGTGTATTAGGTCGCTTAAGAACGACCTAATTAATGCTAATTAACGCTAATTAGCATTTTTAATTCACAATTTGAGTACATCCATGAAACATATGGCAATGTATTCCTTAGGTCATCCTAAATCAAGATCAGTCATTCTTAAGTATCCATTTCATGTATTAACCCACTTAAGAATGCACACTGACAAAAAGGAGAAACATAGATTGTATACAAACACAATGTTTTATTTTTTTATAAACTACACAAAAATGTACTTAGTATGCATGAATTATGCTTTGGTAAGTTTGGAGGTAGGGTGTGCAGAAGATATTGTCCATCTACTACGTATGCATTGATCTGTTGAGGTCCGTCTCCTTTGATCTCCTTGCTCTCCAGTAAGTTAAGCAACTTACTTTTATCTGTCTTGACCATGCTCTCATCAGGATTGCACATCGTGAGTGGTACTGGTGTAAGGGGATATTGGAATATATGCTGCAGGTCAACATCACGCTTTGATGCAAGGATTATTAGGCGGCCCATCAAATCACGAGTACACTTCAGAACTGCCACTTTCTTATCCGGTGTTCGTCTATTTCTGGCACATTCGTCTACGAATGTTTTGAGAGGAGCTTTCTTTATGGGTTGTTCAAACCTACTGTCATCGGCCTCGCATGCTGTGATGAATGCCTGGTGTAATGTCCTTCCACTTGCTGGCACATTCAGTAAACTTTCGCGAACTGTTTCACTAGTTGCCCTTCCTGTATGGATGTTGTACAACATGGTATCTGCATCTGTTTCGTTCCCAAACGGATTGCAACTATCCTGGATTTGTTTCACCATGGTTTTCACATCTCTATCGTCACGTTTTATTCGTGCAGGTCTCAGTTCAGCAGTTGTGTCTTCTTTGACTATCAGCCCAGCCATTTCGTGGAGTAGACTAACGAATGAAGCTCTAGTGGATTTCGTAAGCATCCAGCGAAGTCGTGCCGCATAATTATTCGTTGAAGAAGTGAATCCAGTTCTTCTCGAAGCTGCATCCGCGTTAATCGTCTGTTCTAGAGTCAAGTCGACCGGGCATCTACTGAATGGATGTTCTGTTCGTCGTACAGTAAAGACGCCTGCTTCCAGTATTTGACGTAGGCCAGGATGGCTGTCTTCCATGTTCATCAAATCGAGTTGGAACTTTGTCAGCCACCGACTGTAATTTACATGGTTTGTAGCAAAGAACAGTCCAATGAGTCCGGTCAGTGAGTATGTATAGAGATCGATATCATTCGTTCGAATCGCCCGTTCGAGCTCGTGGTATTTATGAATGTAATCTATATACATTCTCCAAAACTGGGCGGTTGCACCATGGCCTCCAGATCTTGTCACTTGGGTATATGCTTCATACGCGGCTGTGCATGCTTTGAAGACGTCCGAGTCTAGAGCAGACTGAAGCTGTTCCCACGTGGTCAGTTGAATGCTGCTTATCAATGCTTCTGTTTCTTCTCTGTGTGGGTAAGAGTCTAAGAAGGATGAGAAGTGTAGCATCTCAAGAGCAAGGGCTAGTATGGGGTGCAATCTCTTGCACCTGTTGAAATGTTTCCCCGTCAAAAATCCGTTTAAGGATCCGGTTGCAAGTACCTCAGATTCAGTCAGCATTTCTGGTCCTCCAGAGTTGGACAGGAGTTTCCCAATAGCCTTGAAGAAAGCCATTTCGATGTGGAATGGGCCTAACATTATGAAAATGTTATCAAATTTCGGTTTCTCAGTCACTTGTATTTGAAGTGCCGGCTTGGCTGCGCCCAGATCATAACTGACTATTCCGTATTTCTGTCCCGTCTCATTAGCACACCTCTGCGTGATGAGGAGAGTCTCCTGCACGACCTCTAGGCTGGTGATAGGCTGGCGTAAGTTTGGCATATATAGAACCTCTTGTTTTGGAAGGTGGTCACTGCAAATGCTTGCATTAAACCCAACCCACATAATAGGCAATACATCATTGCCAATGGCATGGCTCATCATCCACACGAGGTCCAGGTGGCGAGCCTTGTTGCTAACATCTGGAAGGCTGTAGACTGCAGTGTTTTTGTAACTGAACTTCGTCATCTTTGGTATCTTCCTATATGGCTGGAGTGCAGTATCTGTACTCTCAAGGGTTCTCTTCCTTTTGCCTGTCTTTACTTGCCGAGCACTAGTTGAGGTTGAAACTGCCATGACAGCAGATGCTTCACGTTCTTCATCAGGTGCTGGCACATTTTGGTACAGAATACCCATGGTATCGTGCAGCGAATTGGCTCCAGACATGGTTTGAGTCATCTCATCGAAATTGTCGAAGGCTAATCCGACTGGTTTACCTACGACTGTTCCTTTTGGACAAGCAAGCTTCTGTTCTTGAATGGATTCAGCTGTGGCAGTTTCAACTTCTTCCAATGTGTTGTAGCTTAAACAGTGACCAAACCTGTTCAGGACTTGAACCATTTTTTTACTGCCAGTGACCGACTTAACACTCATACCAAGAGCTACATGTTTTGCAGGTTTTGCGCGACCCCGTTGTACAATGAACAAGGCATCCTGACTAGACGAATTTGCGCGGCGCTTTACTGACTCTGTATATCGCTCTGGTTTTAGCCCTCCGTACAAAATATTGAAAAAATCTACTACAAGTTTTGGGGGTGACGAGTCCCCGTTTCTTAAATCCTCCAATGTCGGACATTCAGGAAGGTCGACCTTTTCAACCTTGAGCAACTGGTTGCGCAAAAGCAATGCTGCTTTGGCGATTGTTCTCTCATCAGTAGATGTGTAATCATATACAACACGAATTGCATCATCTGTGGTTTCTGCATTATATAAGATGTTTCCAAGCCTTTTCCCAAGTGAACTCTATCTTTATGCGCGCTTTGAAGTGACTCATCAATGTCCTAGAGAGGCTGAAGGCGCTTCCCCTGGGCGTTTCTGCGGATGCCGAACAAATATCAAGATAACGTTCATATACAGAATTAAGAAGTTCAGGTCTGTTGTCTATTATTACAGATTGCTCAATGTATGCAAAAATGTCCAACACACTGGTCTCAGAAGGCGTTTTTGTTTCACGTGTGTCCTTTTGGGAAACTCGATTGGCTGACAACAAATACGCACTTTTACATGAATGATGGTAGTGGGCCTCCTTGGCAATTAAATCCGTAATAACTACTTTTGGAATAACCTTACTGTCATTTAATGTCTTTGCTGCATTTTGGATCGATACACCGGCTTCAATGGTTTCACATCTTCCCAACAGTTCGACGCTTCCACCTTTGAGTCGTTTTATCTTTTTCTCACAGAATAGACAAACAGGTGGCAAAATCCCGGCAGATGATGTAGAAGGTGCCGACTCCTTGGATGGACGTAAATGTGGGGCATTGCTACGGTGAACATCACTGGCGGCTTTAACAGGCGGCGTTTGGGATGAGATGGCGGTAAAGTTCTTGTAACAAGAAACATGGTAACCATCCATTTCAGCAGGAGACGTAGGCAATCTCTGAACTACACCACAAAAGACAGAGTCCTGGAAATGTTGCTTTTGCCGTCTATTAGCTGCTGCTGTTTCTACTGCTTCCCATTGCGTATCCTTGAAAGGTAGAACGTCTGGACGAGCTTTCTTGTCTGCACTGCGTTGGATGTGAAGAATACATCTGCGTTCCAATGATGAAACAGTAGGCTGGACAGTAGGCTGGACAGTAGGCGTAGTATTGGTGGCCGATTCCATGGTTGCATGTTTCAAATCATTGTCTGAAAAATAAAATCACAGCGGGTGGTCAGTGAGCATGGCGAGTCAGTCAGTTTTGGTCAGTGAAATCCAAAAGAAGTTATTTCAAATTTTGAGGCAATAAGTCATTATTTTCTACTCAGCTGTGGTTCGAACCTGAAATCGGTATGCATACAGAACTTTGGATACCCTCATCTGCCTGGACATTTCCTGCGCGCCACCTAGGCCTAGGGCTACATAATTCTGTATCGGCCCCGAATGCTTATTAGGCCTACAGCATAGTATTGTTTGTTGGGTTAGGGTTAGGGTTGGGTTAGGTAGGGTTAGGGTTAGGTTAGGGTTAGGGTTAGGGTTAGGGTTAGGGTTACCATGTTTCTTGTTACAAGAACTTTACCGCCATCTCATCCCAAACGCCACCTGTTAAAGCCGCCAGTGATGTTCACCATAGCAATGCCCCACATTTATGTCCATCCAAGGAGTCGTCACCTTCTACAACCTCTGCCGGGGTTTTGCCACCTAACCCCAAACCCTAACCCTATTTGTTGACTTACCTAAGCAGTGATCTAGGCATTGCAGGCAACATCAGACATTCTGCAGCCGATTCAGAGAATCTATGGAGGGAAAGAGCAGGAGATTCCCCATGATTAGGTCCTATGATAAACCGACAACTCCCTCTACAGGGTGTCCCAGAAAGTTCGTCCCTCAAGATAGTGTCACAAACCTGGATTGATAATGTGTTAATATTTCCCTTTAAGTCACTGGTTATTATTCCCCAAACAATGTTGTATATTGGTCCCAGTTATTCACTGCAGGACAGTCATTTCTGTAGAGAGGCACTTCCTGTTTAGGGTGTAATTGGCTCAAGTTAGGGAAGAAGCCTCCCCATTGGCTGGGAGGCCAAAACTCCTTCCTTAACCAAAACTGAACACCCTCGATCCGGCCAGCCAGACAGGTGTGTGCATGCTCAGCACTGGTGTGGGTGTCTACTTGGGGCCTGCCCTCAGGTCAGCACTCCAGCCCCTCCCTTGCATATAAGGGAGGGCCAGCCAGGGAGTGGAGGGGGGATAGCAGCCAGTGACAACCCAAATTCCGTTACAATACTGACTGCATTCTTAAGTGGGTTGATGCATGAAATGGACACATAAGAATTGCTGTTCTTGATTCACGATGATCTACTGAACAGTTTGGGACCAATTTGAAAGATGTACTCAAATTGTGAATTAACACTCACCTTGCCAGGGACGGGGTCAATGAGTACATTTTGCGTTCTTAAGTGGGTTAATACATGAAATGGATACTTAAGAATGACTGATCTTGATTTAGGATGACCTAAGGAATACATTGCCATATGTTTCATGGATGTACTCAAATTGTGAATTAAAAATGCTAATTAGCGTTAATTAGCATTAATTAGGTCGTTCTTAAGCGACCTAATACACAAATTGAAAACTTAAGAATTGGGAATTCTGATTTCCATTCCTATAGAGAACATTTTAAGACAAGTTTGAAAGATGTACTCAAATTGTGAATTAAGAGTCACATTTAGGGGTCTTTGGTGGCGCCCCCTGGTTGCTGTGCAGAATTGCAGAACTTAAGAATTGCCTTTTTGGGGTCTCCTATCATAGATGCATATATTCCAGGCCTCAAACCTTTTGTACTCGAGATGTGAAACAAATGTTTCTGGGCTCCCGCACTATGAGATGGGAGGGTGATGGGAGAACAGCCTTTGGAAGGTGCAGGATACATAGAAGGGAGAAGTGAGGATTAAAACAAGGGTTGAGGTGTGAAGTCAGCCTGGATTTTGGAATTTCAACCAGGAGGGAGTTTCCTGAAGAACTCGTACATCCTGGAGAAAAGAGTGAGCAATATCGGAGAATAGAGGGTAGAAAAAAGGTATCACTGAACTGCCGGTGACGTAAGAGCAACAATCCATGTGCTTCGACCTCATCGTGGAAGATTCTGTTAATTTTAAGAGCTTTCCCAGAGAACAACAACGTTGGGCTAAACCCTCACATCCATCTCTCACACATCCAACACGGATTCAGATCAAACCACTCCACCTCACACAAAACCTCACAACCCTCACACAAAACACCTTTGAAGGCTTCAACAATTTAAAACCACCAAAACGCACTATTCTCAACACAGTAAACATCAGCAAAGCGTTTAACACACTCACAAAGTTCTTACTCACAAACAAAATGCTCAACACAAACATGTACAGCAACAACAAACTCTGGCTGGCCAACTACCGATAATTCAAAAAATCATTTGTAATTTTTAACAGCAGGTCATCACGCACATGATACTTTCCAAATGGAGTCCCTCAAGGCTGGTGGTGTTGGGCTAGCGGCCAGGGTGTCAGCTTAGGATCCTAGGATCCTGGGTTCGAATCCCGGTCGATCGCTGAATTAACGCCAGGGGGGTTGACTCAGCCTGTCATACCTTCCGAGGTCGGCTAATTGAGTACCAGTTCACTGGTAATTCCCTGGTTGTCGTTAAAGGCGGCAAAAAGGGTTGGCGTCAGGAAGGGCATCCGGCCGTAAAACATTGCTTCAAAAAGGGGACCGAAAAACAACAACAACCACGGTGCCCGAAAAAGGTCCAACCCCTGCTTGTGGGGAAAAATGGCCTCCAAAGGTGTTTATTTATAAGGCTCAGTCCTCTCCCCCACACTCTTTAATCTGTTCATGCACGACATTCCACAACCACCCAAGAACATACCATCACCTCTATAATAGCAACATCAACACCAGCACAACTTCAACCTTTCCTCAGCACCCGACAAACCTGGACAAACCTGGTTCACCATCAACAGACTAAAATTAACCCCCTCAAAATCAACAGTCATTCTTATAAGAAATTACACCAAAGAACACCACATATCACACTGAACAACATCCCTATTACACACACCGTCACTTTTAACACATCCATGTCATTCTCAGATCACAAACATTAAAAAACATTCACACCAAGGCTGAACACACTTAAGGCACTCACAGGCACCGACTTCGGACACCACGAAGACACATCACTAACATACAAACAGAACATGAGAATCACAGTCATCAACAATGCCAGCTCATCTTGGGCCTCTAGCCTATCAAACACATCTCAACACCCTGCAGACCATACAAAATAAAACCCTTCGCATCATCACAGGTTGCACATTGACAACACCCATCGAACACCAACACACAGAAGTAAAAATGCTTAAAATCAAAGACCACTTAGACATGACAGATGCACAGTTCCTTGCAACAGCAAATGCCAACCCTAATCACCCATACCACTACATGTACAACCACCCACAGGCCCCGAAACACATTAAAACTACACCACAAAGACACTACAGTGACATCTTTCGTAAGATCCGCAAACCAAACAACAGAAACTACAAAAAACACAATCACACCCACATCACCATAAACGCAATAAACAACATGGGCCCAAACAGTTTCTTGGGCACAAAATCCCCACCCATCGTTTACACAGAGAAACTACTCCCCAGGTCTGATCGTGTTCACCTTTCACACCTTTGCTGTGGACACCACCCACAACTTTTACACCACAAACAGACTCGGCGACACCACTGACACCTGTAACCACTGCCATGCAGCTCCGCACAGAATAAAACATCATGGAAGACTGCACGGCCCTGGCTTCATGTAGACAAGAGCACAACATCTTGGATGTGAGGGATCTCTGGGTCACTCCTGTGAGATCGATCGGCTATCGCCGTGCCGTTGGTCTGTTCAACAGAACTGACTGGGGCAACACCACAACAACAACATTGGGCCAGCATTGGGGGCAATGTCAGCCCCGTCGTTGTGCCAACGTCAAAAAACAACGTTGGGCCGGCGTAATGTTGTCCCAGTGGGTCGACGTTGGAAGGGAGCGCTGTCCCAACATTGTTGTGTTAGAGTTGGGTTACATTGCACAGAATACAGGAGAGATCGATGTGATGCTAGGCACCAGCCCATAATGGAGAGCAGTTCTCTATTGAGCTGTGGGCAAAGGCCTTGTAAATGGAGTAGCTCTGATTTTCCATGGAAAGACATGGATCGACAGAGGATGCCCAGTCTGCAGTTGGCTTGGGATGCCAGCTTTGCCATGTGGTCTGCCTAGGAAAGGGCATGGCTGATGGTGAGGCCTTCAAGTTCAAGAGAATAAACTTTTCCAGGGGATGACCAAGGCAGTAGCTGACCACTATGGTGCAGGTATTGATGGACAAAATGGCCTCCTCCTGTGATTAAGTTATTTGCAAAGGAACTCGTATTATGTCGCTCTCATGTCCAGGAGGCAAATGACGAGGGCAACACGGCACATTTGGCAACACTGCAACAACAACATTTGGCAACATTTTGGCACACCTGAGCTCCTCACCACATACAAGGCTTTCATCCACAGCTCAATGGAATACTGCTCTCCCCTCTGGGCTGGTGCTCCTGCCTCACACCTAGCTCGTCTTCACGGTGTTGAAACCAAAGCGTTCAGAATCATTGGAATCTCCCGCGATGAAGCTAACTCCGAGGGCCTTTCACTCACTCACCGCAGGCAGGTTGGTGGTCTTTCCGTCTTCTACCGACTCCTCTCTGGCCTTGCCCCCCCCAGCTCTCTCTCTGGGCTCTGTCCCCCAAATATTCCTACAGGTCACACAAGATCTGCCTGCAACCCTCTTATGGTTAAACTGCCAAAATCAAGACTTTCTGCTCACCTTCACTCCTTCATTCCTCTTTTCTCCCACCTCTGGAACAAACTCCCTCACTCTCTTCAATCCCACTCCACCCTCCAGGTCTTTAAAACAGCTGTTCACCACCATCTCTTATCTTCCCCCATCCAAAACCTTGATCTTTTCTACCCCCGCTAATTTCACCCCAAATCCACTTTTTTGAAATACCAACTTCTGTCCTGGAAGTCCTTGGTGTCCTTGTGCTTTATACTTCTCCCACCTCCCCCCCCCCCCCCTTCCTACGCCTCCTCCCCCCAAGCCCTCTCCCTGCCACACATCTCCCGATGTCCCTGCTCTCAAATGTTGTGTTTGTGTGCTTCCCCTTCTCTCCCCATCTTGTCTTCCGCTCCCTCTTTTTATATATTTTGTTTGTCTGTTTGATTTGTTTGTGAAATAAATTTTAGCTCTTCCACGAGCCTCGATTCTGTATACAGAGAAGAAAAAGAAAAGAAAAAGAAAAATACCCGCAAATCGTGGTTCGTTTGGACGCAGGAGTTGGATAAAGAATGAGGGAAGGAAGGAAATAACAGGTGGAATGACTGTGATGTGTTTCTTTGCAAGTTTTTTTTTAACGAAGAGGGGTCGGAAAGGAAGTGGGGGAAGAAAGGGGAGAAGTAAAATAGAGTCAAAAAGCAATGCAACCAAGACAGAAGGAATACAAGCCAGAACTAAATCGAATGAGATTATGCTTACAAGTGGTGGAGTGGATAATTAGGCCAGAGACACACTATCACAAGTTTGACGACACAACCAAGAAGGTACGAGGTAACACGGAGATGAAAGGACAACAGAAAGACAGGACATATCTGGTGTAGGAATCTTGGCTTCGATGAGCCTTCATGAAGCAGACAAGGTCTGTTTTCTTATTTAGAGCCTCCAAACATTGGTTAAAGTGGAGCAACAGCATCTCCAGAGTTGCGTGTGATGGAATCAAAACTCATGGTCAAAGATCAGGCTGTTTGAAATCTTTATTAAATAAATAAAGACAGCATATGGTATTTGAGCTTGGGATACCCGAGCCATAGATTCAGCAGGCCAACTCAAATGTTCCTTTAGTTCATGTCAAAGTGCACTGCTGTCTCCAAGTATCCTTGGCCGACATGTTAGTTACTTACCAGGTCCTCCATAAGCTCTATGTGCTGTATAAAGTACACTGCTGTCTCCAAGTATCCTTGGCCTACCTGTTAGTTACTTACCAGGTCCTCCATAAGCTCTATGTGCTGTATAAAGTCCACTGCTGTCTCCAAGTATCCTTGGCCTACATGTTAGTTACTTACCAGGTCCTCCATAAGCTCTATGTGCTGTATTAAGTACACTGCTGTCTCCAAGTATCCATGGCCGACATGTTAGTTACTTACCAGGTCCTCCATAAACTCTATGTGCTGTATTAAGTACACTGCTGTCTCCAAGTATCCTTGGCCTGCATGTAAGTTACTTACCAGGTCCTCCATAAGCTCTATGTGCTGTATAAAGTACACTCTTGAAATGGCGTCGTATTGTGTTTTTCCAGGGGCGCTTTCATATGCAGAACTGGGCACAATGATTACCAAGTCTGGTGCAGAATATGCATACTTGATGTCAGCATTCGGACCGATTCCTGCATTTCTCTACTCCTGGACCTCAGTGATTGTAACCAAACCATCATCAGCTGCTATAATATGCCTCAGCTTCTCACAATATGCGACGGCACCCTTTTATCCAAATTGTAAGCCACCGGATATCGTCATCAAGACGCTCGCATCTGCTGCCATCGGTAAGTGTACAACCTTTGATTTGGTAGGATGATCACAAGAGGAAGGAAGAACATTCTTCAACCAAATAAAATGCAATTTTGTGTGGTTTCTCCATCTTACATCTGCCAGTTGCAATCACCTTCCTCAACTGCTTGAGCGTGAAGTTGGCGGCCTACGCCCAGAATTTTTTCACAGCTGCTAAGCTCGTCATAGTGGTGGTGATTATCGTGGCTGGGTTTGTGCTGATGGGTCAAGGTAAGAGTAAGCACGTTCAAATTTTTATGACACACCCATTCATAACAAAGGTCTGCTCTCTGCTCACCTTCACTCTTTCATTCCCCTTTTCTCCCGCCTCTGGAACAAACTCCCCCACTCCCTTCAATCCCTCTCCTCCCTCCAGGTCTTTAAAACAGCTGTTCACCACCATCTCTTATCTTCCCCCATTCAAAACCTTGATCTTTTCTACCCCCGCTAATTCATCCCAGATATACTTTTTTGAAATTCCAACTTCTTTCCTGGAAGTCCTTGTAGTGTCCATGTGTTTTAAACCTCTCCCACCTCCCCCCAAGCCCTCTCCCTCCCAAAGGAACTCTCGATGTCCCTGCTCTCAAATGTTGTGTTTGTGCCCTTCCCCCTCTCTCCCCATCTTGTCTACCGCTCCCCTTATTATATGTTTTATGTGCCGGTTTGAATTTTTGTGTGATTAATGTTAGCTCTTTCATGAGCCTCGAGCCTGGTGTTGGCTTAGCGGTTATGGTGCCGGCTTGGGATCCTTGGATCCTGGGTTCGAATCCCGGTGGATCGCTGAATTAACGACCAGGAGGGTTAACACAGCCTGTCATCCTTCCGAGGTCGGCAAATTGAGTACCAGTTCACTGGTAATTCCCTGTGTGTTGCAAGAGGCGACTAACAGGGTTGGTGGCAGGAAGGGCATCCGGACCATAAAACATTGCTTCGTAAAGGAGACCAAGGTGCCCAAACAAGGCCAACCCCCCGCTTTGCGGGGGAAAATGGCCTCTAAAGGTGGTTCCTAGAGTTTTGCATAGAGGGTCATTCATCAATGTGTGTGCCATCCCTCAAATGGACGTTAAAGTGGGTGACCCTTCTGTTAACATTAGTTGGTGGATGTTAAAGATCCCACACTGTCCTCTGCAGGGTATGCAAGTTATCTCCAACCCCCTTGCTAACTTTGAAGTTCCTGCCATCTTCTGGTAAACTTTAGGCTTCGCAAGGTGGTTCATGAAAGACTTGGGCCAAAAACGTTCTCTGGCAGACCCACAAGGTTGGAACATATTGGATTGCTAAAGAAGAAAGTGGTAGTGGTAGCAGTAGGTGTAGTCTGTCTTGTTCGCAAGGGAAATCTAAAACTGACAACGTGGACGATACCGACTGACTACTGTAATATTATTTAACCAAATGTCTGCACAGAGCTGGTTGAATCAACGGGTGGAGATGGGATGATTCCCCCATAAGTTGGGTATTTTAGTATGAGTTTTAATACCCCCTCCCACAGGGAGCGTTGCAATAATGTAATACGTATTTACCTGGAGACAATCACTGCCTTACCCCGACTCTGAACCCCCAGAACGATGAAAGTTTTTTTTTTTAAATCACCTAAAACCTTCCTGCAAGCCTGGTGTTGGCTTAAGATCCTCGGATTTCGGGTCTTGAGTTTGAGCCCCTGTCATGCCATTAAATAACACCAGGTGGGTCTTGACTCAGCCTGTCATCCTTCCGAGGGCGGCAAAATGAGTACCAGCCCTACTGGGAACAATGAGCCATTGGAGCATCCTGCATAGGAGTGGCGACCCGACCATGATTGCACTGCTTTGCCCTGTGTGCCTCATGGCGTGAAATAAACGGTTATTCAAACTTTCTTGCACACTCCGAGTACAACCACCAGTTTTCAACTCACTCCATCCAGCAGTTCCAGAGTGCATAGATGTTATGGAACCACACAGAGTCACTTCTCAAAGTATAGTATGATTCCTTGGTATAAGTACAGCAATGCCCCCTGTAGATTAGAAGAGGAATTTGGACTCTGGTTATGGTGTTTCTATTTGCTCTTTGACCGTGACAATTGTCGGGACGCCACAAAAGTACGGAATACTCGACAAGCCACGACATCGCATGATTATTGTGTGGCCATTGGCAACTCAACGGTGGGCCGTTATGATATTTGTTTAATTTAGAGTTCGTTGAGAATGCAATCTTTTCTAAAAACAATGGTGGATATAGTTTCACGTGCAAAAACAAGTGGAAAATGATGAGTCCGCTTGCTGAGCGCATCCCCTCACCACCACCACCACCACAGTGCATTGGGAAATGTTAAAGTCATTGTTTCTTCCTCAATCTTCTTCCTCAATTCTTCTTCTTCCTCAATTTATAGTTTATTTATCGAGGCGAGAAAGGCAATGACAGCAGTTTCAAACTGCAACAACAAAGCCATATACAGTATGTGAAAATTCCATCAATAAACATTCGTTGTTCTGGATAGAAAAGGACATTCCTGCAAATATTTTTACCCTCGCCATAGGGGGCATTGCATTTGAATCCGTTTGTCTGTTTGTTTGTCTGTCTGTCTGTTTGTCCGCACAGAATAAATATTAATTTATCTGCAACCGTTGGTCCGATTGACAGGAGATTTTCAACATAGGTGCAACTCCATCTGTATATTTTTTAAATAATTATGACGTCATAGGTCACGTGGTACGGGCGCCATCTTGGAAAAACCGAGAAACTTTGCACCTCTATATCTCTGAAAGTGCTGCATAGAAAAAAATTGAGACATGGCTCATTGTAAAGAACTCTCCATGGGGAATAAAATATGTTAATGATGATGTCATAGGTGCCACCATTATGACGTCATAATTCGACAAGTAAAAAAACTTCATCCGCTCAAGATGAAATTTATTAAGCATCATCTAGGGATAAATTGGTGGAGGAAAAAAAAAACGATGACGTCATCGGTCACGTGAATTGGCCGCCAGGATTTTTTTTTTTCCACAAAAGCCTTACAAAAAACTAAAAACACATCCAGGCAAGGGTCTGCAATCTGATTGCTCTTTCTTGTGTACTTTCGCAATTGTGATCAAATTGTCTGGCCAAGAAACACTGATGGCAAAATACCTTAATTAGCGTGTCCGTCATGCAACGGGAGACAGGGTTTTATAATTGTGTGTGTCAGTGTGTGTCCATGTGTCTGTCTGTCTGTCTGTCTGTCTGTCTGTCCAGGCCATAACGTTTTTTTCAGAAAAGCTACAATATGAGAATATGTTGAAGACTAATTAATAATTAAGCCTGGTATTGGCTTAACGGTCAAGGTGGCTTGCTCAAGATTGCAACGTCCTGAGTTCAAGCCCCTGTCATGCCGTTGAATTAACACCAGGTGGGTTGACTAAGCCTTTCATCCTTCTGAGGTCTGCAAAATGAGGATGAATGAGCCATTCAAGTATCCTGTGTCGGAGTGGCGACCAATGCAGGATTGTGCCCAATAGCCAAGAATCAAAACTGATTTAGCAGCCATATACATCTGAAGATGCAAAAGGGAGTGATTATCATCGTCAATTAATAATTGGGTCTTGTCAAAGGGCAAGGTCAGTGCGTACAAATTTGCTTTATCAGCACGAGACGGCTGGGTTTTATTTATTTATTTATTTTCCATCGCTTCTGTATTTCTATACTTTGTCCACTTGCATTTTGAGATGTTTAATTCTAGCTTAATATTTGAGCTTTTGTCATCAAATTGTTTACAGACCTTTACTATGAGAATATGGAGAGCAGTAATTAATAAATTTTACTTTTTTTTTTTAGTTGTTGTTTTCGTCAAGTTTAGTTTGAATACAAAGTGGACACAGATGGTCTTTGAAATTTGGAGATGTTTTCTTGGGAATAATTTTATTTCAACTTCAGATTTGTACCATTGCATATAATTGCTGCACAAAATATTCCTGGTTCTAACTTGAATGGCATCTATTTATTACGTGTCAATGCTGTTTTGATAAAACTGATCCTCCAATTTTTGCAAACATACAGTGCATTCAGAAAGTATTCAGACCCCTTCACTTTTTCACATTTTGTTATGTTGCAGCCTTGTGCTGAAATCGTTTAAATTCCCTTTTCCCCTCATCAATCTGCACTCAATACCCCATAATGACAAAGAGAAAACAGGATTTTAGAGAGTTTTGCAAATTTATTAAAAAGAAAAAACTGAAATATCACATTGACATAAGTATTCAGAC
The DNA here is from genome assembly GCF_964187855.1 of Myxine glutinosa. Lineage (NCBI taxonomy): Eukaryota > Metazoa > Chordata > Myxini > Myxiniformes > Myxinidae > Myxine > Myxine glutinosa. The sequence continues at coordinate 96,486,253 of NC_136269.1, forward strand.
CCTTTGCAATGACACTTGAAATTTAGCTCTGGTGCCTCCCATTTCTCTTGATCATCTTTGAGATGTTTCTACACCTTGATTGGAGTCCACCTGTGGTAAATTTAATTGATTGGACATGATTTGGAAAGGCACACACCTGTCTATATAAGGTCTCACAGCTGACGATGCATATCAGAGCAAAAACCAAGCCATGAGGTCGAAGGAACTGACTGCAGAGCTCAGGGACAGGATTATGTCGAGGCACGGATCTCGAGAAGCCTTCAAAAAAAAAATTCTGCTGCATTGAAGGCTCCAAAGAGCACAGTGGCCTCCATAATTCTTAAATGGAAGAAGTTTGGAACAACCAGGACTCTTCCTAGAGCTGGCCGCCCGGCCAAACAGAGCAATCGGGGGAGAAGGGCCTTGGCAAGAGAGGTGACCAAGAACCCGAGGGTCACTCTGGCTGAGCTCCAGAGATCCTGTGTGGGGATGGGAGAAACTTCCAGAAGGACAACCATCACTGCAACACTCCACCGATCTGGTCTTTATGGCAGAGTGGCCAGACGGAAGCCTCTCCTCAGTGAAAGACACAGGAAAGTCCGCTTGGAGTTTGCAAAAAAGCACCTAAAGGACTCAGACTGTGAGAAACAAGATTCTGTGAGCTTTCATGTGTCTTTCACTGAGGAGAGGCTTCCGTCTGGCCACTCTGCCATATAGCCCAGATCGGTGGAGTGTTGCAGTGATGGTTGTCCTTCTGGAAGTTTCTCCCATCTCCACACAGGATCTCTGGAGCTCAGCCAGAGTGACCATCGGGCTCTTGGTCACCTCTCTTACCAAGGCCCTTCTCCCCCGATTGCTCTGTTTGGCCGGGCGGCCAGCTCTAGGAAGAGTCCTGGTTGTTCCAAACTTCTTCCATTTAAGAATTATGGAGGCCACTGTGCTCTTGGGAACCTTCAATCTAGCAGAGAATTTTTTTGTCGGCTTCCCCAGATCTGTGCCTCGACACAATCCTGTCCCTGAGCTCTGCAGGCAGTTCCTTCGACCTCATGGCTTGGTTTTTGCTCTGATATGCATTGTCAGCTGTGAGACCTTATATAGACAGGTGTGTGCCTTTCCAAATCATGTCCAATCAATTGAATTTAACACAGGTGGGCTCCAATCAAGGTGTAGAAACATCTCAAAGATGATCAAGAGAAATGGGAGGCACCTGAGCTAAATTTCTAGTGTCATAGCAAAGGGTATGAATACTTATGTCAATGTGATATTTCAGTTTTTTCTTTTTAATAAATTTGCAAAACTTTCTAAAATCCTGTTTTCTCTGTGTCATTATGGGGTATTGAGTGTAGATTGATTAGGGAAAAAATGAATTTAAACGATTTCAGCATAAGGCTGCAACATAACAAAATGTGAAAAAAGTGAAAGGGTCTGAATACTTTCTGAATGCACTGTACAGTAATAAATAGATGGCCGATTTATGCAATACACCTGCATAGCAGTATGTATTCATTTCTGGAGAGCAGTATTTATTTTTGGAAATTATGCATTCGAAATGTACGGAATGTTTCCTGATCACGAGGTGTGTTAATTGATTCCACTCAAATGAAACAGGTAAAACTCAAAACCTGCAAAATACCTTTGATGGAGCAACGACTGATTTTGGATCCATTGGTCTGGCTTTCTACAGTGGACTGTGGGCATACGATGGATGGTGGGCACACACAATATTCTAGTAAACTGAAAAAAAAAATTTGGACCACAAATGAAATGTATATTTTGAATTGCCATTGATATACAATGCTGTATACTCCAGTGTTAGTGTATGGGGGGAACCACGACATAATATATAACATTACAAACAAAACTCTCAAAAAGTAAACAGCTGATATAGCCAATGTCACAACTTTCGTTCAATTCATTTTACGTACAAAATGTACCAGTTAAAATGACATTGTATCAAATTGTACAATGTCCCAAAATGTACCAGTAAGGTGTTTTACCCTCTATTTTTATTGTACACAATCCAAATATTTATGCATATATAAATGGCAATTATCATACTTGACAAGCAAAAAACATTTTGACCTTGGGTGTACAGATTTGAAACATGCACAAAATGATGGTGATGGTGGTGGCTCCAATAAGTTATTTTCCCCAAGGTCAACAGCCATATTTGTCTGACATCAAGCCCTATATTGTCTGTGTGTGAGAATGGTGATTGTGTTATTTGTGTGTGATAACTCCTCCATGAGCCTCAGAAACTGTCGGGGAAAATTAAGATTACGTGAGAGGTCATGCAAGGTGTGTGCTCACACAGTCCAACAATCCCCACCCATGGGGCTTCAAATGGTGATTGGCCATTGTGACAGCAGGGCAGGTATGTTCATGCCACCCAAACTAGCAGCCCTTGCTATCTATTCTCACCAATGGCAGGAATGATAGTGTTGTGGAAATGACTCCTTGGGGTTATTATTGCTTAGTATAGTTTAGTTGGCTTATTAGTCCCTTACCGGTTTCACCCGAGGGGACTATAAGTTTGTTCTCCATCTGTCTGTCCGTCTGTCTGTCTGTCCTACCTGTGGTTTTTCAAACTTTTTTCCCATACCCTTTAACATATTCAACTGAAACTTGGTGCATTCCTTTAATATGATAAGTTACAAAACAAGTTCGACTTTCAGGGCGTTTCGTCAATTTTTTCACCGAGTTATGCCATTTTTGGTGTTAGAAAATATCACATCGGTAGGGGAAATGTATGGCAAAGCAATTATCGCTTTTGTTAATGAATGTCTTCGAGTAAGCGTAAAGTAATTAATTGTGATATTAGATATGCGTCATTATATGTAATAGATAGACGATGTCCACCCCGCCTCATGTCAGTTTCTAAAATCACCATCCCTGCGAGTCCTCGTTTTATGTACGGTACTGCCCTTTGTAAATCAGTGTTTATGTTCTTTTTAGAGTTTTGCTGGGCAGTCGGCACTACTTTAGGCATGGAAACAGCTTCGTTCCTGCTCGAGGGAAGGGGGAGGACCTTTTTCCCGAGATCCAAGTCATGAGGGGCAGACCTCCCCCACATCAAACAGGAACCTCAACAAATGGTGTGAGGGGAGGGGTGCAGCGCGTCATGAGTGACGCACAGGCCGGAGGCTTTAAAAAGCATGGATGAGCAGAAATCAGGAGAACCAAACTTGCAAAAATTCAAAGATTCCAATAAACATTTGTACAACCCCTTCCGACAGACTGCATCCCCCGGTGGATGCCACAAGACACAACCTTACCTGCGGGGCCATCCCAATGCACTCCAAATTTCCACGAGCCCTGTCTGGTGTTACAGGTGAGTGATGGCTCAGTGGATTTCGCCCACATTCATCAACACAAACCCATAAACATTCATACACATTCCAAAAATCATCACAACACTAAATCATCACAAACACACACTTCACCCCCCCTTCCCCCCCTCCCCCCCCCCCACAGGACCATGTTATATAGGTGTCATACACATGTGCGTGCGTTTCTACTAGGCAGCGGGGAGGTACCACACAAGTAAGATGGTGGGGGCGCATCAGGCTGTGGTGCCCACAGTCCCAAAACAAGTCACCCGACTTACAACTTCTTCGCCCCCCCCCCCCCTTACCTCTTGGCCCCATGACAGCCAAGCAGCACCTTATGCTGTCAACCCACCGGTAGGGGTCTCCACACACCAGGCTCCGTTTCCTCAGGCTTCCTTGCAGCCTCACGGGTCGCCGGGAGTCTCTCACCCCAGGGCGCCCAACAGACCCCACCACCGACGGACTCCAATTTCCAGATACTACTGGCTGCAGGGGTAATCACTGCAGAGAAGAGCTGCAGTCATCGCTCCTCCAGAGCTTGATCCGTACTTGGACACACACACCTTCCCCACCCACAAAATCCACAAAACCTTTCCTAGCCCACTGCCATTCAATTCTCCACCACGTATTCTCAAAAGATGGTACAAAAGAGTTTTTGCCATGGCCTGCTTCCATCATGTGAAATCCCTAGTCACATTTAATCAATACCTTTCAAAACACAATAATCATCACTCATTCTCAGTTTCCATTTCCATCCTCTCGACCACACAAAAACACAAAACCTCTACACGTAAACAAACGCCACCCACAAGACACGGTGTGGCACACATTTCATCCCCTCACCGGCCATGCCATCACTCTCACCCGCCCCCTACTCCAAATTACATGTCCCCAATTTCTCAAGCAAGTAATGAACCCTGGGACAGTAAACATCAAGGCCTTACCTCGACCTTGATATGCAGGTATTTGCCGGTTCGTCGGGTCCAAAGTGCCATCCACCCTACAGAATCCCAAAATTTATTCCATTGGGCCTACCAATCTCACCAAATTGCCTTTTGTCCCATGGTACCAGCAGGTATGTGGATCCCCCTCCAATGATGACTATCACTACACTACTACATGTGGCTACGACAGCTCGGCACCTCTACTGTGCAAGGGCCATCGGGACAAGCTGAGCATCCGAAACGTCAACATGGCCCATGAGTGTCCATAAGGGTGCGACCCACCATCTATCCTTCGGCCCCCCTGCGAGGAACACAGCTGCTCTAGCCCCAGCTGGCCAATGTTGTGAACACCTGCTGCCCACAAACATGACCATTCCCCAAAAACCTCGGCCCTGGGGGCAGCGGTCGCAGTGCGTGGCATCCACATCACGTCACCTGCACCACCCACATCGCCCAGTCCATCGCCCTGCACCGCCCAGTCCACACAACTGCAGCCCCCAGTGCCCACCCACACTTGACCATGCCAAGGTCCAGCAGACAGCCATGTTCCACCAGGAGACTCACCCAGAAGACATGGTCCGCACACCTCGGACACCCATAGCACCACGTTGACCTCCAGACTACCCAACTACATCTCCACACCCTGCGTCCCAAATATCAGCGCAGTCGCCCCCATGACCAGTTGAAGGCTGTGTCCTTCTACCCTATCAATTTTATCCCAGCCTCCAGCACTTTGGTCTAACACACCTGGATCAATAATGGTGCCACTGGTTTCAGTGACCACCATTCCCTCACACAAAATTCACCCTTAATTTTACATCTAACCCTCAGATTATCCGTGACAAATATTTTTTCACATTTTACTAATCTCACCAAAGAAGGGTGCTTTTCCATACACATGCCAGCCGAGCATGGCCAGTATGCTCGGCTCGTTACACATTCAGATTAATCAAACCCATGGCTCACTTCCCAAGCCGAGAGTCCACAAATCACAACAGATCATCTGTGGAAGATCATTCTCACACCATCATGTTCCACAGATGCCCAAATGGTTGTCCGGTGGGCTATAATCATTCCTGTCCATGCGGTTCGACCCACGTCCATAGACCAGCACAGCATGGCAGGTCACCATATGCTGGCTGTCCCAGAGCTCAGGGAGAGGCTGTCAGGCAGCTTGCACGGGCTGTCACCACATCAGGATCATGGTGGCCGTCCGTGGTGCTGCCACCAAAGCGCGACCTACAACACCTCCCCCTAGTGGTCCTCATTATACGCCATCCCTGGCCTGTGAGAAACCACCTCGGACGCCCTGGAGGTCCTAACCCCCACCAGGGTCCAGTGACCCTGCCGGGCCGAGCCACCCGCTCAGGCGGCGCCCCAATGGACAAAAGATGCAACACTCCACCAGACCCCCCCGTGGGGCCCAGGTCGTACCATGACACCCATGGTCGGACCCCACGTCCATATCTCGCCAGCACAGCCCCAGCTGGGCTGGCATAACCAAATTCCCAAAGGGGCAAGTTTTCCCCGAGGCCATCCCCAATGACCTCTCCTGGTCCGCATTCCGCAGCCTGGGGACCAACTCCCACCAAGGCTGTTCCAAATCCAATCCCCATTTAAATATCAATTCTTTTTCCTTTTCAAAATTTCTCTCTCATGCCAAACCACAGCTGCGGGTAACAACCCCCTCCTCGGGGTGTTCTGCCCCTCCCTGCAGCTGTTCCACATTCCCTATGGGGCCCAGTTTTACCGAGGATCTATTTCCCGATTCTCTCATATCCAAATCCAGTTCCGAGCCCAAACACTCCCCCTGCTGGGTATTTAATTTCGGAGCCTCTGGTGCCCAATCAGTTTGTGGTGAGGATCCCCTCGGTCACCTCAACCTCATCAACCGACCGACTCACCTCAACCCCCAAGCTCCCTTGGACCTGGTCAACGTCCTCCCCAATGGTATTGTCCCAGGTATCCAGCCGCTCCTGTCCACATACATTGTCATCATCACCCCCAATCAGTTCTGGCCCCCACGGGCCTTTATCAATAAATGTCTGGTTCCATTACCCAGACCCCCCCAATACGTCTACCCCCTCTTGCTCTGCACAACTGCCCTGGTGCAGCGCAATTCCAAATTCATCCCCCTGCTGGTGTGTTGCGGCATCCACTCGGTCCCAATAACCTTCCAGGCCTCCCTGTAACAAACATTCCCCATTTAAATTTGATTCTCCCCTATTTACATTCGAACACTCCCCATTTACCTCCAAACGTGCCACCTCCCGTTTTAAATTTAATTCAAATCCCGTTGTAATGCCCTGCTCTTGTGCATCACGCACATCAGCTTGGGCTGCACACTCTTCTATTCCATTTATTAATTCTCCCCGTTTTGCTTCAAATTCTGCCACACTTGGTGTCTTCTGTGCCCCCAGCGGCACCATTCTTTTGTTTTTCCTTCAATTCCCTCGCCCGTCCCGCAATTTTTTTGGTTTGAGCATTAACCTGCTCATTCATTCCCTTCACATCTCCCTTCAATTCCCTTTTCATTCCCCTCATTTCGTCCTTCAATTCATTCCTTTGGGAATCCATTTTGTTATTCAGTCGCTCCTTCATTCCCTTCATAAAATTTATCATCTTGGCCTGGAAAGCAATCCGGTCTGTCTCTTGACCCGATCGCTCCACAGCGGGGGAGGTTCCACCACTATTCTCAACTCCCCTTGTCTTCGGCCTACTTCCAAAGCCTTCAGCATCCCAAACCCGCTCGGCCATCTCACTCGCTTCTGCCATCCGCGGTGAGAAAATAGTTCCCCACGCGTATATTTTTTCTCAAAAAAAATATATATATTTAAATTTTTCTAAAACGCGATGTTGCACTTCGTACACCCCAATAAACTACAACATTTGACACCCCGGTACTATGACTACCTCCGACTCTACAAGGGAAAGACAATCGTTAAAAAAAAATTTGAATACCGAAAGCTGAGCGCAATTTGCCCTCAGCTGGTGTCGAACTCGCAACCTTCGGACACTGAGTGTCCGCGAGGCTCGAAGCCCAACTGCCTGACACCAAATGTCGTGTTCCTTGCGATTAAAACCAGGAAACAGATTAGCCGAGCAAGCTTTAACTCCGAAGGCGTTCAGTTCAAATATGGCAAAGTTCATGCACGCGGGGAGGGAGGAGGGTCAGGAGGAGGAGGATGAGGATGTTGAAACTAACTTCCCTCACGGATCCCGCCGGCAGTCTTCAAACCTGTGGAAATTAACTCAAGCGAAAACCGATGTAAAATGTACAGGGTAAAATAATGAAAAGATTTATTCTAACGGAATGCCGGGACAAGAGAAACACGACAATGAAACTAAAACCTCATTTGGGATCCCACACACCAGACTTACATACTACAGACGAAGTAAAGGAATGAAAATAAATGTGTAAGTTATCGTGCACTCAGCTCAATTGGCGCATTGACAGCGATCGTCCAGTCCGAGCGCGCATGGGCGGGAAGTAGGCCTCAATCCGCCTCGTTCATGCACTGCTAGGCCTCACCGGGTGTCCCGCTCACCCCGGCCTTGTGGTGTTCCAGCGGCCGCCCTCGTCCATGCGCAATCGCTTGCAATGTCCGGAACCAAGAGGAGAGAGTCGATGGTGGAGGAAGGCGTAAGGGGCAATTGAGAGAGAAGGCAAGAGAGTCCAAGGCAAGGAGAAGGACGACGTCCGGGCAACGAAGGTTGCCAGAATGAGAGAGGGTTGGGGGGATGGGGGAGGGGAGAGGAGAGAGAAAATGGTGGGCACACTCCTTTTTTATAATCTCCCCTTGGCCAATCAGCTGGCTCCTTCTTGCCTCTGGTCTTCAGCTGCGTCCCGATTGGCCCTCCCGACCATTGGTGTGATCTCCCCATCAACCCCTCGACCAATCCATCGTGAGGTGGGCATGGCATCAGCCGGCCTGAACATTGTTTTATCGCCATGTTGGTGCAATGCGTGGGCGCTTCCTGCCTGCACTACTCTTCTTCCGGTGAGTTTTGTTGTGGGGGGGATTTAATTAGTGCGTGTGGTGCTATTGAGCCTTTCCTGGTGTCTATGTGTAGTGCCATTAGGGACAAAGGATAGATCACAGAGGTTTGACTAACAAGGTAGTAGTTAACATGATCCCTAGAACTAGCTAACACAAGGCCATCCTCATATAATCACAAATATACAAACTTAATCAGACATCCGGGCTAGACAGGTCCTCCCTCTACTTATGTACATCGAGATGGTTCTTCTTCATGACAGTTGGAGCATGATACCTACACAGATCTACCTGATCTATATATCACTCTACCCCAAAATTCATAACAATATATGTATATATATATATATATGTATATATATATATATATATATATATATATATATATATATATATATATATATATATATACATACATATATATATATATACATACATATATATATATATATATATACATATATATATATACATATATATATATATATATATACATATATATATATATATATATATATACATATATATATATATATATATATATACATATATATATATATATATATATATATATACATATATATATATATATATATACACATATATATATATATATATATATATATATACATACATATATATATATATATATACATACACATATATATATATATATATATATATATATATATATACATACACATATATATACAGACTTGGCATTTAATATGGAATATATATTTTTTCTTGACTTGGGTTTACTTTCTTAACTCTGTATATCAATCTGGTGAGTTTCTTTTACACTTTGCAACAGGATTATATCACAGGTGGCGTGGCAAAATGTACGGACAGGTGCATTTGATGATTGGCTTCACAGTCGGGTATACAAGGGTTGTTGCATTCCGTATTCGTGGAAAACAACTGCTGCACGTCTCCAAAAGTTATTGCCGCTTCCTCTGGAGATAGTCCGTCAACTCGACAATGCTGTTTGTCATGGAGTGGTGGCTTTACGAAATTACGGCATGAAACAGCGTGCTATTGCTGCTCGGCAGTATGGCCTCACTCAAGGTCAGGTGTCAAAGATCCTGAAACGAAATGCTCAGAGGGGTGTCCCTACTCCAATACCGAGGCCAGGATGTCCCCGCAGAACCACAAGGAGGGATGATCGCCAGCTGCACCGGTTAGTCCGCAATGGCCATACCAAGTCAGCTAATCGGCTTAGGGCTGAGTGGCAGCAACTGACAAATGTGCCTGTATCCAGAAGGCTAGTCAACCAACGATTGGTTCAAGCAGGCTATTGTGCCAGGCGTCCCCTGAGAAAGCCACGCCTGACCAGACAACACCGCCAGCACCGATTGCAGTGGGCCAGAGAGCACCGTCAATGGCAGCCAGGACACTGGAATCACGTGATCTTCAGTGACGAGTCTAGATTTCTGGTCTATCGTCAAGATGGCCGCGTCCGAGTGCGCAGACAAGTGCATGAAGCCTACAACAAAGATTGTATAGTGCCAAGAGTCCAAGCTGGAGGTGGTGGGGTGACCGTTTGGGCTGCTTTTCATGCAGGGGGCAAAACTGACATGGTTGTTCTGAATGGAAACCTGAACCAGTTCAAGTACAGGCCCATTCTAGAAGAAACATTGCTTCCATTTGCTCGTGCAACCTTTCGAGGAAACTTTGGCTTCCAAGATGACAATGCACGGCCTCATTGTGCTCGCATGATCCAACACTTTGTTGCTGACCGTGGTGTAGAGCATATGGAGTGGCCTGCCATGTCCCCGGATATGAATCCGATAGAGAACTTGTGGGCAGAATTATCGCGTCAAATCGACCACTTGGACCAGCAGCCGACCTCTGTGCGTGAATTGCAGCAGGCTATTATCACTGCATGGCAAGCGATTCCTGTCCAAACCTTGGCAAATCTCGTGAACAGCATGCCTCAACGTGTACGTGCTCTCCTGAATGCTCGTGGGGGTTACACGAAGTACTGAACTGTAATTTTGCTGTCCGTAATCCCAGTCGTAATTTAACTTTTGTTTTTGTTAAAAAAGATTTTTGGCTAATGTGCAAAATGAAGAGATACTTCTGGAAAACGCACAGAGTTTAACACAGTACTGTCCATGAATTGAGTTCGATATCAGTTTACATCACTTTCAAGGATCTATTTATTTGCTTCGAAATGTCAAATGTGGTTTTTGTTTCTTTTAAAGGTCACATTAACAAAATCCAGAATAATTTCAACATAATTCCAATGAACTTTTGGTTCTAAGTCATGTTGAAAAGTAAGTTCACCCCCACAAAAAAAATATTCCATATTAAATGCCAAGTCTGTAAATATATATATACATATATACATATATATATATATATATATATATATATATATATATATATATATATATATATATATATATATATATATATATATATATATATATATATATATATATATATACATACATATATGTATATATATATATATATATATATATGTATATATATATGTTTATATATATATATGTATATATATATATATGTTTATATATATATGTATATATATATATATATATATATATTGTTGTAGGTGACGGGTCGCGCCTCCCGGCACGGCCGTCCCACGGGTGCAACGCCGGCTGGTTCGACACAGATCTCGGGTTACGCGCCTCTATCGCGATACCAAATTACACCTGTGCCTTGCCAGTTGGGGAGACACCCGTCGCTACAGGTTGGGTTTTGTCAGAGACCGAGCGAAGTCTGCCGCAACCTGTAGCCAGCTTGGTTTTAATTACAAATCGAGCGGATTGCTCTTCAATGCGACACAGATGAATGCAGTGCGGCAACTTCCATACGAATCAACCAGATTTAATGGAGGAACATTAGGGAGCTACAAATAATTCAACTATGAGTAATAACCCGCTCTTATCTAGGGAGCTACAATTAAGGGTTTCGCGGGGTGACCCTAACGAGATAAACCTTAGGCCTGGACAACATTCATACAAGACAGGGGGTACTTGGTGGTGTTGATGGACGAGAGGTGAAGATGTGAAAAGGGCGAATGCAGCTCGTAACAAGCCGATGTCGCCGGATTCGAAGGCCCCGCTTGGGCCTGCAGTCTGCCAAATGGCGGCCCGCCCTCTTATCGGCCACGCATCAAGCGTCGCGAAATGGCGGCCACCCGCTCTCCTTATCGGCCACGCGATCAGCACGATTTTCCGTTTCTCCCGCTCAATCACGCACGGAGAGAGCTCTCCGGCAGGAACCCGCCACGAAGGCCTGTCCACACGCCATCCGCGCATGCGTCTTTCCGCCTCCTTCCTCGCCCGTGCTCAACGACTACTCGAAGCGCCGCTTCCGGTTTTTGACGGCGCTTGTCGTTTTTGCCCGCTCAATCGCGCTTTCTCACGTCAATCCATTGCCTCGATCATGGCATTGCAACCGAGGCCGGTCTTAATGGAACTTGCACCTTGTTTGATTGTCAAGATGTAATTAAAAGGGAACCGTCTCTTGTACACCACCAATGCACCACACAAAACAGCCTGCTACACCTTCCGACACAAAACTACCATCCCAGTACAGACGATCTATGGTAAACATACATCTAAGAGGGGACCTGAACTAATTCTATATTTAATAAACCACTAAGGGCCATTTCCGCAACACTACCCCCACCTTTCTCCCGAGGCTCTCCCGAGCCTCCACTAGGGGCAGCCCGCGGGAATGGCCCTGTCTAACGTACAGCACAAATCTCCCATTTACTCTAACCCACAACATTGCAAGCACTTAACTCCAAGAAGCAAAGTATCAGTAAGATTGGCATGTCCCTATCCTAGTGTGTCGGATCACTAATCTAACAAACACATCCACACTCTATGCACAATACTTAACATTCTAATTATGCATTTGCGCAGGAGGGCATTCAATGTTACTTTCAACACCAATATTCACATCGGAGCAAGACATTCAGAGTTTCAAAGCTTCTTGACGTGTTTGCTCCTTCACGCCTCCTCCCGGCAGTGTTGTGTCTTCACCCCAGAGGGGTTTCCTTACTTCGTGGCCTTATTGGCCTCTCACCAGGTGAGTTCAGTCGGCCCAGTGGCCTAATCTCACAAAGAGTCCTTCGGCCCACTGAGCCCACAAGACGGCATGAATCTTCGGCTGCAACAGCCCGCAAAAGCACTTTGGCCTCCATGGCCCACAAAAATGCTTCGGCCCACATGGCACACAAAAATGATCCGGCCACATGGCCTACAAAATGCTCCGGTCACATGGCCCACAACCGAGCAGCAGCAGGCAACAAGCCCTGCCTTGGACAGCAGGTGGCACAGTTCTATCGATGGTAAGCAAATGCAGTCTGGAGGCATTCTTGAGGGTGCAAGTGGGGGTGATGACCTCAGCCCAGGCAAAATGAAGAGTACCCTTAACCTTCCTTGCCTGACTTATCTTGGTACGACTTGTTTTGGTATGGTCTTTTTTAAAAGTCCTTTCACTTTTTAGCTGACAGGATGGTGTGCTTCTTAATCAATTGTTATCTGTGTGCTCATGACACACTGGTGGCTTCTCTGGCACTTGGAGAGGGCGACCGAACCTGGCCCTTGTTCACAACTTTCCCATCAACACGACTCGTACCAGGTGTCACACATGAATGGTGCGGAGGAGAGTTCATCGAACCTAACCTTTTACTTGAAGCTCTAACCAATGGCACAAACCCTGCCATTGCCACAATGATCCTAATGACCCATTTTTTCCAACCTGGCACACTGTTCCATTCTTTTAAACCTGGGCAAGGCCCTTATTTGTCTCTTTTTCTTCACTTGGTGGTGCCAGGCATAACTCATTGGCTGGGGAGTGTGACTACAACTAGGCCTCTTTGCCTGCTTCCAATAGGTGGTGGGGGACACCCAGCGACCTCGGGGTTCACCTGAGCGCGCCTCTGGCGCTCCTAAATAAGGGGTGGCTCTCTAGCCCCCACACTGTGCTCTCCAAGCACTCTAACCGGGTGGCTCTCTAGCCCCCGCACTGTGCTCTCTTAGCACTCTAAACCCTACTGTCTGGTGTCCCCTCCCGACTCACCAACTTCCAATACCATGTCACACTCCCAGCCAGTACCACCATACCTTGGCTGCACCTACCCCTAGCAGTCCGCCTGCACAATGGAACAGCAGCCAGAATCCACGTCAAATCCACTAAGTCCCCCTAACCTACACTCACTTGGTTAGGAGACTCCTACCAACAGGGTACATTGTTCGCACTCACTCTCCTCATTCACACAATCACGCCATTCATCCCAAACACCTTCGTCATTCATTCCACAGTGCCACACACCCAGTCCACAACACCATCCAACACCTTCCACTTTTTGCAGGGGTGTTTAACTTTGCAGGGGATGTCATGTCCCCACTATTTCTCTCACTTTTTTTTTTTTTTTTTTTTTTTTAAATAGTCACGCACATCCACTTGTGCCACTCTTGTCTCTTGTCAGTCTCTCAATTTGCAATCTCTCTCGATATTATTTTCAGTCAAGAATTCCCTTTTTTTTTCTTTTTTTTCTTTCCAATCTGGCCTGCTTCTGTGGCTCATTGGAAAGGGAGTGAGGGAAGGAATCCCTCATTACCCCTTACATGGCCCCGCCGCCTTTCCGCCACGGCTCATAAGGGTCACGTCTCAATTGGGGTCGTGGTCCACCCCCTCCTTTTCTCCAGGGTTCGCGGAAGTCAGGTAGACCCCACTTGGGGGAGCGGCCTCCCCCTCTTCTCTTTAATTCCCTGAAGACAGGTAAATCCCATTTAGCTAGCCGAACCCCTCGTGTCCTCAGAGAGGTCCGATGACCAAGGGACACCTGGCGGTGTCGTTGCTGGGCCCCTCTTGTTCGAAAATGGGTCCAGGGAGTATGTGACGCATGCCAACGCCGCCTGCTACGCATCTGCGCTCTACCTCGAAGTTCCTGTGAAGCTGAGGGAGAAATTACAATCCCCTTTCTAAAGCCTGCTCCTGGTGGAATTTCTATTTCCCCTTGCACCTCGAACCTATTTCCTACGTCACCACTCATTCCATGCTCCGCACTCACACACGTTTCGGCCTTGACAGCACACCCCGGTGCTGTAAACTGGACTATGGGCTCACAGCATTCATCCACAGGCATTCCATCCACACATTCAGGTGTCACGCATACGTGCACCCCATCGGACGGAGTCTCTTGATTAACATCAAATCCAATTGCGAACTTAAGCTCATCGTCCGCACCATGTATGCAGATGCCCACGTACCTGCTTCGTTCCAAAGTCACATCGGTCCGGTCGCTCATCATTGGTTCGCCAAACTCCTCTGGGCCTGTCAGCTTCACTTGCTGGACCTGCTCAAAATGTGTTTCATGAGTCAACAACCCCGTATACTCCCTCCATGTCTCCATCACCAGGGTTTGCTCCAATTGTTGTTTCATTCGACGAGTGATGCCAATCAAGTCCTGCACCACTAACATTCCTCCCTGTGATGACGTCACACATCCCACATTATTGTGCTGCCCTACTTCCTGGCTCCATTTTCTTTCCCAGTTGAGTCGTTCTTCCTCTCTGAGCCTTTTTAGTTGTTCGTTACCTTTCCGGAGTCTTTCCATCTCTGCGGACTCCACCCTTGCTTTCTCCTTTAATTGGTCAATTTCCGATTCATATTCCTCTTGTTTCTTATGCCACCGTCCCTCTTGTGCTTCATTCTCCAACCTCGTCGTTTCTCTCAATTGATTGATTTCCTTTTCCTGCTTCATTCGTTGTTCTTTCATTACACGTTCATCCATCTCATTCTTTGACCTTGCTTTGGCTTCTGCCTGTTCGATCTGCACAGTGTAGTTCCTTTTTAGTTGATCAATTTCAAATTCATATTCTTTTTGTTTCGTATCCCATCGTCTCTTTTGTTCTTCATTCTCCAATCTCGTCGTTTCTCTCAATTGATTGATTTCCTTCTCCTGCTTCATTCGTTGTTCTTTCATTACCCTTTCATCCATGTCATTCTTTAACCTGGCTTTGGCTTCCATCTGTTCAATCTGCACAGTGTGGTTCCTTAACATTTCACTCTCCATCCTCTCTTTTTCCTCACTTATCTCCTCTACTCTTTCGCATGCTTCCTCTCTCCTTTTGTCCATCCTCTTCCCGTATTCCTTGCTACTTTCCATTTGACGTGCCAGTTCATTTCCTCTGTACTCTGATTCCCGAAACTGGCTTGATTTCTCAGACAATTCTCCCTTCAGTTGTTCCAATTCCAATTTGAGAATCCGTGCTCGTTCCCATCTGGAATCTGTGTTGTCTCGCAATGCGCCGGCCAAGGCCATTTCCGTCCAGTGAATTCGTTCCTGTGCATCGACCAATTGTTGTGACTCCCTTTGCTCCTCATTTTCCTGAACCTCACTTGCCTGCTGTAGTGCCTCATGCAATTTCGTGTGTAACTCCCCAATATAATCGTCCTTACACTCCACCTGCTCCCAGGCATCGTCCAATCGTGCATGAAGCTCGTTAATGTACGCATTGTCGTCCTGCTTATTTTGCCATGACGCATGCTGTGACCACGTGGTTTGGATCGGTGGGTGGGAGCGTTTTCTTCGTGATGTGCGGCTCGTTGCACTCTTAATACCGATTCTCTCCCACCTCGTGTCACGCTGCTGAGCCGCGCAGCCATTTTGCGACTCCATCTTCCTTTATAAATTACGAAGTTTGACACCCAATCCACTCAAAATAAAAATGAAACCAAATTTGGAATTTGCGAGCGACGTGTGTTTTTTTTTTTTTTTTTTACGCGCCTCTCACAATCGATGTTCGGGGTGCGAAATGCACCCCAGGTCCAAATCCCACGCCTGACACCAGTGTTGTAGGTGACGGGTCGCGCCTCCCGGCACGGCCGTCCCACGGGTGCAACGCCGGCTGGTTCGACACAGATCTCGGGTTACGCGCCTCTATCGCGATACCAAATTACACCTGTGCCTTGCCAGTTGGGGAGACACCCGTCGCTACAGGTTGGGTTTTGTCAGAGACCGAGCGAAGTCTGCCGCAACCTGTAGCCAGCTTGGTTTTAATTACAAATCGAGCGGATTGCTCTTCAATGCGACACAGATGAATGCAGTGCGGCAACTTCCATACGAATCAACCAGATTTAATGGGGGAACATTAGGGTACACAAAACAAGCAAGGCGTTCATGATAACATTATAATTCAACTATGAGTAATAACCCGCTCTTATCTAGGGAGCTACAATTAAGGGTTTCGCGGGGTGACCCTAACGAGATAAACCTTAGGCCTGGACAACATTCATACAAGACAGGGGGTACTTGGTGGTGTTGATGGACGAGAGGTGAAGATGTGAAAAGGGCGAATGCAGCTCGTAACAAGCCGATGTCGCCGGATTCGAAGGCCCCGCTTGGGCCTGCAGTCTGCCAAATGGCGGCCCGCCCTCTTATCGGCCACGCATCAAGCGTCGCGAAATGGCGGCCACCCGCTCTCTTTATCGGCCACGCGATCAGCACGATTTTCCGTTTCTCCCGCTCAATCACGCACGGAGAGAGCTCTCCGGCAGGAACCCGCCACGAAGGCCTGTCCACACGCCATCCGCGCATGCGTCTTTCCGCCTCCTTCGTCCTTCCTCGCCAGTGCTCAGCGACTACTCGAAGCGCCGCTTCCGGTTTTTGACGGCGCTTGTCGTTTTTGCCCGCTCAATCGCGCTTTCTCACGTCAATCCATTGCCTCGATCATGGCATTGCAACCGAGGCCGGTCTTAATGGAACTTGCACCTTGTTTGATTGTCAAGATGTAATTAAAAGGGAACCGTCTCTTGTACACCACCAATGCACCACACAAAACAGCCTGCTACACCTTCCGACACAAAACTACCATCCCAGTACAGACGATCTATGGTAAACATACATCTAAGAGGGGACCTGAACTAATTCTATATTTAATAAACCACTAAGGGCCATTTCCGCAACAATATATATATATATATATATATATATATATATATATATATATATATATATATATATATATATATATATATATATCTATATCTATATATATTGTTACAGACACGACTTTGATGTTAACGTGGGCCGAGCGGAATGGCCGTCGTGTCCGCACAAATTACCCGACTATACTCGACGTTGACTAATCGCGCTATGCTAGACCAATGAAGGAAAAAGAAGACACACGGCTGGAATTAATACGACACGACACCAGGGATACGGTTCTCAAAGGTTGTTATTACAATAATGCGGAAGGTTTAGATTACAGGGACAAGAGGGAAACATAGGAAGGTGGGCACTTAAACACACTTATATTAACCCCAACGGACGACAGATAAACGGGACAAGGCTCACTCACACGGGGTTTGATGCAAAGGACAGGCGGGTAGCGATCGCTCCAGGTGCACCTGGGCTCAGGGCAGGATCACGTACGGTCCAGTTTAAGAGATGCGGTGGAGGTATTGCAGCGCTCGAGGGGTGGCGACTTCTCTCTCCAGGCTGGGGGCGCATCTGACGTCACATCCGGCGCGGGGCCGCGTATATCCGGCGGGGAGTGACACGCCCTCGGCTCGTTAGCTCCGCCCCAGATGGAATCGGCACGTTGCTTCTCATTGGGTGCGTGGGGGGGTTACTGGCTCCGCCCCTGACGAGGAGCTGACAGCCAGCCCCTTCGGGGTAACGCCGTGGAGCGTATGGTCATGGCGGGTAACCGAGCCGGTGTGAGGACGCACACTCCCCGCCCCTCTGTTGTTGTAGTCGTAGTTGTAGTTGTAATTGTTGTTGTAGTTGTTGTTATTGTTGTTGTTTGGGGAAGAAGATGGGAGGAGGTATGGGAAAGGTCCTAAACTCACTACTGATGCCATATAATCACATTCTGGTGCAACGAAGAGTCATAATTAATGGAAACGAGGCCTTAACTGACATAGATTAAGAATAACTAGGAAGATGTCCGAAAGTTGGCTACGGGTGGTGCGGTGGACCTGGGCACGACATTTAATGGGGGAATAAGGGGAAGGTCGGCTCTACTGATTGTTATTTACATGCAATGGGACTAGGGAATGGGGGATTGGGGAAAGTTGGGGAGTATTGGAGAAAATAGGGGAATATTTACAAGCGGATATGGAGGCCAAATTCCATATTCGCAACATTGCACCCTTCTCTACCCTCGGGGCGTCCCGACCCGATAAATTTTTACCTACTTTAGTGTGGCACGCAATGTAGTTCCCTCTACTATTAACTCTACCCTGAGTGCGACAGTTTTACAGATATTCACAAATGAGTAAATATGTCCCCCTGCGACGTTGCACCCTTCTCCTCACAGAAACACACCCACAGGATAACCGAATCCGGAAAGAATTCGCAAACTACACATACAGCCGGTAGGGAGCATTATTTACAAGACTACGCTGCTATTTACACTACGATCCAGGACCTGTTTTTGGAGGAACACATGCAGATGTTATGCATAGAGAGAGCGCGCGCTTGCCAACATCGATACACCAACCCACGAGTGCTCTGTGGCCGACGGCCTTTAATAACGTGCAGAGCACCCTTCCCGAGCATCAACAGCACCACCCCACCACCAATCGGTGCAGTCACCATTGTTCATTGGAATAAAAATAAATTCGACAACCCCTAACCCTGCAGGTGTCTCTTGCTCTTCTTGTGGTGCACTTGGTGGTAACTAAAAGTGGTTCACCTGTATGGCATAGGTGCCACGTTGACCCATAGGTCCATCCCCGGGTGGTGCTTGGCCGCAAACGAACTGCGGTCCATTGTGGGTGGCCACAAACATTGCGGTCCATATGGTGTATCGATCCCGGCAGCAAACAGCGAAAGTGCAGGCCCACAACTGCGCAGCCAGCACCTCTCTCTCCTCTCTCTCTACCCCAAAGCCAGATCCTCGGAGGTGGGAGACAAAAGAAGAAACAAGTGAGTAAGGTGGTAAGGGCGCAAAAGTGCACGCAATGTAAGGTGATGCACACTGGGGGCACATGGGAACCAGGTGAGACAGGTACGTTCCTATCGTACGCCCCCCCCCCCACCAGGTAACCTACATGGCCCCTCCCTTACCCCTTACTGCATCCACAAAACACAACACTACCCATAAACATCTACTTTACAAATCGACAAACATCCCTACTGTCTTCCCCGTTCCTCCCATAAACCAAATTCGTCTTCTCTCCCTCCTAACCAATCAAATTTGCCATTTTCAACTCTCATCAAAATTTGCCATCTCCAACTGCACATCAAAATTTGCCATCACCAATTCATCATCAGTCCCTCCTAAGGAGGGAGAGATGGAATCACCCCAATGTCTCATCCACGTCGTGATGCGTCTCACAAATCCACAGCAATCTCATTTCCTGCACACAGAACAAAGAAAACACAGGTGTGGAGTCATCATCATCACCACAGGTAAGTGGCTGCGTATGGTGCGACAGGTTCTTCAATCCTAACTATTTCCTAAATGACTTTAACAACTTTACACTACCCAGGGTCTTTCTCCGGCCAAACCATTGGCCCTCTTACACTATGGGTTCTAAAAACCAATTCCCATTGGCCAAACTGTGGTGCTCTTCAATTTGGGGTCTCACTCCCCCGATTCATCTCCCGGTGCCCTCGTACAATTTCTGGGCTGCGACGTGTACCTCTCCCAGTGGGTCTACCCACCTGCACACCTCCACCACTGCAGTTGCCTCCGAGCTTACCTGCTCCTTACCCTAACCTAACTACCTGGGGAAGGCCCACTGGCACTCTCCCCACTCGGTGCCCTCTCTGGCACTGGGCTACCCGGGTCCGTCCTCCGGATCCTCGGGCCCCATCCACAACTCTACCGGCTCCCAGAGCCCACCTGCGGCCTCACCTGGCCGACATCCTCACAGTGGTGGAGTGCCCAACCAACTACACACACTAACAGGCTACACGCCCAGCCATTTCCACAACACTAATGCACCCATTCACAACACCATTCTGCAACCGCACCACAAATGCCAATATCCAACCACAATTTACCTGCACCCTCTACCTAACACTTACACTACCCGCCCCGGGTACTCGTGAAAGGGGTCCACTCTTCCCCCATCCACACCTTCGCACCATGCACACCACTCCGTACCACTCACTCCAACTCTCTCCACACACCTGTACCTGCACACCTGTGCTCTCACACCTGGTGCCACCTGCACCCTTCTCTCCCCAAGCGCATTCGCGCTGATCCACACACTCACTACTCATACACTGCTCCACACACCTGTCCAGTTGCACACCTGTGCAATCACACCTGTTCAATTCTCACAAACACGGCATCATCTCAGCTAACTACTCCCTTCTGAAACTTGCGCTTCCCAGTCGTCCCTTTAAACTATTGCGCTCCCTCGTCATTATCATCCATACTAATCTACCTGCGTCCCCACTACAGGTATCAGTCACTAACTAATCTTAACGTTACCTAATGTCATCTTCTAGATCCCTACACACAATATCCTAACCCACCCGGGCTAGTTTTCACTGCCATACACCCCATAAGCTATTGCTCCTTTGCCCCCCACATGGGAAGGATGGTGGATTTGCCATCCCACCACATCGGGGGTCTCTCACTACCAATTTTGCACATCAAATTTCAACAAATCAAAAATTTGCCAATCATCTGCCAATCACTGTACCATTACCAATCATCACTCTGCCAATCCCTTGCCAATCATCAAATTTTGTCTTTCTCTAATTTTGGGTCCAAAACACTAACCTCATCACCCAGTCGACTCACTAATACCTCTCGGTGCGCCACTCCCTGTCCAAAGCCCGGCTTCGTGAAGCCAAGCAATGGATGCTGGTTGTTTTGTGCCAGCGGCTGGATGCATCCCGCATTCGGTGCAGGGAAGGAGGTTTACCCGGGCCGAGATCCCACGCACCATCTCGGCACGGAGCCATCCCATGGCTCGATCTCGGCCTGCCGGAATGCCTCACCAAAAAGTGGTCGCCATGACGACCCTTTCTATCGGGCTGCCCGCTCCGCCTAGTGGAGCACGGACGCGGCCGTTCAAAGCGAGGCCCAGCACGCACCGAGGGCCCGACTCGGCTATAAGTCGTTCTAAACTCTACCCCGTCTAACGTCGATGCTTCACCTGCATGCTTACATCCCGCAGCCCGTTCCTTGCTCACACATCCAGCCGTTTCCATGCTCCTCGTACCGTTCCTTACACACCTCGGTACACCCATTCCACTCACAGCCTTGGTCACACACCTGACCACCGAACACTTTGGCACACATTCGTTGGTCGCACACCTCACCAAAACACCTCTTCGCGCCCCCTCCTCAGTCACCTCCTCTGTGACAATCACAGGTGTGCTCTCATTCGCACACCCAACCACGTGCCTCACCACCAACTCCAGCGTGCATTCCCACTCACGCTCTACCATTCCAGGTGTGCATCCTTCCATCCCAGGTGTACATCCTCGCTCACCTGTCACAACTAACTCACGCTCCATGTCACTCTCACTACTTTCACCTCCATTCTTGACAGCGCACTCACCCTTACTCTTGACAGCGCAGTCTTTCCCCATGCACCTGTCCGTCACACACCTTTCTCGCGCACACTCTCCCGTTACACCCTCTGTAACACTCACCACAGGTGGCCACTCTTCCTTACTTCTGACAGCGCACTCTTTCCTCATGCACCTGTCCGTCACACACCTTTCTCGCGCACACTCCTGCGCACACTCTCCCGTCACACCCTCTGTAACACTCACCACAGGTGGACACTCTTCCTTACTTCTGACAGCGCACTCTTTCCTCATGCACCTGTCCGTCACACACCTTCCTCGCGCACACTCTCCCGTTACACCCTCTGTAACACTCACCACAGGTGGCCACTCTTCCTTACTTCTGACAGCGCACTCTTTCCTCATGCACCTGTCCGTCACACACCTTTCTCGCGCACACTCCTGCGCACACTCTCCCGTCACACCCTCTGTAACACTCACCACAGGTGGACACTCTTCCTTACTTCTGACAGCGCACTCTTTCCTCCTGCACCTGTCCGTCACACACCTTTCTCGCGCACACTCCTGCGCACACTCTCCCGTCACACCCTCTGTAACACTCACCACAGGTGGACACTCTTCCTTACTTCTGACAGCGCACTCTTTCCTCATGCACCTGTCCGTCACACACCTTTCTCGCGCACACTCCTGCGCACACTCTCCCGTCACACCCTCTGTAACACTCACCACACCACGCTTCCATGTGCTCCCTCGCACACGCGCTACGACCGACTCACTCTCGCCAGCACACTCACTCCTTGGCACGCACTTTTTCCTCACACACCCCAGAGTCGGACTTTCTTGCACACCTCCATTTTCGCACACCAGACCTGTCGCACACTTCACCAACGGCCTCTCACGAACACCCGGGTCTATCTCGACCCCCAAGCTCCTTAAATCCCCTGGCGCATCATACGCACGACCATATTGGTCACCACTTACACCGGGTCCTCTTCCTCTTCGCTTCTCCTCCATCACCTGCGAATCCCTCATCCGGTTAATGAGCACATCATCACGATCCAAACACAGACTTTGGACCAATTCTTTTATCTCCTCTTTTATCTCTTTCTTATCCCCTCTCCGTCGCTTCTTAATTTCACTCATCCCTTCTTCCACTTCTTCTAATTTGTGCTTCACCTCTTTTATTCCCCGGTATGTCTCCTCAAGCTCGTCCTCCAAGGCTACCTTGACCGTTTCCATGTGCGTCCTCACCTGCCGGTCCTTCGTCTCCATTACCTCTATCACCTCGTCCAACCTCGTTGTCAGTCCCTCACGTACCATCTGACATTCCCTCTTCGTCGCTACCAAGTCATCTTTGAGTTCTTTCTGTGTCGCCTTTAAACCTCCTAATACCGCAGTGTTCCTTTGAACCTGCTCCACTAACTCCGTCTGTCCCACCGTCAGCTGCTCCACCTCTTGCGTCAGGTCCTCTATGCCCCCTTGTAACTTTACAGTCGCCTTTCTCACCTCCTTTTCCATGTGCTCCTCACAGTGCCTCACCTCCTCGCGCACTCCTCCGACCTCCTCACTCACTCCTCTTCTGATCTCCTCTCCCATCACTTGCATCTCCTGCCCAGATGCCACCCTCATCTGCTCCATTTCCTCCCTGTGAGCATCCAGTTTGGCTTCTACCCCCATTCTGACCCCCTCTATCTGCTGCTCCATTTGTTTAACTTCCCTTTCCGCTTGGTCCCTCATGTCCCTCAATTTGCCTTCCATACTGTTTTCTAACCCCTCTAACCCATTTTTCACTCCCTCTATCTGATTCTCCTGGGCAGCCATTCTATTTTCTACCCCCTCTAACCCCTTTTTCACTTCTTTTATCCCGTTGTCTAACCCCTCAAAATTATTGTCTAACTTCTCACTGGTACCCCTCGCTTCGTCCCTCATTACCCCCATTTGCTCACTCTGAGCCCTCGCTTCGTCCCTCATTACCCCCAATTGCTCACTCCGAGCCCTCGCTTCGTCCCTCATTACCCCCATTTGGTTTCCCATTACCCCCATTTGGTTTTCCAATCGCTCACTATTCTTTTCCATAAGGGCCGTCATTTGTATAAAAAAAAGTTCCAATCTTCCCAGCGGCGCTACTTCGGTCGCGGGCACGGTGACCAGCGAGGCGCCATTTTGCGCGCCCGCTTCTTCGTGCGTGACGGCGCTATTTTGCGAACCTGCCGCCCTCACTGCTTCGCTCTCCTCCTGTCCCTCATTTTGGTCCTGGATCGACCCTGCTTCACTCTCCCCTACCGGACCCCAGCCGTCTTGACCCGCCATAGCGCGACTTTCAAAATTCGGGTTTTTATTTTTATTTTTTTTGTAAAACACAATCAAATTTCGCTGTTATAATTTCGAGCGCGTAAACGCGCTCCGGGTCCAATCTCACTCCTCGACACCAATTGTTACAGACACGACTTTGATGTTAACGTGGGCCGAGCGGAATGGCCGTCGTGTCCGCACAAATTACCCGACTATACTCGACGTTGACTAATCGCGCTATGCTAGACCAATGAAGGAAAAAGAAGACACACGGCTGGAATTAATACGACACGACACCAGGGATACGGTTCTCAAAGGTTGTTATTACAATAAAGCGGAAGGTTTAGATTACAGGGACAAGAGGGAAACATAGGAAGGTGGGCACTTAAACACACTTATATTAACCCCAACGGACGACAGATAAACGGGACAAGGCTCACTCACACGGGGTTTGATGCAAAGGACAGGCGGGTAGCGATCGCTCCAGGTGCACCTGGGCTCAGGGCAGGATCACGTACGGTCCAGTTTAAGAGATGCGGTGGAGGTATTGCAGCGCTCGAGGGGTGGCGACTTCTCTCTCCAGGCTGGGGGCGCATCTGACGTCACATCCGGCGCGGGGCCGCGTATATCCGGCGGGGAGTGACACGCCCTCGGCTCGTTAGCTCCGCCCCAGATGGAATCGGCACGTTGCTTCTCATTGGGTGCGTGGGGGGGTTACTGGCTCCGCCCCTGACGAGGAGCTGACAGCCAGCCCCTTCGGGGTAACGCCGTGGAGCGTATGGTCATGGCGGGTAACCGAGCCGGTGTGAGGACGCACACTCCCCGCCCCTCTGTTGTTGTAGTCGTAGTTGTAGTTGTAATTGTTGTTGTAGTTGTTGTTATTGTTGTTGTTTGGGGAAGAAGATGGGAGGAGGTATGGGAAAGGTCCTAAACTCACTACTGATGCCATATAATCACATTCTGGTGCAACGAAGAGTCATAATTAATGGAAACGAGGCCTTAACTGACATAGATTAAGAATAACTAGGAAGATGTCCGAAAGTTGGCTACGGGTGGTGCGGTGGACCTGGGCACGACATTTAATGGGGGAATAAGGGGGAGGTCGGCTCTACTGATTGTTATTTACATGCAATGGGACTAGGGAATGGGGGATTGGGGAAAGTTGGGGAGTATTGGAGAAAATAGGGGAATATTTACAAGCGGATATGGAGGCCAAATTCCATATTCGCAACAATATATATATATATATATATATATATCTATATATTGTCGCGATCCCGGCTGTGAGAACAGGTGGTTTCACCGGTGGTTTCTCACAATATATATATATATATATATATATATATATATATATATATACATATATATACATACATACATATTGTTAAAGACGCGGTTGTGGATGTTGGTTTACCGAGCGGTTTGGTATGACCGCGCCTGCACGTTTACCCGATTATACTCGAACGTTGACTAGTCGCGCTACGCTAAATCAATTGAGGAAAAGGACACAACGGCTGGGTTAAAATGACACGACACCAAGGGTTCAGTTCTCAAGACCTCCGGAGGAGGTTATATTAGGGCGGAAGGTCAGATTACAGGAATGAGAGGGACAGCATAGAAAGACAGGCACTTAGACACACTTATCTTATTCCCTGACAGACGACAGATAAACAGGACAAAACTGACTCACACGGGGATTGATGGCAAGGAAAGGCAGAATCGATGGCTCCAGGTGCACCTGGGCTCAGGGCAGGATCGACCCGGTCCGGTCTAGAGATGCGGGGAGGTCGCAGCGCTCGGATGTGGTGATTGTCTTCTCAAGCTGGGGGCGCATCTCTCGTCACATCCGGTAAGTCGCTGCGTATATCCGGCGGGGAGTGACACGCCCTCGGCTCGTTAGCTCCGCCCCAGATGGAATCGGTCCGCCCTTCTTATTGGGTGCGGGGAGGGTTACCAGGCTCCGCCCTTGACGAGGAGCTGACAGGGAGCCCCTTCGTGGTAACCCCGTCGGAGCGCATGGTCATGGCGGCTAACCGAGCCGGTGTGAGGACGCACACTCCCCCCGCGCCGCGCCGTTGTTGTAGTTGTTGTTGTAGTTGTTGTTGTAGTTGTTGTTGTAGTTGTTGTTTGGGGAAGAAGATGGGAGGAGGTAAGGGAAGGTCCTAAACTCACTACTGGTGCCATATAATCACATTCTGGTGCAACGAAGAGTCAGAATTAATGGAAACGAGTCCTTAACTGACATAGACTAAGAATAACTAGCAAGATGTCCGAAAGTTGTCTACGTGAGATGCGGTGGACCTGGGCACGACATTTAATGGGGGAAAAAGGGGAAGGTCGGTTCTACAGAGTGTTATTTACAGGCAATGGGACTAGGGAATGGGGGATTGGGGATAGTTGGGGAATATTGGGGAAATAGGGGAATATTTACAAGCGGATATGGAGGCCAAATGCCATATTTGCAACATTGCACCCTTCTCTACCCTCGGGGCGTCCCGACCCGATAAATTTTTACCTACTTTAGTGTGGCACGCAGATGTAGTTCCCTCTACTATTAACTCTAC
This sequence comes from Myxine glutinosa, assembly GCF_964187855.1. Classification (NCBI taxonomy): domain Eukaryota; kingdom Metazoa; phylum Chordata; class Myxini; order Myxiniformes; family Myxinidae; genus Myxine; species Myxine glutinosa. The sequence goes on from NC_136269.1 coordinate 96,512,857, forward strand.
CCTGAGTGCGACAGTTTTACAGATGTTCACAAATGAGTAAATATGTCCCCCTGCGACGTTGCACCCTTCTCCTCACAGAAACACACCCACAGGATAACCGAATTGCGGAAAGAATTCGCAAACTAAACATACAGCCGGCAGGGAGCATTATTTACAAGACTACGCTGCTATTTACACTACGATCCAGGACCTGTTTTTGGAGGAACACATGCAGATGTTATGCATAGAGAGAGCACGCATGCCAGCATCGATACACCAACCCACGAGTGCTCTGTGGCCTACGGCCTTTAATAACGTGCAGAGCACCCTTTCCCAGCACGAAAAGCACCACCCCATAACACAGTCAGCACCATCCGGTGCACCAATAAAGTGTTTATGAATCACCGGTGGTGTCACAGCCGGCCGATGTTCTGTGCCAGCGGCTGGATGCGTCCGGCACTCGGTGCAGGGACGGGGGCTTACCCGGGCCGAGACCCCACGCACCATCTCGGCGTGGAGCCATCCAATGTCCCGATCTCGACCTGCCGGACTGCCTCAACAAAAAGTGGTCGCCATGACGACCCTTTCTATCGGGCTGACCGCTCCGCCTAGTGGAGCACGGACGCGGCCGTTCAAAGAGAGGCCCAGCACACACCGAGGGCCCGATTCGGCTAAAAGTCGACCTAACCTCTAACCCGGTTACCGTCGATGCTTCACCTGGGCGCTTACACCCCGCAGCCCGTTCCTTGCTCACACATCCAGCCGTCCCCATGCTCCTCGTACCTTTCCTTACACATCCAGGTACCCTCATTCCACTCACAGCCTTGGTCACACACCTGACCACCGAACACTTTGGCACACATTCGTTGGTCGCACACCTCACCAACACACCTCTTCGCACTCCCTCCTCGGTCACCTCCTCTGCGACAATCACAGGTGTGCTCTCATTCGCACACCCAACCACGTGCCTCACTACCAACTCCAGCGTGCATTCCCACTCACGCTCTACCATTCCAGGTGTGCATCCTTCCATCCCAGGTGTACATCCTCGCTCACCTGTCACAACCAACTCACTCTCCTTGTCACTCTCACTACTCTCACCTCCATTCTTGACAGCGCACTCACCCTTACTCTTGACAGCGCACTCTTTCCTCATGCACCCGTCCGTTACACACCTTTCTCGCGCACACTCTCCCGTTACACACCTTTCTCGCGCACACTCTCCCGTTACACCCTCTGTAACACTCACCACAGGCGTGCATTCTTCCTTGCCTTTGATAGCGCACTCTTTCCCCATGCACCTGTCCGTCACACACCTTTCTCGCGCACACTCCTGCGCACACTCTCTCGTCACACCCTCTGTAACACTTACCACACCGCGCTTCCATGTGCTCCCTCGCACACACGCTACGACCGACTCACTCTCGCCAGCACCCTCACTCCTTGGCACGCACTTTTTCCTCACACACCCCAGAGTCGGACTTTCTCGCACACCTCCTCTTTCGCACACCAGACCTGTCGCACACTTCACCAACGGCCTCTCACGAACACCCGGGTCTATCTCGACCCCCAAGCTCCTTAAATCCCCTGGCGCATCATACGCACGACCATATTGGTCACCACTTACACCGGGTCCTCTTCCTCTTCGCTTCTCCTCCATCACCTGCGAATCCCTCATCCGGTTAATGAGCACATCATCACGATCCAAACACAGACTTTGGACCAATTCTTTTATCTCCTCTTTTATCTCTTTCTTATCCCCTCTCCGTCGCTTCTTAATTTCGCTCACCCCTTCTTCCACTTCTTCTAGTTTCTGCTTCACCTCTTTTATTCCCCGGTACGTCTCCTCAAGCTCGTCCTCCAAGGCTACCTTGACCGTTTCCATGTGCGTCCTCACCTGCCGGTCCTTCGTCTCCATTACCTCTATCACCTCGTCCAACCTCGCTGTCAGTCCCTCACGTACCATCTGACATTCCCTCTTTGTCGCTATTAAGTCGTTTTTTATGTCGTTTTGTGTCGCTTTTAAACCTCCCAATACCGCAGTGTTCCTTTGAACCTGCTCCGTTAGTCCTTTTTGTCCCTCTGTCAGTTGTTCCACCTCCTGTGTCAGGTCCTCTATGCCCCCTTGTAACTTTACAGTCCCCTCTCTCACCTCCTTCTCCATGTGCTCCTTACAGTGCCTCACCTCCTCGCGCAATCCTCCGACCTCCTCACTCACTCCTCTTCTGATCGCCTCTCCCATCACTTGCATCTCCTGCCCAGATGCCACCCTCATCTGCTCCATTTCCTCCCTGTGAGCATCCAGTTTGGTTTCTACCCCCATTCTGACCCCCTCTATCTGCTGCCCCATTTGGTTAACTTCCCTTTCCGCTTGGTCCCTCATGTCCCTCAATTTGCCTTCCATCCTGTTTTCTAACCCCTCTAACCCATTTTTCACTCCCTCTATCTGATTCTCCTGGGCAGCCATTCTATTTTCTACCCCCATTAACCCCTTTTTCACCTCTTTTATCCCGTTGTCTAACCCCTCAAATTTCTTGTCTAAACCCTTAAAATTATTGTCTAACCCCTCACCGGTACCCCTCGCTTCGTCCCTCATTACCCCCATTTGGCCCTCTAATCGCTCACTATCAACCCTCATTTGCTCATTCTGAGCCTCCATCCGGTTCCCCATTATCCCCATTTGGTTTCCCATTCGCTCACTCTGAGCCCTCATTTCCTCCCTCATTTCCTCGCTATTCTGGGCCATAAGGGCCTTCATTTGTATAAAAAAAAGGTTCAAATCCACCAGGGGCGCTGCCACGGTCGCGGGCGCGGTGACCAGCGAGGCGCCATTTTGCGCTCCCGCAATGTCGGGCACAACGACGCTATTTTGTGCGTCTGCTACCCTCGCTGCTTCGCTCTCCTCCTGTCCCTCAATTTGGTCCTGGACCGACCCTGCCTCACTCTCCCCTACCGGACCCCAGCTGTCTTGATCCGCCATAGCGCGACTTTCAAAATTCGGGTTTTTATTTTCGTAAAACATATTCAAATTTCGCCGTTATAATTTCGAGCGGGAAACGCGCTCCGGGTCGAATTCTACCTCTCCAACACCAATTGTTACCCTAGTGGTACAATTGGTGTTCCAAAATTTGGGCCTAATAAATTTAGTCCCGGGTCCGAATTCCACTCCTCGACACCAATTGTTACAGACGCGGTTGTGGATGTTGGTTTACCGAGCGGTTTGGTATGACCGCGCCTGCACGTTTACCCGATTATACTCGAACGTTGACTGGTCGCGCTACGCTAAATCAATTGAGGAAAAGGACACAACGGCTGGGTTAAAATGACACGACACCAAGGGTTCAGTTCTCAAGACCTCCGGAGGAGGTTATATTAGGGCGGAAGGTCAGATTACAGGAATGAGAGGGACAGCATAGAAAGACAGGCACTTAGACACACTTATCTTATTCCCTGACAGACGACAGATAAACAGGACAAAACTGACTCACACGGGGATTGATGGCAAGGAAAGGCAGAATCGATGGCTCCAGGTGCACCTGGGCTCAGGGCAGGATCGACCCGGTCCGGTCTAGAGATGCGGGGAGGTCGCAGCGCTCGGATGTGGTGATTGTCTTCTCAAGCTGGGGGCGCATCTCTCGTCACATCCGGTAAGTCGCTGCGTATATCCGGCGGGGAGTGACACGCCCTCGGCTCGTTAGCTCCGCCCCAGATGGAATCGGTCCGCCCTTCTTATTGGGTGCGGGGAGGGTTACCAGGCTCCGCCCTTGACGAGGAGCTGACAGGGAGCCCCTTCGTGGTAACCCCGTCGGAGCGCATGGTCATGGCGGCTAACCGAGCCGGTGTGAGGACGCACACTCCCCCCGCACCGCGCCGTTGTTGTAGTTGTTGTTGTAGTTGTTGTTTGGGGAAGAAGATGGGAGGAGGTAAGGGAAGGTCCTAAACTCACTACTGGTGCCATATAATCACATTCTGGTGCAACGAAGAGTCAGAATTAATGGAAACGAGTCCTTAACTGACATAGACTAAGAATAACTAGCAAGATGTCCGAAAGTTGTCTACGTGAGATGCGGTGGACCTGGGCACGACATTTAATGGGGGAAAAAGGGGAAGGTCGGTTCTACAGAGTGTTATTTACAGGCAATGGGACTAGGGAATGGGGGATTGGGGATAGTTGGGGAATATTGGGGAAATAGGGGAATATTTACAAGCGGATATGGAGGCCAAATGCCATATTTGCAACAATATATTGTCAAGTCCGCGGCCGATGAAGACCAGGCTTGGACGGATAGCCGGTCAGTCTTTACCCCGAGGCGATCAAGCTGAAAATTGGCAGCACTTTTTGGTGCACATGGGACAAAAGGCAATGGGGTGCATACCAGCACGGAGCTCATGGGGCTTATATCCGAAACCAACGAACACAGAAACATGACACAACAAATGAAATGTACAATAATGGATTTAATGAAATTAAATCACAGAAATAAAATGAATGGTGAGGTAAAACAAATCCTACGGTGAGACGTCTCCATTCAGACACAAAAACAGACAAGGGGAAAGATTGAATAAAAATAAAACAATGTTGTTTTTATATTGGCCGGCACTCAGCTTGCTCAACGAGACTTTTAGGAGCTTTCTGGTCATTGAAGCTCTAAGCCCCACATACGGGAAGCACACAAAATGGCCGCTCCTCGACGCTATGAAAGTGAGGTCCTTTTTGAGAGCAGTCCTCCCTCGGGTCCCTCATCTGTCCAGGGAAGCACAACGCGGACACACAAACCGCCACTGACACCCCCTCTTTACGATCGCAAAAGTCCACCCGAGCTCCGAAAGTTCCCGTCATGATCGCAACGATCGCACCAGAGACAGTTGCAGCCGAGAGCCAGAGACAAAAGCAGAGAGTGTCTCTCTTCGAGAGAGAGAGAGAGAGAGAGAGAGAGAGAGAGAGAGAGAGAGAGAGAGAAAAAGAAAGAGAGACTTTGACTTTTGAAGCTCTTTTATTATAAAGGTAAGAAAACCATACAAGTCATGCAAATAATAAAGTCACCACAATTCAAAACATGTGCAGCCAAACAACAACAATAAAAACACCAAGCACTAAAATAAAAAACTTAACAAACCATGATGAAGTTTACAAAACCCATCCTTTGCACACCATTTTTCCACAAAGGTTTGTAAATCATCTTTCATTTGGCAAAAAGAAAATTCCAAGCGTTACCTTGCCATGACTAGAGCCTTAAACACAATTACCACATCACATAAAATATCAGCATTTGCCAGGAGCTTTGCTTTTCTTGTTTTGTAGATTGCTAATTTTCCAATAGAAATTAAGAAATTAACAAGAGCAGTCTCAGAGTGTTTTTTATAACTAAGTGGTATTCCAAAAATAAAAACACGTGTAGAAAAAGAAAAGTTCATACGATTAAAAAAGGTTGATAAAAAACCAAAGAAGGGAGAAAGTCTTGCACAATCTACGTAAGCATGGAAAAGGTCTTCAGAAATCATACAAAAGGGGCATTCCACTGAATTATCCTCATTAAAACGATGTAATAAAACATTGGAGGGCAACACCATATGGGCGAGTCTCCAAGCAATATCACCAGTCCTTTTAACAATCGGTGAAACATACATTGCAGACCATTGCGGATGGGAGGGAGACCCAGAAGGCAGTTTCTCTTTCCATCGAGCCCCAAAAGAAAGAGGCTGTAACGAGGGAAACCGAACTGAGATACACAAACGATACAGTCTCTTTTTATCCTTGCTGGAAAGTGGCGATGAGGATAGCAAGATAGATGTTGTGGCGCTATCAGCTGGCAGGCTAGAGCTAGCACAGATCTGTGGTGGTGTATGGTGGTCACCAATGTTGGCGGTTGAGCTCAGGCCCAGGTGCCTAAAAACACACAGGATTTCCTGTAGGACCTTGGCTACGCTCCTCAAAGATCTGATGCCAGTTCTTACTTGAAGATGTCCTGCGGAGAACCAACTGTTCCTGTTACAGTCACGAAGGTCCCGAGTCGTTTTCACGCCAGCACTCACAAAACGTTGCACAAAAGCACGTGAGCGAGGAATAGCAGGAAAAAGAGCATTATAGAAAAGGGGTTCCCGGAGGAACCTTTCACTGTTGTATGTCCCCATTTGGTGAGTTATTGAAATGGACCGCCAGACATTCAAGACATCTTGGTAAAAGTCAGGGAGCAGCGAAGCATCGACATGTTGCAGCTCCATGAAGAAGAGTTCACAATTGTACCCAAGCATGCCGGCTTGTTTTAGTATACAGTTTGCAGTCGATTTCCAGGGCAAGGCCTCCAGAAATATAAAACGACGAGCTGTGGAGACTCGGAAGGCCATCACCCGACAAAGAATGTCCACAAGCCCATGACCTCCTTCTGCCAGTGGGAGGCAAATAGTCTCTGGCTTTAGCCAGTGTTTGCCATCCCAAAAGAAGTCAAGTAAACATTTTTGGATTGACGACACCAACGTTGCAGGTGGCGGCAAGGCAATCATTTTATGCCATAAGAGAGGGGCCACCAGGTTGTTAATGACCAGGGCACGACCTCGGAAAGACAAGGTCAACAAAATTCCTCTCCATCTGTTTAATTTGTTGCTGATTTTGTGGAGCAAACCATCCCAATTCCTTTTGACAAAGCCTGGGGTTCCAAGGTAAACACTGAGGTATTTCACACCTTCTTTTTTCCATGTCAAATTCATAGGGAGAATTGGAAGGGCAGAAGGTGGCGTACCGCCGACCCAAACTGCTTTGCATTTCGACCAATTAATTTGCGTTGTACATGCTTGAGAGTATACCCGTAGGCACTCAAATAGCAGAGCAATGTCATTACTGCTGTGAACAGCAACACATACATCATCAGCATAGGCCGAAATGATAATGGGATTTTCTGATGGAGTCACTGAAAATCCCATAAGAGAAGATCGTAAACGAATCAAAAGGGGCTCAATGCAAAGAGAGTACAATATTCCAGATAAGGGACAGCCTTGCCGAATTCCCCTCCCAATCCGCAAAGGTGAACAGAGACCATCATTGATTTTGATCAAGCTAAAAATGTGATTATACAATAAGGATGCATATGAAATAAAGGATGCCCCAAAACCAAATTGCTTTAAAATGTGAAACAAATACTCATGATTAACAGAGTCAAAAGCCTTTTCTTGGTCAATAAAAAAGAGACCGGTATGTTGTTGTTGAAATGCACACAAATCCCACAGGTCTCGTACCAAAAAAATGTTATCGTGCATACAACTGTGCATAACACAGTACGATTGATCCTGATGTATAACTGTGTTTAGAACAGTCTTTACACGGTTAGCTAGCGTTTTGGCAAAAATCTTGTAATCTGTGCAGAGAAGAGAGATTGGACGCCAGTTCTGTATCAATTGCAGGTCGTTTTTCCTCGGGATAAGGCAAACAACTGCACGCCGACAACTAAGAAGTAACAATCCCTCACGCAGACTGTATAAAAACACTGAGTGCAAAGCAGGACCAAGCATGTCCCAAAAGGTTTTATAAAATTCAGCTGGTAGCCCATCAAAACCAGGAGCCTTATGATCAGCAAGGTCATCTAGCGCAGTTTTAAGTTCACCGAGAGTAATGTTCTCATCCAAGACATGCCGTTGATGCTCATCTATCTGCGGTAAATTGGTCGTAATATTCTGCATTGCAGGCACATCATTGGGCTTAAAGGAAAACACATTCTCAAAATAGGACCGAACAAAATGAACAATCTCCGTATTATCACTAAGAATATGCCCATCACTAGCCCGAAGACTAAGCATTTGCTGGCTCGCCTTCGTCGTTTTCTCAAACTTAAAGAAATCTTTACAACATGTGTCTGACGACAGTAAACCATTCACTCTCAGCCTGACTAAGGCACCAATACCATTTTCTTGAATTAATTCCTTAAGCAGAGTTTGTTTTTCAAAGAGGAGTTGACACCGTCTTTCATCACTGAGGACCTCAGCACCTTCCTGCAATCGTAGAATTTCTTGTTTCAAGGCATCAATACATAATTGTTTACTTTGAGAGCAATTGGTTTAGTATTGCTGACAGAAAACACGGATCTGTGCTTTAGCATAGTCCCACCACTGACAGAGATTTAGGAAACGATGTTGGAAATCCACAACCTTGTCCCAAAAAACCACAAAGGATGATTTAAAGAAAGGATCGCTCAGAAGTGAGGTGTTAAAGGACCAATACAGGGTGCGGCGTTTGAAACGAGGAAAAGAAAAGCACAGTTTTACCAAAGAATGATCAGAGAAGCCTGAAGGGACAATAGCCGTATATGTCACAAGGTTGACAGCAGAGTTAGGAATATAAAATTTATCAAGACGAGCAAGTGAAAGATGATTTAGTAAAACCCGACACCAGCTAAATTGCTGCATATTTGGGTGTTGTTGCCGCCATACATCGTTGAGGTCATACCACGAAATTATACTGGAAAGAGGCCTACTTGAAGCAGGATGTGGCTCTGCACTGTTCCTATCTAAAGTTGGGTTTAAAGTACAGTTAAAGTCACCCCCTAAGCACAACAACGTATCAGAAGAGAGGTGTCTCAGGAAATTAAAGGACTGATTAAAAAAAGTTCCTCTATCTGTGCTATCGCTTGGAGCATAGACTTGAAAGAGAGAGAGAGACAGAGAGAGAGAGAGAGAGAGAGAGAGAGAGAGAGAGACAGAGACAGAGAGAGAGAGAGAGACAGAGACAGAGAGAGAGACAGAGACAGAGACAGAGAGAGAGAGATTCTTCTTCCTCCGTTCTCGGAGTCTCTCGATGACGTCAACTTGACGTCACCCCGACCAATCACTAAGCTCCGGTTAATCGCTCCATGGTCGGGCTCGACCAATGACAAAGCTCGGGACATGGTCTGCCGGTTATTAAAGTTTCCACGCCCCTTAACCCACTCTGGGGGTGTGGCCTTGCTCCTTATTCGGTTGGTTGGGTGGGGTTTACTTGTCGCAGTTTATGCCTGTAGTTGTGGTTTAATGGAGCTCTCGTGGTTATTGTTGTTGTTGCAATTGTAAAGATGTGGGTTTTTCTGGCCGGCTTGTAATAATTGTTAGAACATAGGGGAAATCACAGGAGGCAATCACATACTGGGAGAACTACTCTTAGACGCTACCTAATTAGCATGTCTTCACCCCCCCCCCCCCCCCCTCCGTGTGAAGAACACATGAACAACCTTAAGCTCAGTTTTTCTACTTACATACATTGAGATGGGCTTCCTACTCGCATGCCGTCCATGCTACCCAACACAGTCCTATCTCCACTATGGTATATCATCACCTACCCCCACAAATGCAGCAATATATATGGTCATGTCTGAGGCTCTGTTAACATGTGGTATGCCTCAGCACTGAGACCTTTTGCCGAGGACAATGGCCAAACGGTCTCTTCTACTGCACTTCTCCCAAGGTCGCCCAAATTAGCCGAAATAAATGGCACACATGCATGTGAAGCAGATGTCTCGAACATATTTTCTTACCTTTTAAAAGGTTTATTTTGTGTCGAATATTGGGGGAGGGGGAGGGGGTGAAGGTGCACGAGACAAGCAGTTCGGGACAAAACAAGTGAATCAAAAGACAGAGGAGAATGGGGACATGTAAACTTGTATACAATGATGAGAAATAAAGAGAAACCTAATCCACTCTGTGCGCCACAGATCACACTTGCACAAACCAAGTTTTGCAGCCAGAGACTTTCCTTTGTCTCTGATGTGCAGATGCAGGACTCAATGCAGCCCACTTTTGAAAACCAGGAGCAAGACGACGAGAGTCAGTGACGAAGTGAGTCCAGAGACGGAGTAAGCCAGAGATGAGACCATTCAGCCACGAGGAGCGCTAGGGGATGATCAGCCGTTCAGCAAGCCCTCATGACCCTGTCCTGTCCACATGAGTCCTCCTGGTCTGCCCTATGTCCTCTCTCCAGGCCCTTCTTCTTCCTCCTCAAGGTGTTTCTTAGGCATCGGTGCACATGGAGTTCTCCGGTCTCTCCGAGGTCGCTTCTTCACCTTTCCAAAAACAGGGTGAAGGTCAATCAGACCAATCCTAAACTTATTCAGAGAAAACCACAATAATGTTCTGCTTCACAAACTCTTCTTCCTCCTCTTGGGCGGCTCGAATAAAGAGAAATCCATTGCCACTTCCGAATCCGGTGACCATGATATTATATTAGTGGGGCATGCTTGCATACGGCAAGGATTAGTTGAGGTGCATCCCACATGCATAGAAAATAAATATGTTTTTTATATTTAATGGAGAGGTTTGTGAAAGAGCTTTATTTCTCTGATGAAGTGGATTGTACTTTTATTCGACAAGCAGATAAATGAATCAAGCAAATCCAGAATGTGTCCAACTTAGAGGGACTCCGTATTTAACAGTTTACAGGGATAACAATCTTTCATGTTAAAAATGTCAAGTTATAACATACAACTACTGTTTACACTCTGATGGGTTGTTATAGTGGGGCAACTTAGCATAACAATTGTGCATTTTGTGAGGAAAGCACCAAATTTGGCACACTAGTAGACTATCATATTATGAAAAGATCTGGATATTGGGCCATCTCAGATTCAGAGATTTGATTTTTGCAAGATTTCGATTCGATTGGGATCGAAGAGAACACCTTCTTCGTCTTCTGTACAGTGAAGTTGCCAGCCCTGAATTCTCTGGCTACATCTGGGTGCTTCATTGGGCATGCAACCATGTCCCTCAGGTGAACAGGGACCCACCTGGCATAGTGTGTGTGGTCTAAGGCATGGAACCATGGGACCAGTTCCGTCAGGGCATCAAGGTACATCGTGAATGAAGCCTGCCGCAGAGAACGTACGTACACCAGTACCAACATCTCTAGTTCCAGCACAGTTGCCCAGTACTGAAAGTTGGGAATGTCTTCTCCTCTCTGGTGACACCAGTCTTCGAACTCAGGCAGGTCTTCTGCATCATCAGCATATGTCATACAGTGGCGTTCATACGCACGGTGTTGCAGGATGTGCAGTGCCGCTGCAGTGATTTGATGAGCTCTTCTTGTGCGGGTGACGTGGGCAGCTCGCAGGAAGGAGTCGGCCGTCCCTGGCGTTGCAATCTCAGCTTGCAAATCTGCAAAATCTGCAAATCTTGCAAAAATCAAATCTCTGAATCTGAGATGGCCCAATATCCAAATCTTTTCATAAAATGATAGTCTACTAGTGTGCCAAATTTGGTGCTTTCCTCACAAAATGCACAATTGTTATGCTATATTTAGCTTAGCTGCCGGACTACTAGGCATTGCTAAGAGATTAAGTTTATCTATCTATAATTCCAGTAATCTCTGTACGTTTGTACGTTTGTACGTTTGTACGTCTGTACGTCTGTACGTTTGTCTGTGACCGCTGTTTCTCGACAACTACCGGTCCGATATACTTGAAACTTGCCAGGTATATTGCTGGGGACCCGAGGATGTGCCTTTTCAAGGTTTGAAATTAATCGGACAAGTACTTACCGAGCTATGGCGATTTAGCCGTTCGCCGTTCGCTTTGCCGTTGCGAATGGACCAAACCATTCATGTAAATAGAGGGGGGGGGGGGGGGGGGGGTTCTGTGGTCGTTCGCTTTGGCTTTGCGAATGGACCAAACCATTCATGTAAATAGAGGGGGGGGTTCTGTGGTCGTTCGCTTTGGCTTTGCGAATGGACCAAACCATTCATGTAAATAGAGGGGGGGGTTCTGTGGTCGTTGCGAATGGACCAAACCATTCACATCGAATCATCAAATCACATCGAATGGACCAAACCGTTCGCTTTGGACCAAACCATTGCATGTAAATAGAGGGGGGGGGGGGGTTCTGTGGTCGTTGCGAATGGACCAAACCATTTCATGTAAATAGAGGGGGGGGGGGATATAATTTTAGATATATATATAGTACGGGCATTGGCAAGGAACGGGCACCCACGTACGGGCAATGCCCTAGTGATTATAAATTGAAGACAAACGTCAATGAGTGGAACTTTGATACTGAGGTCTTCATTCTGGCTTTTTCAAAAACTTTCTGAATACCCAGGGGGCCAAACCCCAAAATTTTCGGAAAGCAGACATGGGCTGTTGTACAAGGTTGTGCCCCAGAAATCATATCTACATGTGCCTAGGAACACAATCTAGGTCAACAACCTTGCCAACAAGCTGCTGGAAATTTGTAAGAGGCACACAAATGTTGCGCATCTTTCATCATCATCATCATCATCGTCAGCATCATCTTTGCGCATCCCCACTTTGTGCAGGGCCCAATATAGCTGCAATTTCATGCACAGGCAAATAGTTTGACTGGGTAGTTCGAATCCACAGTTCAGGCAGATCCTTCAACAGAGTTGCAGCATAGTACACACTTGAAACAATGATATCAGTATCATTGGCATAGATGATAACAGCTGGGCTGAGACTGCTGAAGTGACAGGCTTTGTATAAAGCCATTTGGTGCGAGCATTTGTGTTGAGTGTTATGCCATCAAGACCACTGTCTTCCTTAGCGTCAGCATTATAAGTTTGCTCTAAAAGCATATCAGGAGATACACCATTATGGCTCCCATCTGCTCTCCGACCAACAAATGCTCCATTCATCATAGCTTCATGCACCTCTGGAGCTGTGTCGAGTAGTGTTTTCATTTCAGACAAGTAGAGTGGCAATGACTGCTGACCATATTTGTAATGCCCTGCAGCTGTTAAATAGGGAAGCATTCGAGCTGATTCACACAAATGCCCTCGCCAATTACCTTCCCGTTGGTGGTAGATGAAGCGGAATAATACATCTGACATCTCAAGGAAGTTGAGCCAGAATACAGCAGTTGGTAAGGTGGCGAGAGTCTCCTGGAATTTCAGCAGGTGTTGCTGAAGTGCTACAAGCTGTGAGTGGCATTCTTGGATGGACTTCAATTGTTCAGTTGCATCTATAGACGTATCGAACTGCTTCTTCAGTGCTGCCTCAATGGCATCTATCCATAGTCGGGTGTCTTCCTCTGATATCCAGCTTTCAAATGCTTCCCAATACAGATGCCATACTTCTTTTTTCAGGATCTTCAGCTTTTATTCAGGATTTTAATGGCATGCATAGACTGGTAATAGTCTGCTTTCTCTCCAAAGATCTTCTTAGCTGTCCCTTCTTGGCACATTCCTGCTGTTACAAGAAGATCTTCCACACCAGAGTCCCTCATAATCTTACAGACTGCTTTTAAGTAGTTATGAGCCTGGTGGAAGCCTCCCAAAAGCAGGATTACCTTGGAAAGCTCATCTTTGTGTTTGTCCCTGATGGCCACTGCAAGTTCATATGTGGCCTGGTCTCCAGTGATGACAGTCCATGTATCTCCAAGTGCATGTGATGTTTGTACAAGCCGTGTCATCTCTTCCTTTAGCACAGCAGGATCCGTTGGTGAAGCAGGTATGAGAGGGAGGTATGCAATCCGGCTGGCCTTGTGGTGTGGGAGTAACTGTGCACAGAATGCTGAAAAACCAGGGAGATCAGGATCCCCTTCATATGGCACATGCAGCAGTTGTGAAGTTTTCACTTGTCTTCCAAGTCTCCAGAAGAGCAGCATTTCTTCGGCTGTCTCATCAGATGCAGTTTCCAAACTGTTAACATCATCAATGTTGCAAAGTGATCTAGAATTCCTTCTGTCACTGGCTGAAATGTGACAGTTAGGGATATTTGTTTTAGAAACACCTGAAAGGGTCTTTTTCCTGCTTAAAGATGAAGTAGGAAGACTAATATTGTCAGGATGAGTGATGAGGGTACTACTCATGACAGGATTCTCAATTATAATGGCTGTGGTGGCATTGAAAGTCCCACCTTCTAATGTGTTTTTCTTCCAATCCAGGTTGTCCATTGCATAAACATGTAAACTTGCATGATTATGCACCATAGCTTCTGGGACAAACACCCCATTCTCCTCAACCTGTTGCATGATGTTGATGGTTTTTGTTGTCAGTTGGCGCTGCAACGTGTCATAATTGATTCCTAGGCCAAGTCTATTGTTCAGAGTGATCAGTGACTTGCTACGTGTCTGGTTATACACATAGTAAGCTGTAGCTACACTCAAAGGAGTTGGCACTGCTGCTACATGTTGCATAAGTTGCTGCGATATTACAAGTGCTTTCTCCCTAATTGCCGGATGAAGTAATGATGAATCTGAAATATGGGATCCAGACTCTTGGTGCTTTTTCCCTGCTTTGTCAGAGACAGCATGGTTGTGAAATCAAATAAAGTTTGTGGAACAATTCTTTCAGCAGCTGCAAAATAAATTTCAGTAAACTGCTCTGATTTTTGTTCTTTTTTGCACTGCTTAATATCAGCTCTCAGAATTTTAGCTGCACAATGCATTATTTGCTGTTTTTCATCAATCTGATTCTTGGCCTCTAACAACCTCAGTTTTTCTAGAGCATCTCCTAGTGGTATGGAGGAAGCACAGATAAAGCCAGCGCCAGTGCTTTGGTTGATAATTGAAATGCGCTTGCCAAACCATTGTTGCAATTTCCACTTCAAAGTTATTGATCGATACGAGTCTGCAGTTTTGACATCTAGCTCTCGAAGAATTGCCCGATACTGATCCCGAAGATTTTTCATAAAAAAGCCACACTTATTTTGGAAGAGTGATGTCTCAAGCTGTTCGACTAATCTTTCAAATGCAACATCATAGAGATTTTGTGTTGGACTGATAGTGGGGATGCGTCTAGCTTTAAAAGTATTCATGCAGGGTGTATGGTAGCAGATGTCATTGGCAACCATATTGGTTGGCAACCAACCATTGCCTTGACCAATTAGCCTTTGCAAGATATCTTGTCTCTTCAGCTTTTTGGCTTGATCAAGGATTGCATGTTGGCTGGTTGTAGTAGACACTTTACAGGTGGGCTCTTTCCCTCTATACCATGTCTTATTACAGATGACACAAGTGTTCTTGGCTTCAAATCCTGATGTGGATTGTCTTGTGGTATGAGACCCAAGAGATGAAGTTTTCATAGGGTCATCAGCCGCTGGTGGTTGCCCTCCTAGATTCCTTTTTTCTGCCAGTTTGTAACTTTTTTCATTCAGGTACCAGTTCCTGCATTTTACATGCCATTTAGGGGAATTTTGTCCAACCCAGTTTTCTTGGGTAATGTCACTTTGCAATCTTCTGTGAATATGATCCCGTCGACAGGACATAGCCACAAGAAGCTTTTCTGTTGATATCACCTGGACATTATTAAGTCCTTTCATTGATGGTTCTTGACATATTAGACATCTGCCATAGTCTGTGTTCCAGCCATCCTCCCGCCTTTTCTTTGGTTGTTCCAGTAACAGTGCCTCTTGAACCAGCCTCTTCCCAGCTTGACTGGTCATTTTTCTCCCGGCTGTGTTATCTGAAACACAAACTAATTCATTAGACATTGTAGTTAAAAGTGCAAAGGAGTATATATATTAAGAACACAACTTCACTTGGAGCAAATCTCATCCAGAAGTGCATGTTGATATTATTTCACACTTGTCTGAAAATGAGTAAATATTAAATCATTCATAAAAATCAGCCATACAGCAAAACTCTGTCAGCTGTGCACCTTGATCCTGTATGGGGAAATCATAATAGCAGTAAATTTACATATGTAGCTTGTTTGAGTCATTAATATCTGAACTACCCAGTCAAACTATTTCCCTGTGCATGAAATTGCAGCTATATTGGGCCCTGCACAAAGTAGGGATGCGCAAAGATGATGCTGACGATGATGATGATGATGATGAAAGATGCGCAACATTTGTGTGCCTCTTACAAATTTCCAGCAGCTTGTTGGCAAGGTTGTTGACCTAGATTGTGTTCCTAGGCACATGTAGATATGATTTCTGGGGCACAACCTTGTACAACAGCCCATGTCTGGTAAACCCCCTTGGCCTCCTGGGTAGAAGGTGAAAATAAACAGTGATTGCGATATTGTTGTATGTGTTCTCACACCGCATGCCATTAGCAGCCAATGTGAGTTATCATGTTAAGCTGGCAACTTTCCTTCTTGTTACGTTGATTGAATTTACATTATCAGTGATTGTGTAATAAGCTGCTCTTCGAGAGATAGCGATTCTATGTCTGGTCTGGGTTCAATTCTTGACCCAACGATAAATACTACAGCACAGCATAACATTCATTTGCATACTTTCAGTAGATGATGTAATGATGAAGGCCTGCCAGTTTACGATTTTTTTATGGCTTCCTAACACTGCTCAACATCCATAAAGAATAATATTTACAACTTCTTAACACTGTGCAATATCTGTACAGCAACAACAACAACAGGCATTTTAAGGCCATTTTCCCTGCTAGAGTGGGGTTAGCCTTGTGGTCCCCATGACAATCTTCTCCATTTTGCCCTATTTTCTGCATCTCTCCTTGTTAACCCCCTTGCCCGCATTTCTTCTCCCACCACCTTTAGCCAAGTCTTTCTCGGTCTTCCCCGTCCTCTACTTCCTTCTACATTCATTTCCATCACTCTTCTCATACAGTCACTTTCACGCTTCCTCAACACGTGACCAAACCATCTCGACCTGTTCCTCTTCACAGCATCCATCACAGGCTCTATTCCCATCATCTTTCGCAATTCATTATTTGTCTTCCTCTCTCTCAACGATACTCCGCACATCCGTCGAACCATTCGCATTTCCACCCTTTCCAACCTTCGTTGCTGCTCTACGTTCATTACCCATGTCTCGCTCCCATACATCATAACACTTCTCACCAGGGGCGTATCTACGGAAAATAGCGCCTTTGGCAAGCACTGAAATTGCGCTCCTGTCCAAACATCTCACACCCATCTTTTAGATAACTTTACCATAAAATCAGCTCAAAAATACAAGTCAAGCTCGTTAATCTTTTAATTAACAAATTATGGCACAACATGAAAATTACAACTGCACCTTCCTTGCTTTCACTGATGCAAATTGGTTCATGATGTGCTCAGTCAGTTTTTTCAGTTTCTTCTCTTTCTACACTCAGCAGAGCAAGATCACAGAGTCTGCCTTGACCGATGGAGGCTCTCAAATACGAAAGTATTAGTTTTAACTTGCTGAATGGTCTCTCACAGCTGGCGATGGAAACTGTGATGGTTAGCATTATCTGAATAGCAATGCGAAGATTGGGGAAGACGCTCTCATCTCCATACTGAACAATTAATTCGAGAAGCTCTTCAGGTCTTGATATTTTCATGTTGGCCCGGCTTGATAGCAACATTCTGCAATCCAAAATTTCTTCATATAACTGCTGTCCATCAACATCAGAGCTGTACAATTCGCCCAAATTTTCGCACTTCTTCTTGAGGTCGTTACTGTCGGCGCCGTAACACAGTTTCTCGACATCGAGAAGGAACCCAAACTTGGCGTCAGTTTCGTGCAAACGAGCGAACCTTTCATCCATTTCTCTGTGAAGACGGTCGAGTGTTCCCTTCATGACTCTTTCCATTTCCTCCTTGGCTGTTAACCCAGCGTCTCTCGAGTTCTCATCAGCCATTCGTTTCTTTCGTCTCTGACGTTTCAACTTCAATATTCCATTCTTGACAGAGACCGAGTCCTTCTTCGAGTGACTCACTGACCAACACTTCTTTTTCATCATCAAAATGATCTCGGAGGGCTTTCAAATCTAGGGCAGCATCATGGAAGTTCATGCTAGGATCCTGCAGCCTCCTTTGAATACGGTCAATGCGAATGAGTACTTTGTTTCAAAATCCTAGCAAAGTCAGAAAATCGTAACTCAACATGCGGTTATGCAGCTGACTTGCGTCACTTCTTGTTTCACTGGTCTCGTTTTCATTGTCTATCATGTCCTGGAGAACTTGAAGTATCTCCTCAAGGTACTTGATGACGGGCTTCACTGCTTCTGTCCTTGCACTCCACCTGGTTTCGGACTCCGACTTAACAACCACAGGCACGGCGTTTTTGAGTTTTTCCCAGCGCTGTGTTGAACGAGAGAAGAACACGAAGAGAGCTTCGATGGTTCCAAAAAACGTGGCCATCATTGTATCCTGCTTGGCTGCATGTACACCCACCATGTTGAGTGAGTGATTGTCGCAATTCACAAACACTGCCAGGTTGTTTTTCTCACTTATTCTTTGATGAACACCACTTCTGTGTCCAGCCATCACAGCAGCGTTGTCATAGCACTGTGACCGACAATCTTGTCGCTCCATTTCGTCCTTCTCTAGCTGTTTCAAGATGTCTTCAACCAAGCTCTCAGCATCCTTCTGGCTTATCTGGATAAAACCAAGGAAGGACTCTCTAACACGGACTGCTTTCCGCTCAAAATCAACTTCCACGTACCTCACTACTTTTGACATCTGCTCACGGTGTGCCTGATCAGGAGTCGAGTCGAACATGAGACCATAGTACTTGGCTTTACGAATGCTTTTCAGTAAACTCTGGCGAACAGTGGATGCCATCATGTGGATGAATTCGTTCTGGACACCCGGTGAAAGATAAGATGTGGATCCAGGATGACTTTCCACACGAGTGAGGTGTTCTTTCATGACAGGGTCAAAGATGGCCAGTAGTTTCAGTAAGCCAAGGAAATTTCCCACATTGGAGTCATCGTCCAGCTGAAGTGACTCCCTGTGTCCTCGCAAAGCCAGGTTCTGAGTCACAAGGAATTTTATGCATTGAAGGATTCTCGTCAAGATATCACGCCACTTCTGCTTTTCCTTCTCAATCTGTGACTGAAGTTCCGCGTCAATAACTCCTCTGTTTTCAGCTAAATTTCTTTCCATTTCTTTCCACTGTGTGAAGGACTCCCGATGATTCTTAGCATTTTCATGAACACTAATCCTTTTAGGTGCTTTCCACTGGTTGAATCCACTTTCCTGCTCCAATGAGGCTTGATGGTCTGACCGGGAACTGTAATAGAGAAGACAACAGATACAAAATGCAGACTTTTTAGAAGGGGAATAGACCAGCCATGAGCGAGTCACTTCCTCACCACGACCATTTCCCAATTTCCTCTTGAACCAAGTTTTGTTCATTGAGCGGTTATTTGTTGGTAGGAAAGGCCCCTCACTGTTCTGGAAATACTTCGAACCCAGCTTTATTATTTCTGTTCTCAACGCGTCAGGCAGAATTGCTTTTCCAGTATCCTTGTCGAACTTCAGAAGTCCAATGTCATGCTGTTCAATCACTTCTGGTATGACAGTTTGAGGCTCTTCGACACCATCCAGTTCACTTGGTTCAGCGTCGTCAGGTTCAATCTCGTCACGTAAAATCTCGTCAATAAACTCAACATCACCACCACCACCATCATCATCTTCCCCTCCTGTCATGTCCACGTTCTCTCTGGCAGCTTCACTTTTAATCTCGTCATACTCAGATTTATCTGACTTGACTTCCTCCTCGGCTTGTGACGCATTTGTACTTGATCCACCTTCGGATCTCACAAACTTGTAGCAGGTGCAGACGACTCCATGGAACGTGTCGAACAACTTGTTCCGGGCTTTTCAAAGAAGGGCATGAAGAACTTGCTCGACTTCTTGGCTTCCTCAGTCTCCAACTTTCGTCTCTTCCGTCCTTCAGCTCCACTTTCCTTCTTCTTCATAAAGAAACGTTTCATGGTCTTCTTACACAATGCTCTGAAATAAGGAAATGGCACTTTTAATAAGAATATTAAATTTCACAGATTTTGCACAAAATTCTAGACTACCTTCCTAGTTTGCGCAGGAGAATGGTCTTACTGCCAGTTGGCACTGAGCAGTGGTGCTGTGAGGTATGTGGTCATGTAGCTCCCAGCACTGTATTTTTACCTCATAATTTATATAAGTGGTTTAACAATCTAGCCATCCCATTGCTTCTCACCCATGATAATCAAAGACAGATCATACATCTGAAGAAAATTCTTTTTTCACGATCCGAGGATGGCTTGTCTGACTTTAATAGAAACTGCTCAGTGGCGCCCCCCTTCAAGTGGTGCCCAGGGCACGTGCCATACCTGCCATACCTTAGGTACGCCACTGCTTCTCACACATGCAGCATACACCTTTCCCTTCAGCTTCAACGACACTCCCCTCCTTGTCAGCATGCCACTCAGTTCCCGAAACTTCTTCCATGCACATCTCACACGAGCAACCGTTGACGAGTCTGATCCACCCTTTCCATTGAACATGTCTCCGAGGTAGCAAAATGTTTTCACACCTTCCAGCTTCACGCCGTCTCCAAGATCCAACTCAACATTTCCTCCATCTGCAGCTCCCTCTGTGCACACCTTACACTTGAATGTAGCTGCCACACTGGTTAATGACCCTCTCAGACCACGACATTTTTGATGAACCCACTCAGCGCACATTGTACATTGAATGGAGTTCACTCCGACACCCTTCGTGCACACAGCACACGGCCACTTCCCAGTTCTTTCCACCTCATCGCATGCTTTAACACTTGCCATCACCTTCGTTTTTCCGATATTCACCTTTAGATCTTTTGTCTCCATACATTCCTTCCACTTGTTCATCTTCTCCTTCAGTCCATCCATACTTTCTGCAATCAACACCAGATCATCTGCACACAACAACTCAAACGGTAAATGCTCCTTTACATTCCGAGCCAGCACATCCATCACAGCTACAAATAGTAGTGGACTTAGTACCTACCCCTGATGCACTCTCACCTTCACCTCAAACTCACCACTGTTCCCATCCTTCGTCCTTAGAGCTGTGCACACTCTTTTGTACATTGCTATCACTACTCTGATCAACCATTCCTCCACTCCTAACTTCCTCAATGCCCATGTCACTACTTCATGTGGAACCCTATCGAATGCTTTCTTCAGATCAACAAACCCAAGAAAAAACTTCTTCCTCTTCGCCATGTACTTCTCCTGAAACTGCCTTGCAATAAAAAGCACGTCTGTTGTTCTTCTTCCTGGCATAAATCCAAACTGCATTTCGTAGATCTTCACCTTCTTCCTTATCCTCCTCTCCCTTTCCAATACCTTCATTCCATGCTCCAATAACTTTATCGCTCGATACGAGCCACAGTCCAGAAGGTCACCTTTCCCCTTGTATAGAGGGATAAGGGTACTCGGTTCCCAATCCACTGGAATGCGGCCTTCTTTCACCACCAGATTACAGATCTCTGTCATTCTCTTCACACCCCAACTTCCTGCTGCCTTCAACATAGCTCCCACAACTCCCGTCGACCCTCCTGCTTTTATACTCTTCATTGCTTTTATCGCTTCCTCAACTTCCTTCTCAGTTAGCTTCTCTGCCGGTCCTAAAACTGGGTTACTCTCTATGTTGCCATCCCATTCATTCTCTGCATTCAACAGCATTTCCATATATCTTTTCCATCTTCCTTTAATTCCATCTGGGTCCACAACGATTTGTCCCACTTCATCCTTCAAGCAACACACCCCCGTCACATCCCCCCTCTCTTTCGCTATCTCCTTTGCAATCCTGAATACCGCTCTCTGACCCTCTTCTGAATCCAAGCGTTCTCCAAACATTTTCCTACATGCCTCCTGTGCCTTTTCTACCTCTTTCTTTGCAGCCTTCTTGGCTGCCTTATAACTTTCATGCTCTGCCTTTTCTGCCCCCGTACCCTTCACCTTCTGCCATTCCTTGAACTTCTTCCTCTTCTCATCAATCCTCTTTCCAACTTCATCATCCCACCACCATGTTTCTGAGTGCCTCGGTGGTCCTTTTGTCCATCCACATACCTCACCAACGGCTCCCAACAGACTATCTTTCATTGACATCCAACCACTTTCAAGCTCAACCAAATCATCCTCTAAAATAGTCAACCTCTCCTTTAATGCCTCCCTCACTGTCACCTCTTTCAACCTCCACACCTTCATTCTCAGTTGGTACTTCACCCGCCTGGCTCTCCTCCCACCTCTCACCCTTATGTCGCAGACAACCAAGTGGTGCTGTGAAACATCCTCTGCCCCCGGGATCACCTTTTTGTCCCGGAGGTGCCCCCTATCTCACCTACGCACCAATCAGGTAGTCAACGGTTGTCGTCGACCCACCTGATGTGTATGTAACAAGCTTATTATCCTCTTTCTGGAACTAAGTATTACAAATCAACAAAGCAGCTACATCAGCAAACTCCAAAACCCTTTCACCTTCTCCATTTCTCACACCATATCCGTAACCCCCATGAACTCCCTCAAAACCGTCCATACTGCTTCCCACATGTCCATTTAGGTCTCCTCCTACCACAACAACTTCCTCATCTTTCATGTTTTCCATCAGTTTCTCTATCGCACACCAGAACTTGTCCTTCTCTTCATCGCTCCGACCAACCTGCGGAGCATATCCCGAGATGACGTTCACCAAGAGCTTTCCAATCATCATTTTCACCATCATCAACCTTTCACTCACTCTCGTCACATTCACTACACTGTCTACAAAGTCCTTCTTCCGTCTACAAACTCCTTGAACACCATTCACACCCTCCGGGCACCCTTGCCACACAAACTTGTATTTCTGTCCCTGCCTCGTGCTTACCCTTCACCATTCTCACACCACTTCCCTTCCATCTCGTCTCCTGCACACAACATATGTCCACTCTTCTTCTGACCAATACTTCCACCACTTCTCCTGATCTCCCTGTCATTGTCCCTCCATTCCATGTCCCAAACCTCACAAACCAATCTCCACGTGGGACATCAGACGTTTCGTCATCATAAACGGAGTGATTTCCACCCTCGCTTCGATCGGGTTCCCCCACTTTTATTTTTGAGGAGAGGGAGTGGGGTCCCCCACGGGGTACTTCGGGCTGTACCCTGCCCATATGTAGTTGTAATTGTCATGGTTCCCTTTTTGAGGCAATGTTTTATGGCCGGATGCCCTTCCTGACGCCAACCCTTTTCGTTGCCTCTTAGGACACACAGGGAAACGGTGTACCTATTCTAAACCGGGTACACACTGTGCAATATCTGTAAACGACAAAATCCCAGACACTTCTCTAATCACACCGCAATAATACTGATAAACACCAGCTCATTTGGGGAGTGAATGTGCCTCTACAGTCTACATGATCACCTGACATGTCATTATCTTCGGTCAGGTGACCATCCGTGAGCGAGAGCGAAGCTCCATGGGCCAACTTTTGCTTATGAACAGTTTTTTGTTTTTTTGGAATCTCGGTTTTGATATACATCAGTATGCAAATTTCCAGCTGTCTAAACCACATAGAGAGTGTTAAATATTTTCATGTATGAATCAGTGGTTCGAAAAAAACTTACAAACACACCCCAACACACACACACACACCTAACAAATTGTGAAACGTTTAATGACCTTAACAAGTATTTAAATGGTTGAACATTCTCGACCTAATTTAAGCATTTATTTTTTGGTGTTTAATAAATTGAAAATTACGTCACAGCATTATTTTATACCGTACCATTTTAAAGTCACGCAGAGATAAATAAATTTGTTACATACAACAGATCAACTTCAAAAATTCATGTCTTCTTTACCTGCCATTTTCAGGAATCAACTGAACTTTGTCACAGAAGAGTTGCAAAATCCTTTCAGGTAAGACTTTTTTTGTTGAGTGCAACTTTGATTTCACACTGCACTTGATGAAGCTGATTATTTACACTTCCTTTTGAAAATATTTTCAATTTACCTTGAATACAACTCCAAAACTAGATGGTATTCATAGAATACTTACCCTGCGCAGTCAACTTGTTGTGAGCCAACTCTTCTGTTTTTGAACATTTGTTTTCTTTGATCCGATATGGCTGCCAGACCACGTGAGTGATGACATCATAAATTTATATTCCCTAATATAATTGTTGCATAGATCATGCCCAATACATTTCAAACTGATCAGACTAAGCTTTGTCCCTGTCGAATTATTACGTCATAATCATGGCAACAATGACGTCATCATTAACAACACCTATTCCACATATGGAGTTCTTTACAACGAGCCATGTTTCAATTTTTTCCATACAGCGATTTTGGAGAAATAGAGGTGCAACATTTTTCGGTTTTCCAAAGATGGCGTCTGTACCACATGACCGATGACATCATGATTATCATTAAAATATTCTACATGAGGCGCTCCTCTGGTGAAAATTTCGTGCCCACCAGACCAACAGTTGCTGAGAAAAACAAATTCACAATGATCGGATAGGTGTTGTACTTGTCGAATTATGACGTCATAATAAAGGCACAGATGGCATCATCATTAACATATCTTATTCACCAAGGGGAGTACTTGACAATGAGCCATGTTTCACATTTTTCCATGGAGCGGTTTCGGAGATATAGAGGTGCAACGTTTTTCGATTTATTCCAAGATGGCGTCTGTACCACGCGACTTATGACGTTATAATTATCATTAGAAATGTCTACAGGAGGAGCTGCACATATTCTGAAAAATTCGTGTCCATCGGTCTAACAGTTGCAGAGGAATTTTTGTTTTATTCATGCTTATCAGATCAAGCATTGTACTTGTCGAATTATGACGTCATAATTAAGGCACCGATGACGTCACCATCAACATATCTTATTCGCCATGGTGAGTACTTGACAATGCGCCATCTTTCAATTTTTCCCATTGAGCGGTTTGGGAGATATATAGGTGTAAGGTTTTTCCAAGATGGCATCCGTACCACGTGACCTATGACGTCATAATTATGAATAAAAATATTCTACAGGCGGAGGCGCTCCTATGGTAAAATTTCGTGTCAATCAAACCAACGGTTGCCGAGAAAATGAATTTTTAAAATGCAGACACGTACGGCACACGGCACATGTACGGCACACGGTACATGAACGCACCTGAATGCTTAACCCTGTTTTTCGCTTCGCCAACACAGGGTAACTGTGGTACAGTTGGCATACGACTACAGCAGCCAACAACAAAGGCTCCATATAATCAATGCTTGATCTTGAGTGACTGTCTGTGCTTTCCAGAAACGGAAGCTGAATGGTATCTGTTCATATCAACAAAACCAAATAATTGCTACTAACAACGGTACCCGCCCTATGGGCGGGGCTTCAATTGGGAGACCCAAATGAAAAGGCAAAATATCAGAAATTGAAGGCTTTTTATTTATTTTAAACGATTCATATAAACATCCGTTAAATCATATCACACGCAAATAATCAAAATCTAAACAGTATTTGTAGAATTTCAATAAAAGCCACATCACTGTTCATATTATTCCATATTATTCCATCGTGTTTGGAAAAACTGGAGAATTCGAAAAATTGGAAATTGGAATAATTGGAAAATTGGAAAAACAATATAGCCTATTTTACTCCAGGGGGTCCCAGGATTACCCACCCAAAATTTCGTTGCGATCGGTTCAGCCATTTTTGCGGTACCTGGGAACAGACAGACATTTGGTGAATTATTATAGTAAGACTAGTGGGGTCACCCGTGGGAATCCCACGGGCATGGACGAGTGTGACATTTCGACATATTCAGTTAGATGCTGCACCTGCACATTCAGTTTCACAAAATGGTTACTGGCAATTTATCAGATGCACAAATGATGTCATCTACACAATGTATTTACTTCTGATAACATGTGAATGCATGTGCGTGCACACCCACACACACGTACACACATATACACACACAAAAACACGTACACCCACACACATATAGACACACACACATACACACACGTACACCCACACACGTACACCCACACACGTACACACACACACATATATACACACACACATACACACACGTACACCCACACACGTACACCCATATATACACACACATACACACATACACACGCACACACACATATATATATATATATATATATACACACACACACACACACATATATATATATATATATATATATGCACATATACACATTATATACATCCACACACACACACACATATATATATATATATATATATATATATATATATATATATATATATATATATATATATATATATATATATATATATATATTGTTGCGGAGATGAGGACTGTATTTTTTTTTTTGATTGTGTGCTGTATGATTATTATTATTGTTTATTCTGTGCCTCCTGCCTCCGGAGCTGTGTAAAGACCAAAAGGGCGTCCCATAGTCCACAAGCATACACGTCAGCCAATCATAGAATATCCATGTTCGATAGTTATCTCTTATTCTGTGTTTTAGGATAAGGCTGTGTCTCCCATTAATTGAAAGTACTCCATTGCACCAGTGAAAGAGAATAGATCCCCTTTCCTTCCCATCCCCAAAAATCTCCCTTTCCCTCCCCTCCAAAAACCTCCATTGACCTCATATTACATCCCCTCTCGTCATTGCCGAGCCTCGATTGCTCATATTACCTCCCCTCCAATAACCACCATTGACCTCATATTACCTCCCCTCCAATAACCACCATTGACCTCATATTACCTCCCCTCCAATAACCGCCATTGACCATGGGCTTTGAGTCGGAGAAGAAAGGCGTGTCTCCACCTCGTCAGAGGGGAGGAGGGGCGCGGCCGCCCGTCGTCATCCAGGGCGGAGCCCGAGGGTCGCGCGACCAACCAGGGCCGAGGTGGGCACCCCCGATGGGCGTGTCCAAAGCGCCGGGGGCGTAATCGCTGGAGGCGCTATAAAAGGCGCAAAAACGGAAGTGGCCAGGAGGGAGAAGGGTTGTTGAGAGAAAAGGGTTGTTGAGAGAGAAGAGTTGGTTGCGGAAGTTGGTTGCAAAAGGAGTCGGTGGTCAGTTGGTTGCGGTGAGGAGTCGGTGGTGAGGAGTGAGAGAAACACGACAGAGTTGAGGGTTTGGACCAGACAAGTCCGGGGAACGCAGCGGACGGCGGCCGCAGCAGCCAGACCACCCAACCGCCAAAGGGGGCCTGAACGGCGGTTTGGAGCAGGGCCGAAGAGGAACGGCGGCTGCTGAACGCGCCGGTTGTGCTGCATGACCCCCCTTGGACCTCCCTCCCCCTCCAGCCATCCACATCCTGCCATTTCAGCAATTCCCCGCGTGAGTCAGCGTTTTGTTTGTTCTGTCCCTGGGTATTTAATTAAGTCTGTAGGTAAGCTAAATTTGCACTGTGTCACCTGCGTCTTGTGCTTGTAAATAAACGTAATTGTTTCTTTTTGCTTGTGTGTAAATAGTAGGAATAAATGTAGTAGTATTTCAAACCTTTTTTTGTCTTCCTTTTTCCTCTTGCATTGCGTCGTTTCTGTCTTTTCCCTCATTGAGCAGCTAGGGTGCGATACGGCCAAAGTCTGGGTGAATCGGGTGAGTTTTGTTAGGTCGCGGTTTTACACCACCGCTCGGTCTATAACATCTTAACCGCGATCTGTAACAATTGGTGTCTGGGAGTGGGATTCGAGGCCCGAACCAAATTTTTAAAACGAATAGAAAAAAAAAAATTTGGTCAAAATTTGGAGCGGACGAAATTTGTTTTGTTTTATAAAGTAAAACCCGAATTTTGAAATCGCGCCATGGCTGTTCAAGGCGACGGGATGCCGGTGGGAGAGATAGAGGGGTTAGAAGTAACCCAGGACTTCGGGGAAGAAAGGGAGGAGGAAAATGGCAATGTGGTTGCGGGAATATCAGGCGCGCAAAATGGCGCGCTCGCGCACGTGGTTGAAGGGTCCCAAAATAGCGGCGCCGCGGAGGGCGAGCCCGCGGTGGCGGCTGGGGACGCTGGGCAAACCGGGTTTGACCTCAGATTATTCTTGACCCAACTGATGGCAAAAATGGATGCTCAGGGTGAGCGATTGGAGGGCCAAATGGGGGTAATGAGGGACGAAGCGAGGGCTCAGAGTGAGCAATTGGGGGTAATGGGAAACCAAATGGGGGTAATGAGGGACGAAGCGAGGGGTACCGGTGAGGGGTTAGACAACGGGATAAAAGAGGTAAAGAATGGGTTAAAGGGGGTGGAAAACAGAATGGCTGCCCAGGAGAATCAGTTAGAGGGGGTGAAAAATGGGTTAATGGGGTTAGAAAATAGGATGGAGGACAAATTGCGGGAAATAGGGGAACAATCCGCCCGGGAAATCGAACAGATGGGGAACCAGATGGAGGAAATACGACGAGGGGTGAGTGAGGAGGTCTCGGGGCTGCGCGAGGAGGTAAAGCGAGGCGAAAAGCGTATAGAGAAAGAGGTGAGAAATAATATGGCTAAGTTACAAGGGGGCATAGAGGGTCTGACGGAGGAGGTGGAACAGCTGACAGAGGGACAAACGAAGTTAGTGGAGCAGGTTCAAAGGAACACTGCAGTACTCGGAGGGTTAAAGGCGACACAAAAAGAAATTAAAAATGACTTGATAGCGACACAGAGGCAATGTCAGATGGTACGTGAGGAACTGACAAGGAGGGTGGACGAGGTGACAGAGATAATGGAGACAAAGGACCGGCAGGTGAGGATGCACATAGAGACGGTCACGGTAGCCCTAGAGGATGAACTTGAGGAGACGCACCAAGAAATAAAAGAGGTTAAACAAAAACTAGAGGAAGTGGAAGAAGAGGTGAGTGAAATTAAGAAGGGACGGACAGAAACTAAGAGAGAAATCCAGGAGGAGGTAATGGAATATGTACAAGGTCTGTGTTCAAATCATGATGAGGTGCTCACTAACCAAATAAAAAGTTTGCAGGTGGCAAAGGAGGTGCGGAGACGAAGTACGGAGGTGAGTGGCAATGTATATGATGTGAGGAAAGCTTCAGTCGGCTTGGGGATTGGTTTGGATCCGGGTGTTCGTGAAAGGCCGTTGGTGAAGTGTGTGACAGGTCAGGTGTGCGAAAAAAGAGATGTGCGAGAATGTCCGACCATGGGGTGTGTGAGGAAAAAGTGCACGCCGAGGAGTGAGTGTGCCGTCAAGAGTGAGTTGGTCGAAGCGCGTGTGCGAGGGGGTACATGGAAGCGCGGTGTGGTGAGTGTTACAGAGGATGTAACGAGAGAGTGTACACCTGTGGTGAGTGTTACAGAGGATGTAACGGGAGGGTGTGCGCGAGAAAGGTGTGTAACGGACGGGTGCATGAGGAAAGAGTGTGCTGTCGAGAGTAAGGGTGAGTGCGCGGTCAAGAATGGAGGTGAGAGTAGTGAGAGTGAAACGGAGCGTGAGTTGGTTATGACAGGTGAGCGAGGATGTACACCTGGAATGGAAGGATGCACACCTGGAATGGTAGAGCGTGTGTGGGAAGGCACATTTGAGTTGGTCGTGAGGCACGCGGTTGGGTGTGCGGGTGAGAGCACACCTGTGATCGTCAAAAAGGAGGTGACCGAGAAAGGGGCGCGGAGAGGTGTGTTGGTGAGGTGTGCGAGCGACGAATGTGTGCCAAGGTGTTCGGTGGTCAGGTGTGTGACCAAGTCGGTGACGGAATGAGTGTACCGAGGTGTGTTAGAGAAGGTACGACCAAGAGCATGGAAACGGCTGCATGTATGAGCATGAAAGGGGTAGCGTATGCTTGTAAGCATCCAGGTGAGGCGTCGACGATAACCGGGTTAAAGGTTAGAACGACTTATAGCCGACTCGGGCCCTCGGTGCGTGCCGGGCTTCGCGTGCAGCGAGAACCAGCGGGGATCCGAGCCACGGCGGGTTCGAAAGGACCGCCGTGCGCGATCCACGCTGGGCCTCGCTTGGAACGGCCGCGTCCGTGCTCCACTAGGCGGAGCGGGCAGCCCGATAGGAAGGGTCGTCATGGCGACCACTTTCTATTGAGACGTGCCGGCAGGTCGAGATCGGGACATTGGATGGCTCCACGCCGAGGTGGTGCGTGGGATCTCGGCCCGGGTAAGCCCCCGTCCCTGCCCCGAGTGCGGCGGGACGTATCCAGCCGCTGGCACAAAACGACCCGCGTTCATTGCTCGGCTGTACGAAGCCGGGCTGTAGATGTGAATTGGCGCACCGAGAGGACCTAATAAGTAGACGGGTAATGGTGATAGTGATAGTAGTGATTTGATACAAAATTTAGAAAAGTGAATAGAATTGGCAGTAAATGGAAAATTTTTGATTTGTTGGATTTGGACGAACAAAATTTATAGTGAGAGACCCCAATGTGGTGGGATGGCAAATCCATCATCCCTCACATGATGTGGGGCAAAGGAGCAATAGCTTATGGGGGTGATGGCAGTGAAAACTAGCCTGGGTGGGTTAGGTTATATTGTAGGGATCTAGCGAAGATGACATTAGGTGACGTTAAGGTTAGTTAGTGACTGATACCTGTAGGGGGGACGCAGGTAGATTAGTGTGGATGATAATGACGAGGGAGCGCAATAGTTTAAAGGGACGACTGGGAAGCGCAGGTTTCAGAGGGGAGTAGTTAGATGAGATGATGCCGTATGTGTGAGAATTGAACAGGTGTGATTGCACAGGTGTGCAACTGAACAGGTGTATGGAGCAGTGTATGAGGGAGTAGTGGTGATTGCGTGTTGTGTTGACCAAATGGTCCAGGAAGAGGAGGAGGGTGCAGGTGGCACCAGGTAGGATTGCACAGGTGTGCAACGACAGGCGAATGAAAGACAGGTGTATGGAATAAATGGTCTGGAGGATTGGAATGGATGGTCGTGGAGTGAGTATGGTGGAAATTGTGGAGTGGAGTGGATGGTGCGAAGGTGTGAATGGGGGAAGAGTGGACCCCCATCACGGATACCCGGGGCGGGTAGTGCAAGTGTTAGGTAGAGGGTATAGGTAAATTGTGGTTGGATATTGGCATCTGTGGTGCGAGGTGAAAGAATGGTATTTGGATGGGTGCATTAGTGTCGTGGAAATGGCTGGGCGTGTAGCCTGTTAGTGTGTGTAGTTGGTTGGGCGCTCCACCACTGTGAGGATGTCGGCCAGGTGAGGCCGCAGGTGGGCTCTGGGAGCCGGTAGTAGTTGTTGTGGATGGGGCCTGAGGATCCGGAGGACGGACCCGGGTAGCCCAGTGCCAGAGGGCACCGAGTGGGGTGACAGAGCCAGGAGGGGCCTGCCCCAGTTAGATAGGTTAGGGTGAGGAGCTAGGTAAGCTCGGGTGGCAACTACAGTGGTGGAGGTGTGCAGGTGGGTAGACCTGCTGGGAGAGTTACACGTCGCGGCCCAGAAATTGTGCGAGGGCACCGGGAGATGAATCGGGGGAGTGAGACCCCAAATTGAGAAGCACCACAGTTTGGTCAATGGGGATTGGTTGTTAGAACCCATAGTGTAAGTGGCCAATGGATTGGCAGGGAAAGACCCCGGGTAGTGTAAAGTGTGTTAAAGTCATTTAGAGGATAGTTAGGATGAAGGATCTCCTCGCACCATCTGCACCCACTCACCTGAGGTGACAGGTAACTCCACACCATGCCATGTTTTATTATTTTTTATTGTGCAAATGTTTGGAATGTGAGACGCATCATGACGTGGGTGTGACATTGTGCGTGATTCCATCTCTCCCTCCTTATGAGGATTGATGATGAATTTGGTGATGGCAAATTTTGGATAGAGGGATTGTGGTGACGAATTTGGTATAGAGGAAATATGGGGAAGACGTGACAGTAGTGACAAATTTGTAAATGTGTAGATTTTTGTACATATGGGGTGAGGGCAAGGGTAGGTGACAGGGGGGTGACGTACGGTAGGGACGAGCTTTCTCACTTCGCCCTCCGTACGCATTTCGCCTTGCATTGCCTTATTGATGTGTACCCTTGTGACCTTACCCCTCGCTCATTTGTCTATCCCCTTTTGTCTCCCACATGACCTGTGCGCCATTGGGTGCCGAGGGGAGCGTGCGTGGGTCGGCCATTGTGCGCCCGAAATTCCCAGAACCAGCTGTCTGCACCGATGCACCACATTATGGACCACATGTTTGTGGCCGAGC
Source organism: Myxine glutinosa (assembly GCF_964187855.1). NCBI lineage: Eukaryota > Metazoa > Chordata > Myxini > Myxiniformes > Myxinidae > Myxine > Myxine glutinosa. The sequence goes on from NC_136269.1 coordinate 96,544,580, forward strand.
ACCACGTATGGACCCCATGGGTTGGGGCATGGCCCCTCTGCTGGAACCGGCCATGAGGGCCCGAAATCTTGCTGGCGGACCTTGGCCACAGGGCACCGATGCCCCACAGGTGAACTACACTAGTCGGCCCTGTGGGCCATAAATAAAGTAAAAATGGACACGTTGGGTGCATTTCATTTTATGCTCAAATAGGCCGCCAGTAAGAAAATGAAAGGAAATGACAACATCTGGAAGAAAATAATAACCAGCAGAGGGAGCCGAAGAGCAAGAGATCACCTGCAGGGTTTGGGTTTGTTGGATTTATTTTATTGATGAACAGTGGTGACTGCACTGATTGGTGCTTGAGGGTGTGTTGGTGCGTTTTTGGGTGCTTTTAATGGTGCGTCGATGCAGAGCAGACTGTCTCCCCCCCAGAAAGAACAATTACAGGTCCTGGGTTAGTTTTGTAAATAAAAATAGCGTCAATTGTAAATAATGCTCCCCACCGTCAGTGTATAGTTTGAAGACCATTCCGCAATTCGGTTAACTGTGGGCGTAAGTCTGTTAGGGTGCAATGGAGCAGCGGGACACATTTATTTATGGTTTAAAACTGTCGCACTCAGGGTCAGGTTAAAAATAGAGGGAACTACACCTACGTGTCACACTAAATAAAAGTTGTAGGCCCGGGACGTGCCTAAGAGGAGGAGGGTGCAGTGTTGCGGAGATGAGGACTGTATTTTTTTTTTGATTGTGTGCTGTATGATTACCTTCGCAAAAGCGGAAGGTTATGTTTTGATCGCTGTGTATTTATTTGTATGTCTGTGTGTGTGTGTGTGTGTATGTTATTCGCATAACTCAAAAAGTATTCAACCGAATTGCATGAAATTTGGTGGGATGATTGGTTATTATACGGGACACATTTGATTAGATTTTGGGAGCAATCGGGTCAAAGGTCAAGGTCAAGGTCACGAAAAGGTCAAAATCGTATTTTTGTTGTTCTGTTCCCTACACTCCCATGCCAAGTACAGAACAGTAGCTGCGGCGAAGGTATGCGCTCTACCGAGTGCCCGTTCTAGTTATTATTATTGTTTATTCTGTGCCTCCTGCCTCCGGAGCTGTGTAAAGACCAAAAGGGCGTCCCATAGTCCACAAGCATACACGTCAGCCAATCATAGAATATCCATGTTCGATAGTTATCTCTTATTCTGTGTTTTAGGATAAGGCTGTGTCTCCCATTAATTGAAAGTACTCCATTGCACCAGTGAAAGAGAATAGATCCCCTTTCCTTCCCATCCCCAAAAATCTCCCTTTCCCTCCCCTCCAAAAACCTCCATTGACCTCATATTACATCCCCTCTCGTCATTGCCGAGCCTCGATTGCTCATATTACCTCCCCTCCAATAACCACCATTGACCTCATATTACCTCCCCTCCAATAACCACCATTGACCTCATATTACCTCCCCTCCAATAACCGCCATTGACCATGGGCTTTGAGTCGGAGAAGAAAGGCGTGTCTCCACCTCGTCAGAGGGGAGGAGGGGCGCGGCCGCCCGTCGTCATCCAGGGCGGAGCCCGAGGGTCGCGCGACCAACCAGGGCCGAGGTGGGCACCCCCGATGGGCGTGTCCAAAGCGCCGGGGGCGTAATCGCTGGAGGCGCTATAAAAGGCGCAAAAACGGAAGTGGCCAGGAGGGAGAAGGGTTGTTGAGAGAAAAGGGTTGTTGAGAGAGAAGAGTTGGTTGCGGAAGTTGGTTGCAAAAGGAGTCGGTGGTCAGTTGGTTGCGGTGAGGAGTCGGTGGTGAGGAGTGAGAGAAACACGACAGAGTTGAGGGTTTGGACCAGACAAGTCCGGGGAACGCAGCGGACGGCGGCCGCAGCAGCCAGACCACCCAACCGCCAAAGGGGGCCTGAACGGCGGTTTGGAGCAGGGCCGAAGAGGAACGGCGGCTGCTGAACGCGCCGGTTGTGCTGCATGACCCCCCTTGGACCTCCCTCCCCCTCCAGCCATCCACATCCTGCCATTTCAGCAATTCCCCGCGTGAGTCAGCGTTTTGTTTGTTCTGTCCCTGGGTATTTAATTAAGTCTGTAGGTAAGCTAAATTTGCACTGTGTCACCTGCGTCTTGTGCTTGTAAATAAACGTAATTGTTTCTTTTTGCTTGTGTGTAAATAGTAGGAATAAATGTAGTAGTATTTCAAACCTTTTTTTGTCTTCCTTTTTCCTCTTGCATTGCGTCGTTTCTGTCTTTTCCCTCATTGAGCAGCTAGGGTGCGATACGGCCAAAGTCTGGGTGAATCGGGTGAGTTTTGTTAGGTCGCGGTTTTACACCACCGCTCGGTCTATAACATCTTAACCGCGATCTGTAACAATATATATATATATATATATATATATATATATATATGTATGTATATATGTATGTATGTATGTATGTATATATATATATGTATATATATATATATATATATATATATATATATATATATATATATGTATGTATGTATGTATGTATGTATGTATGTATGTATGTATATATATATATATATATATATATATATATATATATATATATATATATATATATATATATATATATGTATATATATATATAAATAATATACACATACACAAACACACACACACCCATATATATACACACACATACAAACACACATGCACACACACACGCCTATTATAATATAGACTAGTGAGGTGCCCGTGCTACGCACGGGTGGGAGGCCAGAAGCAAACAGACAATGCAGAAACGGCGAATGCTAAAGCATGAAACCAATAAATTCCACATTACTGTAGCACCTTCAGTCGCATGTCAGACATGGACAGCAAGTTTGTGAAGGACTTCCATGAACAACGTACCCGTTGGCAAACAAACAGGTACGTCTGTTCCATTCCCAGTCAATGGCGATTCCAATCATCAATTGATACTTTAACAAAATACTGTTTTTAAATGATGGTTGTATTGGGATATTATCAATCCCGCGCATTGCGTAATCTGTCCACTTCCGCAATCGCGGCAGGTTCATAATTGTCATCAAAATCTATACAGTATTTGTCGAATTTCAATAAAAGCCACATCACTGTTCATATCGGTAAATATTATTCCATCGTGTTTGGAAAAACTGGAAAATTGGAAAACTTGGAAAATTGGAAAAACAATATAGCCTATTTTACTCCAGGGGGTCCCAGGAATACCCACCCAAAATATCGTTGCGATCGGTTGAGCCGTTTTTGCGGTACCTGGGAACAGACAGACAGACAGACATTTGGTGAATTATATTTATAGTAAGATTATGGATCTAAAAATAAAATTCTGCACAAAGTTAATTATCATTTCAATTATTCCATTGTCATAAAAAAAAATTCAGGAAGCATCAATCATACTAAAGGAGAGGAGATGAAATCACAATACACCAATGCTATATTTGGCAATGATGGTCCAGTTTCCATCAGTATCAAAAACAACCACACATTGAAGCAGTCAGTGTGTTGCCAGGTAGCAACCAATAAATAAAGCGATTGTAACTTTAGGATGCATGGAAAGGGACTATGTTAAACTGTTAAAATCAAAGGACTCATCCATAACCACTAAAGCTTATTTCAATTCTCCAATTCCACAATATGGATATGCAGGGTGTTCCAAAAAGTCCTGGACAACTTTGGTTGTTAATATTGTTACGGAACCCAACGTCGGCCTCTTTCCCCCTTATCGAGGGTGGATTAATCCCCTCGTCTATGACTGACCGACGTGGTCCTGGGGGTATGACGTCACGCCCGGTCAGCGCTGGGTAGGGTATTAGGCCCAAACGTCCTATGACCTAAATACCAGCGCCTCCCGGTACGCAAGGAAACACCCCCCCGCTCACGGCCGCAGCGTAATGGATTGGTTGCGCCGAGCGAAGCGAACTGCGGCGTGAGCCGTTTATCAAAGGGGATAAACCCGATTCATATGCGTTGGCCGAATCGCGCCACGTACACTCAATTTGGAAACCTCTAAAGCGACCGAATGTGAAGAAGACAAAGTTACAGAAGAACAGATATTTATTAATTATTTACACAACCCAAAGAAAAGAGAGCAATCAAGGTAATATACAGGAAAATGGAAGAAGCAGAAGACACAGTGCAATTATTAGCTTATCTATTCAGTCTTAACTTATACCCAGGGACAAGACACACAAAACAAACTCACGTACACGAATGGGGAATTTGTAAGCAGGAATCACTGGAGGGAGGAGAAGGTCCAAGCCGATGGCAGGGCGGGAAGGTCCGGGCAAATGTACCCCGTCGAGGTCCACGTTCCGGGCTCGAAGCGAACAGCATCTGGTAGCTCCGCGTCTCCACAACCGGCAATAGGGCCTAGAGGGTCTCGGCCTATTGCTGCAATATGAGCACCCCCTCACGTCTCGTCCTCTCTTGGCAGCTGGGTCACGCATCTGCCACGAAAAGGCTTGTGTCCGCGCTTATATCGCGCATGGCGCGATGATCCGCCAACTACTATGCCACGCCTCCGGTTTTTGCTCACCTCGGCGCTGATTGGTGGGCAAGGCTCTTTGGCTCCACCTTTGATGACGAGGTGGTGCCACGCCCGTGATCCGGCGGCTCCTGCCCCCTCCTTGGCCTCGTGTGCGATGGAGTCTTGGGGTGAAAATGATGGCAGTGAAAACCGCCCAATGCAACGGCGGCCAACGCCGCCGAAAACAGCCCAAATGTCGCTTGCACTTTGAGGAGACGATTTGGGGGAAACTTGAAAGGGGAACTATCTTATTTAATTGATGCAACGCAATGAATTAGTGGACCACAGAGCCTTATACTGACATTTACTAAGGACATAACTACGGAGGGAACTTATGATTTACTACGTGTGTGCGATGGATTAACTAAGGACGACCTTTGACCTTTACACACAAAGCTGAGGTATTTACAAGAATTAATTACACAAATTACACACACAGTTCTCAAATCCTCAACAATATATTTGGTACCACAAATGATACAACGATACCCTTTCTTTTATATGATACAGAAAACCAAAGTTTTCTTCATTTTCAGGTCTGGTGGTTTCATGTAGAAGAAAATGGCGACTCCGCAGGAGAAAACTCTGTGCATCGAATTGTTCATCGAGACGAGATCCGACACGCAAGTTCAGCGTCATTTCCATACAATGTATAGAAGGAATCCGCCATCGCGGACTAGTATCAGAGAGTGGTACAAGGGGTTTAGGAAGACTTAATTTGTCAGAAACAGAAAAGTACCGGTTGACCAAGCACAAGTGCGGCAGATGTTGAACGAGTTTATGAAACATTTCAACAAAGTCCCAAGAAATCAATCCGATGCATCCAGAGAACTGGGACTACCAACCACCACTGTACACATGATTTTGTATAAAAAGCTGAAGCTTTATGCCTACAAGGTGCAGATTATGCAGGAACTCAAACCAAATGATGAACCGAAACACAAGGTGTTTAACTTGGAAATTCTCAGTCGCATAGAGGACAATGAAGATTACCTGAAAAAGGTCATGTTCACAGATGAAGCTTGCTTTCATGTATCGGGGAAGGTCATCCAGCACAATGTGAGGATCTGGGGCTCTGAAAACCCCCATGTGGTCATTGAACACATATGTAACAGCTCAAAGGTCAATGTGTGGTGTGCCTTCTCCATGTCTGCTTGGTGGTTCCGTTTTTCTTTGCAGAGGATACAGTGACCTCAACAATTTACCCCGTCCCACAGATTGAAGACCTGCAACCCGATATCATTTTTCAACAGGGTGGCGCTCCCCCTCTTTGGGCCTTAGTAGTTCGAGCCATCCTGAATGAAAATTTTCCAGGTCGCTGGCCCCCACAATCACCCGACATAACCCCGCTTGATTTTTTTACTGTGGGGGTTTGTCAAAGACGTTGGCTGCAACATCAAGGTGGCAAGCCTGCAGGATCTTCGTTCTCGGATCACAGCTGCATGCGCAATGGTGGACGCAAACATGCTGAACCAAACAAGGCAATAACTCGTGTACCACCTTGATGTCCTGCACGTGACAAACAGAGCCCACATTGAGGTGTATTGATGGTGTGCACAAAACTTTATGAGTTTCTGTATCGTAAATATTGAATTATGCGTCACATGCAAAGTGCAAATAAATAATGCGCTGTTGCACTGTTTTCCCACAGAAATCTTCCTCTCTCCATCATCATCGGGATTCCATTGGTAACGGTGTGTTACGTGCTGATGAACATTGCTTATTTCACGGTCATGACTCCGTCAGAACTCCTGCAATCTCAAGCCGTTGCTATGGTAAATCATCACATCACATTGCACTACTCCACCATGTTCATAAAGAAACGGAATGATCAGAAAGAGTATTCATGGTTTCCAGGCAATTTCTGGTGTTCGCAGACATTTGGAGACAGAGTTCTTGGTGTCATGGCCTGGATGGTTCCTGTTTTTGTCGCATTTTCTACCATTGGATCTGCTAATGGAAGCTGCTTCACAGCAGGACGGTGAGAAACTTTTGCACATAAACTTGTGAGTGAATGGTAAACTATGCCTGTCAAAACTTTGCCAAAAATCACGAGTGTCCAAGGTTCAGGAAGTGGACCACACAAGGAAAACGATAAAACAGACAATCATGAAAATATATTATTGAGATGAATAGCAGACAATTTGCTTTGTTTGTCGAACACATGTTGTGTTATTGCTGCTCAATTAGACACATCCAAGATGCAGCTGCACCACACATGGAATTTTCTTTGCTTTAACCAGGCTTTCCTACGTGGCAGCAAGAGAAGGACATCTTATTAAAGTGATCTCATTCATTCATGTGAAACTCCTTACACCATCACCTGCACTCATATTCAATGTGAGTCGGTTTAAGAATATATATTTTCTGGAAATGACGATGCAGGAAGAGGGCATTTAGCTCCTTATGTGTCATCTGACTTGAGAATGGTGTATGCCTTTATAAGCCAATTTTTTTTTGATCTATCTTTCATCGAACTGGTCGTTCAATCTATCCTTATGATCCACTTATGGGTTTTTGGCAACACTGTTTAAGGTTTAAGCTTTCATGGCAACATTTAGCACACGCACCCAAAACCTGCCCTGACAAGATGGTGGTGGACTTTAGTTAAAACCCCCCCCAAAAAAACTCAATTTTCATGCTAATTGATTTGTCTTTCAACGGCCAATCCATAAAAAAATTCAAAATAAATATTTCACTAGATTTATTTTCAAAACAGGATTAATAAAGGACCATATACTGCATGTATTATCAAAGCTGTAATACAGCATCCAAGTTTTTGAGCACTTCCTGCGACAAGATTTAATCAAGATTAAATGTTTGCAAACAGAGAAACGTTGTGGTCAAAACCTGCAACAAGATTGGGTAACGGGCCGATTGGGAAATAAATATTTAAAGGACTCTGAAAAGATGAACAGCGCAATTGGGAAACACATTTAATGCGCTATTAAAAAATTAACTCGACACCTCTCATCCACGTCGTCCTCCACCACGGCTATATCAGAACGAACGACCTGATTCGTCTCACGGTCATGGATTGCTTAACCCCAATATGAGCCATTCAAAAATTACGTAACGTTATTTTTTTAGGGATCCACATACCGTGTTTCTTGTTGTTTTCCCTGTCAGAAGCCTCAAGAGTGACTATAGGCAGCAGTAAATGAATGTCTAACCACGAGAACTGAAGGATTTCATTATGAGGGTCATTATTTAAAGGGAAAGATCCCTATACAGAACCACTCAAGCATGCCAGCACAGTGGAGTGCAGCCCTGTTCAGCGAGGAGTCCAGATTTTGCCTCCATGCTGCTGATGGGTGCTGACAGGCCTAATTAACTAATAATTAATTTATTACAATTAATTCTTACGAACAATTCTTATTCGACATTGATTAGATTTGTTGGGGTCCCTCATCGTGAGTAATGCTCAACCCAAACAAAGCCAATGGAAATCTGATGCAACAAACCTGGGCAGTGTATAATCAGCAGAAGCCTACAGGCCTGATATAATCGGCCCACCAGAAAACCAAGATGGCGGCCATATTATGGATGGCGTCAGATAGATATATGTATATAAATCATGTGTATTGTTTGAAAGAAAATTTGTTTCTCTTGCAGTGCATATTGTCCATTATATACACCATTCCAGCTGATATCGAGACCCTCATAAATTATTTCAGCTTTGCTGTTTGGATTTTCTACGGAATGACGATGCTTGCACTTATTGTAATGCGGTGCACCAAAAAAGACTTACACAGGCCGGTCAAGGTATGTCTAACTCACAGTAGCTTCACAAAATTTGTGTTTAAAGCACAATTATTTCATTTGTGCGATTTATAGGAAATGTGATCGGATAATCTTTTGATATCCCCTAAAGTATGGTGGATGCTCTGCAATGTCAGGGTCACATGGGTAGCAGCCAAAGCGCCTGTAATTAGATGCTTGCTGGAAATCCGAGTGGCGGTTAAAACGAAATGAATATTCCACCAACAAAAGGCGATCCAAACAAATGGAAGAAAAATAATAATCCCGAGAAGTAGAAAAGTTTGCCGGGTTGATGTGAACAGCGAGTGGGTGGTGAAGTAGCACTCTGTTGATAGTCCCAAAGGAAACCAAACAGTGAAGTACAGTATTCACTCACTCCACATTATCGCGCATTTTTTCTCCAAGCCCCTCGAGAGGAGAGTCTGCGTAAAAACATCTTCTTCACCCTCGTGCTTCGTCCTCACGTCCTCAGAGTTGATTGGTCGATCCTGGTTTTAAACCATGCCCGCTCAGAGCGCCTCAGTATGTGAGGAACAAGCTTGGTGAATCGATTCTGCCTGTACCATCTGTACATGTAGAAAATGAAGCATGTAAAACTAGAAGTCACTGCAGGTAGATGGTATAAAGCAGGGCTCTGCTCTTCTATTTATTGTGAAACATAACCTTGGTCATATTTTGTCTGCTCTAGTCTGTGGTGGTGGTTCGTATGCAGCCTGTGGCTGCTTGGTCTGCATCGTTTTCTAGGGGTGCAGCTGTGCCGCTGATGCAGTGCCCCCCATTACCAGTAAGCTAGTACTCATTTTGCCGACCTAGGAAGAATTTCAGGCTGATTCAAGGCACCTGGTGTTAATTCAACGGATGACAGGGGCTCAAACTCAGGACCCTAAGATCTCAAGCCAGCCACCTTGACCGTTAGGCCAACAACAGACTTATCTAGTCTGTTTCCATGACATATTTGACTCAATTTGGCAATGGAAACAACTTTGCATTTTGTCTTTAAATTTTGTCACCCTCTTCAATGTTGATCGAGGTGTGCAAATGTTGATCGAGGTGTGCAACAACTGATCGAGGTGTGCAACGACTGATCGAGGTGTGGAACTCTGGGTGAAGCAACGACTGATGTTTTGGGCATTAAACCTTTGTAACATTTGTCAGAGAAAAAGAGTTAACACCTGCAAGTCAGCTTCTCCTCGCTTCCCACTTCAGTTTGTATACTTCCATAAACATCCTGCTGGTTTCATCTATTACTCTTTAACAATGAGGGTAAGAATGGCTACATTTTACAGCTGAAAGCCTCAAACCTTCCTGCCAATAAAAAAAAAATGAATAGTCCCAAGTGGGACAGATGCTCATCTGCTGATGGAGGGCAAGCATAGTCTGGCTGCATTAGTTGGTAAATGGAGTTTTAGGGGTCTTAAAGGGTCTTAGGGTTCGAAAGGGTCTTTTTCAATCGTATGTAATTAATACACCTATTCACGTTCTGTGCGGACAAAGGCAGACAGACAAATGGGCACAAATGCAATATCCTCTCAACTGGCGAAGGTAATTAAAAGTTTGAAATGAAATACCGAAGAAACATCTCGTGAGAAGACGGAATCTCGCGATATGTGATGGACATACAAACATAGATTATATTTTGAGGTAATTAGCTAATTATCTCACCACCTGGATGGAAATTAAAAAAAAAATTGATGCAAATCATGAATCATCATGTCGAGTTTCAAAATGATCCGTATAGCTGCCTCGGAGGAGTAAGGAAAAATACAAAAATGTTAATGGACTCGATTCCAGAAGGACATCATTATGGCTTTAACACCTCATCTCGAGTTTGTCATAGACGAGCTAAAAACTATCAGTTGGACCACCAACATCTCTTTGGGATGGGGCTCACTCTGGTAGAACCGTCGGAGTCCAAGAAGGAGACTTGACACACATTGACAAAGTCATGTTCGGACCAGTTCACCAAATAATTTGGATGCAGTTTGGAGATAGTCTATCCAATTTATTGTAGGAATGATGCACCTTAGATGATGATGATGATTGTCCATTGCAGTCTTTTACATATAGCCAAGGGTTCCCAACACTTAGCAAATTTTGTCTTGAAATTGCTACTAAATTATGTCTTGACCAATTTTCAGTTATGAAACTTTAAATTTAAACAAAATAAATAAATAATTGTTTCTCTCTTCTCACAGGTTCCAATAGTAATCCCAGGACTGGTGATGATAGTGTCGGTCTACCTTGTGCTCGCTCCAATCGTCGTCAACCCCGAGCTACCTTACCTGTACTGCTTCTTGTTCATCATGGCAGGATTATTGTTCTACATCCCATTTGTGCACTTTAAAATCAGTTTTAAATTCATTGGTGAGTTCTACTGGAATGGCTACAATTTATGGTTTGAAAGGTGGAAAAATTCATAACTGCAGTTCCGCATTAAGAAAGTCCGCATGATGCCCACACAGTTCCTGTATTGTCTCTATTCATCAGGTATGGAGCAAGACAAAGCTGGATCTGGGTAAAATAAATAAATAAAATCAGGTGGAACAAACTGAATTAGACAAGCTGGAAGGGAAGCAAAAGGTCAATGCAGGTGTCATCACATTTACATCTCCGTCCTCGACATCACTTGTAGTTCTTGCTCATTCAGCACTATAAAGAACACCATAACTTATTTTGGATCCCACTGATGAACCGGATGTGGTTCCGGACATGAACCAAAATCTAATCAGCATGTTCTTGAGACCTAACCAACTCATCTACCAAGTTTTGTCATAACTCATCCACAACTTTAGCAAAAATCCACATAACTGAGCAAAACATTCTCGTGCGATGCATGTTTGTTTAGAATATTGTTATGAATTTGGGTACTGATATGTAGAGCAGAGTAGATCCGAGTAGGTACCATGCTTCGGGATGTCACGGTAAGGAACACTACCTGTAATAAGTCCATGTGTAGGCGTTTTGGTCGGTTAAGGTGTATAATTGTGAATCTACCAGGAGATTCGTGTGTTAAGTAGTGTAGGGAATAATGAGTAGAGAGAGCCCTTGTATGTCTCACCTGGTAATCAAACCTTTGTCCCTTGTGGCACTGCAGACCACATAGACACTTGGTTAGGATCCCTTAGTACAACACTAATAACGCCCTCTCCCCTGACATGACCTAGGAAGAAAGCAGGCCAGGACACCACCAATAATGGCCGTCACCATTTACACCTCCGAGAGGCCTATCCCCCTCGCATAGCACGTGCTACAACACAAGGAACAGAGGACGAGGGTGGGAGTGGTGCAGTGGGCGTGTCCCGGGGCGAGCCGGCGAGTCGGGGGAGGCTCTGATTGGTTGGCAGTGTGCCAATGCTGACGTGACCGGCCGGGGATATGACCGAGCGCCGAACGCCATTTTCAGTCAGTTGAGTACCGAGGACCGAGCGCCATATTCGGGCAGTTCAAGTGGAGTTGGAAGTTGAGTGACGAGCGCCATAACCAGAGTTGGAGCCCGAGTTGAGTTGGCAGTTCGCTGGAGTGCACGAAGTTTTGTTCAGAGCAGTTGCTTCTGGCAGTGGTTCGAGAGACGCAGAAAAGTGACTCGCTATTGCAGCTCTTTTTCGTCTTGCACAATCCGAGTTGGGCTGAGGTGTCGCCTGAGTGGAGCTCGCTGTCCTGATGTGGGACCTCGTGGTGCTTTGGAGCTTGGTGCACGGGCCTCGTGTGCAGCGGCGAGGGCATTGACTCGGGCCCAGCGGGGCGTGCGAGGTGGACGGAGTATTCCTCCAGGCCGGGAATTGAAGACCGACAAGACAGCTAAGACCGAGCTCCGCATACCCAATTACATGACGTTTTTATTTTCGTATTCATCTCCCTCGTCTCGTGTTTGAAATCTGTTGTGTGTGGGATCCCAATTTAGCTACCTTATTTTATTATCGTGCTTTTTCCTGTCCTTGCTTTTTTCATTTGAATAAACCCTTGTATTATTTTGCATCCCCATTCAAACCTGTGCCCGCTCGAGTTAATTTCCTCTTACAGGACCGGAGCTACGCCGGCGTGCTGCAGTTAAGTGCTTTCGCCGCAGCCTCCATTTTCTTTCTTCCTCCCGCGCGGCCATAGCCGAATCCGGTTTGGGTAGTTGCCTCCAATAAGACCGTTTAGGCTATCCCACGACTCTGATGTTAATTGGAGTTGCGCGACAATATATACAAATGCAGTAATTCACAAAAAATATGGAAGCACTTTGGATGTGCTCCCCTCCAACATTCCTAAATGCAGTTTGTGACTCCTTTTTTAAACCCTCCCAGTCCCCAACCCTTCCCAACACCCCCCAACCCCTCCCTCAATATGTAGCAAATTATCACTTTAAATTGCCCCCTCCCACTTTGGAACTCGATTGTACAGGCCATCTACATAATTATTAGTCTATAGGTTCACTCTACTTCTGTCTGTCCCACCTGTGGTTTTGTAGACTTTTTTCGCCCCCCCCATACCGTTTAATATACCGAACTGAAACTCGGTACATGTGTTTATTACGATAAATTACCGAACAAGTTTGAATTTCAGGGTGTTTCACCAATTTTAAATTTCGTTTTGGCTTTTGGGACTGGTAGGGGACATGTATTGCAAAGAAATTCTCCCTCTTATTACTATTTCATATAGCCTGGTGTTGGCTTAGCGGATCCTAGGATCCTGGGTTCGAATCCCGGTCAATCTCTGAATTAACACCAGGGGGGTTGACTCAGCATGTCATCCTTCCGAGGTCGGCAAATTGAGTACCAGTTTACAGGTAATTCCTTGCGTGCCGCAAGAGGCGACTAACAGGGTTGGCGGCAGGAAGGGCATCCAGCCATAAAACATCGTTTCACAAAGGGGACCACGGTACCCAAATAAGGCCAACCCCTGCTCTGCGGGGAAAAATGGCCTCTAAAGGTGGTTCTTTACTATTTCATATGCAACTTGTGGCTGCTGGTTGCATCATTGCTAGGGGCTCTGCTGCTAATTTTCTGCTCCCCTGTTTCCAGTAAGCTGGTACTCATTTTGCCAACCTCGGAAGGACACAAGCTCAAACTGAAGACCCAAGATCTAAAACTAGCCACCTTAACTGATAAAGCACAAAATAAAAATTTAATTTTCTGTAGACCTTTCCTCGAATATTAGCTCTTGTGTCGACCCCTGACATTCTCCCCTCCCCTCCTCTGAACCTGGTTGTGTAAATAATGCGAATTATTCAGGTGAGATTACACCAGAGGTAAACGATGTGAAGAAGTAGGTTGACCCGATGACCTCCACTCCCCAAACACACCCGATCAGCAAGTCTGTGATTTGATGCTTAAAGGTCAATGAATGACTTAATTTTTCTGCATTTTTTATTTAACTGAAAAAAATCACATTTTTCTTTGTCACCATTAAGAAATTGATTACAAACTCACAAATGTTATTTGTTTACCTCCATTGATATTTGTCCACAACGTCGTAATGTGGCTAATTCATTGATTATATTGTGTTGCAGACGTTTTGACCAAACACATTCAACTCATACTCGAGGTTTCACCAACAGAAGAGTACGTGGAATGACAAGACCATCTCGGGTTAAAATTGTGCATTCCAGCACCTCCGGGTCATCAAATGAAATTAATCGGCGAATTTTTTTATTTCTCTTTTCACCAACGGCTCTCACAACACGAGTTGACGAAGGGACGTTTAATGGGAATGATCAATTCCAAGGAAGGAGTAGAACAGAATTTGGAAATATTTGGTGCAATAAAATCCAATACGCAAGACGGTTTATCAATTAATCGGTGTGCAATAGAAATTGGAGTGTAGCCATAGTATAGGGGTGTATAAAGGATATAAGGATAACTCAAAACGGCAATAAATCTTACAACCTGTTATATATATATATATATATATATATATATATATATATATATATATATATATATATATATATGTATGTATGTATGTATGTATGTATATATATATATATATACTGTATATATATATATATATATATATATATATATATATATATATATACTGTATATATATATATATATATATATATATATATACATACATACACAGTACGAATGCTCCCGGCAATCTCAAACCGAACACCGATGGGAACCAGTGCAGGTAAAAGGAGCACCGGGAGTCCACATTAATATTGCATCTTAAGACACGGTATGAGGATGAAGCTTAGAGTAACTCCCGCCGTTTACCCGCACTTCTGTGAATCTCTTCACCGCGGCCCCCCCGGCCTGTTTAACACTGCATTCAACATTCAACCCACAGCATTTAACCCCTGACTATCTCTTCTCCTTCTCCCTCCTTTTGCTTTAAATATTTCCCTATTGATTCTTGTCTTTTTGCAATTGTTGTTTTCATGTATTGTTATGCATTATGTTTTCCACTGTCAAAGCGCCTTTGGGCTTCTTGAAAAGCGCTATACAAAATAAATGAATTATTATTATTATTATTAACCTTCATTCCATACCAATGCTAACTTGACTCAAACAGAGAAAATCATGGATGAAATGAGTTGGCTTGATTATTCGTTTGATTTTTTTTTTTTTTTTTTACATCATTATCATTGCACCATACTAGGGCATGCCCGTACTATATATATGCCCGTACTATATATCTATCTAAAATTATATCCCCCCCCTCTATTTACATGAAATGGTTTGGTCCATTCGCAACGCCAAAGCGAACGGCGAACGGCTTGCGAGTACAGTGACAATCCCCCCCCTCTATTTACATGAATGGTTTGGTCCATTCGCAACGACCACAGAACCCCCCCCTCTATTTACATGAAATGGTTCGGTCCAAAGCGAACGGCTTCCGGAGTTTGGTAAAGAAATCGCCATCGCGTACACAAACGCGCAGGAAAGCGAATGAATCGCAAATTCGTTTTTATTAGTTTTAAAACATCGTTTAACGCCAACATAGCGCCAACATAGTTTGCAAACGTGAAATAAATGAATACGCTCTCAAATGTGCCATCCGAGGCAGAGTGTGTCCGCCACGTTCGGCACACGCGCTAGTTCGCTGCTCTCTGATTGGTTGAATCGTTTTTTGGACATCGCTCGGTAAGTAATTGTCCGATTAATATGAAACCTTGAAAAGGCACATCCTCGGGTCCCCAGCAATATACCTGGCAAGTTAAAAGTATATCGGACCCGTGGTTGTCGAGAAACAGCGGTCACAGACAAACACACAGACAGACACACACACACACAGAGATTACTGGAATTATAGATAGATTATTACCCTGCGCTCGCGAAGCGAAAAGCGGGGTTAAGCATTCAGTTACACATGTACGTCTGCATTTTAAAAATTCATTTTCTCGCCAACCACTGGTCCAATTTACATTAAATTTTACCATAGAAGGGCCTCCTCCTGTAGAATATTTTAATTATTATGACGTCATAGATCACGTGGTACAGGCGCCATCTTGGAAAAACGTCACACCTCTATATCTCTGAAACCACTCCATGCAAAAAATTGAGACCTGGCTCATTGTCAAGTACTCCCCATGGGGAATAAGACATGTTAATGATGTCATCGGTGCCTTCCTTATGACGTCATAATTTGACAAGTACAACACTTAACCGATCATTTAAAAAAAAAAAATTCAGCAACTGTTGGTCTGATGGACACGAAATTTTCACCATAGGAGCACCTCTTCCTGTAGAATATTTTAATGATAATCATGACGTCATTGGTCATGTGGTACAGGCGCCATCTTGAAAAAAAAATCGAAAAATGTTGCACCTCTATATCTCCAAAACCGCTGCATGGAAAAAATTGAAACATGGCTCATTGTGAAGAACTCCATATATGGGGAATAGGTGCTGTTAACGATGACGTCATTGGTGCCATAATTATGATGTCATAATTCGACAGGGCCAACGCTTAGTCTGATCAATTTGAAATGTAGTGAGCGTGATCTAAGCAACAATTATATTAGAGAATAGAAATTTATGAAGTCATCACTCACGTGGTCTGGCAGCCATATTGGATCAAAGAAAAAAATGTTCAAAAACAGAAGAGTTGTCTCGTAATAAGTTGACTGTGCAGGGTAAGTATTCTATGAATACCATCTAGTTACCTTCGCAAAAGCGGAAGGTTATGTTTTGATCGCTGTGTATTTATTTGTATGTCTGTGTGTGTGTGTGTATGTTATTCGCATAACTCAAAAAGTATTCAACCGAATTGCATGAAATTTGGTGGGATGATTGGTTATTATACGGGACACATTTGATTAGATTTTGGGAGCAATCGGGTCAAAGGTCAAGGTCAAGGTCACGAAAAGGTCAAAATCGTATTTTTACCAAGTACAGAACAGTAGCTGCGGCGAAGGTATGCGCTCTACCGAGTGCCCGTTCTAGTTTACAAAGCGTTGGTGCAGCTAAATGAGAGGGTTTGCCATCGTCTTCCAAGGAGTCAATGAGGGCAGTAATTTGGAACTTTTTTCGGGTGCCGGCAATTCGCCGCTCACCGTGAAAGACAAGATGGGATCTGTCCTCCATCAACAACGCCGGCACACATTTTGATGAATCTCCCTGACTGAGATACACCAGGATGACAGTTTATAGCCGGGTTGGGATTCGAACACAGGCTTGAGTTGCGCAAACATCGAAACCTATCCTGCCAGACTCTACATCTTGCTAGAGGCAAGCAGAGGTCATATTGAAAGAAGTCTTCATAGTGAATGAACAACATTGATAATAAAACATTGGGGTAATACACCTGGCGTTCACCTGGTAGAATAAACAGTATACTGCACCGACTGAGGGTATTTTAAACCAATTTCAATGGTTGCTAGAAGACAGGGCAGCAGGTAGAATCATACTAACATAATCATAAGACTTTAAACAAACAAACAAACAAAAAAACCTATAACCTCCTAAGACCCCAATTTTTCTAATGTCCTGAACAAACATTGGTACATCATGGGTGATTAAGGTTGTGGTGAAGTTTCATCGAAATTGCGTGTGTAGTTTCTGAGAAGAAAGCAAATACCTATCTATTTTAGGGGGAAAACCCCCCATTGACCCCTAAAGTGGCAGTTTAAAAAAAAATGTCTTGAAGCTGATAATGATCCATGTTCAATGACAATGGAAGCTGAATGGAATTCTAAATGGGAACCTTCACTTTGCAATCCTTTTTCTCAGAACTCACATCATGCTGGATATCCCAGTTCACTTGGCAGCAGCTCAGGTGTAATATTCGAGCGCCCCGACTTCTTCATACTCTCAAAATGATCAATGATCCTGGTTTGAGCCTTCTATAACCTTACATGATTAGATTGTGACCGTTTCTGGAGAATCACAAGATCACAGCTAAAATCAGTCATCCGTCAACAACTTTTTGAGATATCCTGCTATGTATCGTTTGTGGCCCAATCTCCCAATGGTGAAAAATCACTTTAAAAATTCTAGTAGCCGGATCCGAATCCAGATCTTCATCAAAATCTAATCATTTTGTCCTCAACACATACACTACATCTCTGCCAAATTTCGTTTGAAAAAGGTCCACAACATTGAGATATTTTGTTCACAAACAGACAAATAGACAGGGGTGCAAACATAACCTCCATCCACCATTGGTGGCGGAGGTAACTAGAATGACACTCGGTAAAGCACCTACCTCCACCAGACGGAACACTGTGTTTTGGATCCCACTGGTAGGCCACATCTGATTCCGGACCTGAACCATTGCTTGTTCTTGTCACTTAATCAACTCATCCACCTAATTTTGTTATACTCCATCCACAACTTTTTGAAATATCATGCTATATACAGGGTGAGTCTCAAAAGTAGTGCCCGATTTCTGTTTATATATATATATATATATATATATATATATATAAATACACATATATATATTTATTTATATTTCTGTCAGTTGATTGTTTGTTTGACATTTGTATTACAGTGTACAATAAAGTATAAATAAGTGAATGACATGTTTATCTAACCATTTATTCAGGGGAAAGTTATTACGGAAGTGTACCAAGCTGTTTTACTTGCAATTTTCAAAGTGCCCTCCCTCGTGATCGATGCACAATTGCAGCCGAGCAGGCACACACGCTTTACATTCCATTCAGGAATTGAAGGCTCAAATCACTGCAAAGTTTGAGGAAATCGATATCGAACTCTGCAAGCGTGTGTGCCACTCTGTGCCTGCTCGGCTGCAATTGTGCATCGATCACGAGGGAGGGCACTTTGAAAATTGCAAGTAAAACAGATTGGTACACTTCCGTAATAATTTTCCCCAGAATAAATGGTTAGATAAACATGTCATTGATTTATTTATATTTTCTTGTACACTAATACAAATGGCAAACAAACAATCAACTGACAGAAATATATATATATATATATAAACAGAAATCGGGCGCTACTTTTGACTCACCCTGTATATCGTTGTTGACCCGATCACAATGGTGAAGAATCATTAAAAAAAAAAAAAAAGTCTCATATCCAGATTGGATCTTCACCAAAATCCAAAAATTTGTCCTCGTCACACACCCAACCTGTCCATCCAGTTTCGTCCAAATCTGTCCACAACTTTATGAGATATCGTGCTCACAAACATAAACAGAGGTGAAATCATAGCCACAGTCTACCTTCAGTGCTGGAGGTAACAAAATGTGAGGACAAATGAGGTTTACGACAAAATGATCCAAATAAATGTCAAATGACACACGACATTAAACATTAACAAAAAAAACAAAAAAAAACAATCTCTGTAAACTATAAAGTTCATAGAACACGATTCCCCCATGCAGTGGCATGAAGCCATGAAGCCCCATGAAGTATATACTTCAATTTTAATAAAATGCTTTTAAAGATTGTAAAAAAAATAATAAAGTATATACTT
The DNA here is from genome assembly GCF_964187855.1 of Myxine glutinosa. NCBI lineage: Eukaryota > Metazoa > Chordata > Myxini > Myxiniformes > Myxinidae > Myxine > Myxine glutinosa. The sequence continues at coordinate 96,563,725 of NC_136269.1, forward strand.
CAATATACACTAATAGGAAGTTGAATCACAGTTTGACATGGAGGCTTTATTGATCACCAGAAACGCAGCATCAATGGGCTTCTTACATAGCCATATTGGCATCCTCTTCTTCACCCCATCACTGCACCCTCTCACATGCCACACCCACTTCCCAGGGGGTGAATTTGACAGCTCCTATTAAATCTACGACCCGATAAAACATGTGCAATTACTGCAAAACTGGAGCTTCTTGGAAGTAAAGTCCCATGTCCTTTTTCTCAAGACTGAGCTGGGTAAAGAGTTCCATGTACTCTAAAGTCGTAATAGTAATCTGATGTGTGTCTACCTTTTCCAATAACTGGCGGAATCGTTTTGGAGCAATGTCGGGTCCACAAATTTTAAAATGTGCTAAGAAAAGATTGTTGGATAGTTCAATATTTCAGAAAATTTACAATGAAAAAAAAATGTTCTCTTATGATTAAAGGTACAAAAGCGATTCAATTCCAACCTGACCCAATCCATCTTTGTGATTCTTGAGAATTATACAAATTGATTATACATATTGATTGATTATATTATAATTATACAAATTATATATATACTAGGGCATGCCCGTACTATATATATATCTAAAATTATATCCCCCCCCTCTATTTACATGAAATGGTTTGGTCCATGAAATGTTTTGGTCCATTCGCAACGCCAAAGCGAACGGCGAACGGCTTGCGAGTACAGTGACAATCCCCCCCCCCTCTATTTACATGAAATGGTTTTAATTAGTTTTAAAACATAGTTTAACGCCAACATATGGCATGCCCGTACCCGTACTATTCGTAATGGCGCACGGGCCGCACGCTCTCACAGGAGCTCCGGAAGGTCGCATATCGCAGGAAAGCGAAAGAATCGCAAATTAGTTTGAATTAGTTTTAAAACATAGTTTAACGCCAACATAGCGCCAACATAGTTTGCCGACGGGAAATAAATGAATACGCTCTCAAATGTGCCATCCGAGGCAGAGTCTGTTCGCCACGTTCGGCACACGTGATAGCTCGCTGCTCTCTGATTGGTTGAATCGTTTTTTGGACATAGCTCGGTAACTACTTCTGCGATTAATTTAAAACCTTGAAAAGGCACATCCTCGGGTCCCCAGCAATATACCTGGCAAGTTTAAAGTATATCGGACCCGTGGTTGTCGAGAAACAGCGGTCACAGACAAACACACACACACACAGACACACACACACACAGACACACACACACACAGAGATTGCTGGAATTATAGATAGATAATGTATAATATATAATATAATTATATAATATAATTATATATAATGCTGATTATACAAACACAAACTGTACAACTTTCAAAGCAACTTGGGGCCGTCTACTTAGGAATCCTCCACCACCGAAGGTGGACAAAGATTGTGTTTTCACCTGTCTGTCTGTGAGCAGGATATCTCAAAAAAGTTGTGCACGGATTCAGACGAAACCTGGCGGACAGGCTAGGTGTGTGACCAGGACGAAATGTTTAGATTTTGGTGAAGATCCAGACACGAATTTTTTAAATGCGATTCTTTACCATTCAGAGATATGATCAAAAACTATATGTAGCACAATATTTCAAATTGGTGGATGGATTATGACAAAACTAGAACGGCACTCAGTCGAGAGCATACCTCCACTTGGTTGGCCATATCACTCAATGGTGAAGAATAACTTTAAAAATTCTAGTAGCCGGATCCGGATCTTCACCAAAATCTAATCATTTCATCCTTGTCACATAAGCTACATCCCTGCCAAATTTCGTTTGAATCCGTCCACAACTTTTTGAGATATTTTGTTCACAAACAAACAGACAGACAGACAGGGGTGAAAACATATCGTCCATCACCTTTGGTGGCGGAGGTAACTTGGTGGATAAGTTGGTTGGGTTACAAGAACAAGCTGATTAGATATTGGTTCAGGTTCAGGTCCAGATCCAGGTCCAGGTCCAGGTCCAGCCTATCAATGGGAAACAAAACATAGACTGTTCGGCCTGGCACATGTATACGCTCTACTGAGTACCGTTCTCGTAACATATGCAACGGGATGGAAAAGGAGATGTGGGCAAATTAGGAAAATCAGGTGAAGGGAGAGAAAGAAAAGCGGGTTGTCAGAGGGGGAAAAAAACATTTACCCTCCAACAGGTTAAGGTTTGTGTGCATGTGATTCCATTGTTAAACGTACAACCATCTTAGATTGAAAAGTAAATAAAACAGATCTCGCCGTATCCTTTGGCTTAATGCGTTTTAATTTGAGGACAACAGAGCATCCATGTTGAGTCGATGGTACACCAAGACCAAAGGAGAAACCAATAACAGCTCGAATGGGCAGCCGGGCCGTGTTTACAACGCAGACATTCAATGTCCGACCAATGGTGACAACCAGGCAGATGTGCACGATGATAGTCCGACACGTGGTCAGCCAAGGACCCTTAATCATTGGCAGGAACCTCAGCTGAAGATTCGGTGGAAAACCCGCGAGGAACCTCGGCTGAAGACCCGCCAGAGACCTCGGCTGAAGGAAGCCTCGCCAGTGACCTCACCTGAAGACTCGCCAAGGACCTCAACTGAAGACTCACCAAGGACTTCACCTGAAGACTCGCCAAGGACTTCACCTGAAGACTCGCCAAGGACTTCACCTGAAGACTCGCCAAGGACTTCACCTGAAGACTCGCCAAGGACTTCACCTGAAGACTCGCCAAGGACTTCACCTGAAGACTCACGAGGAACGTCGGCTGAAGACCCGCGAGGGACCTCGGCTGAAGACCCGCGAGGGACCTCGGCTGAAGACTCACCAAGGACTTCACTTCAAGACTCACGAGGGACGTCGGCTGAAGACCCGCAAGGGACGTCGGCTGAAGACCAGCGAGGGACCTCACCTGAAAACTCACCAAGGACTTCACCTGAAGACTCACGAGAGACCTCGGCTGAAGACCCGCGAGGGACCTCGGCAGAAGACCCGCGACGGACCTCGGCTGAAGATCCGCCAGGGACATCACCTGAAGGAAGCCTCGCCAGGGACCTCGGCTGAAGATCCGCCAGGGACATCACCTGAAGGAAGCCTCGCCAGGGACCTCACCTGAAGACTCGCCAAGGACGTCACCTGACGACTCGTCAGGGACAACAGCAGGAACCTTGGCTTGGCTCCGAGCTCGTTCTCTGGCAAGGACCCGCTTCTGCTTCTTGTCCTCCTTGACCTGCTTGCGTTCCTCTTTGTCGATCTCCTGCACCATGAGCAGAAAGTCCGCACTCCGCTGATCGACGTTGTACCCAAGCCGTTCCTGCGCTTGCTCGAGAATCCTTTTCTTTCGCGCCTCAGCAGCCCGGGCCGTTGCTCGCAATTCCTTTTTGGCCTTTTTCCATTTGACCACAGCCTGGTCCATGCCGGCCATGCATTCTACGATGTGACGTCGTCGGGCCTTGCGTTGCTCCTCGAGGTCGGCAAGACGCTCTCGGTCAGCGCTCACGATCTCCTCCAGGCTCGGGTACAATTCTCCTTCCTCCTGGATAATCCTGCTCAATTGGTCTCGGCTCGGCCAGAGCTCGGCCACGTCCACGCCCGACGCCTCACCCTTTCGCCCGAACTGCTTGCGCCGCCACAGCGGGCTGCGCCTCCACGCAGGGTCTTTTCCGTTCGGATCGTCAAGGGCAAATGATCTTGGAGTGGCTACTGACAAAATGACTGGAGGTCGTGCATGGTAGCAAGTCAGAGAGACCCACCTTGAGAATGCCACAGGAGAAAGAAAGGGCGAAGAAACGCACCGGAACAAGGGCAGCGCCATGACGCCGGGAATCTTCTTCTGCCTGCCTCCTCTTCTTCTTCTTCTTCTTCACAGAGCATTCATTGCGTGTTTCCGTCAGTACATCTTTTGTCAGTTCATAAAACAAACATTTAAATTAAGCTGATACTAAATCGAATATGTACACCGAAAAATCATCAGAATCGGGTTGAAAATAAAAAACAAATTTAATCCACCATTGGATATACGGATGTGTTCCCCGCTCCGTGCAACTTCCCGCCTTTTGCATACGGAGTAAATAGATGGTTTTAAACCTGTAAACGTTTACAAAATTAACTAATAAATATTGTAAGTATTTCCCCTTTGAAAATGAAAGTATTTCCCCCCCGAAAAATCATCAGAATCGGGTTGAAAATAAAAAACAAATTTAATCCACCATTGGATATACGGATGTGTTCCCCGCTCCGTGCAACTTCCCGCCTTTTGCATACGGAGTAAATAGATGGTTTTAAACCTGTAAACGTTTACAAAATTAACTAATAAATATTGTAAGTATTTCCCCTTTAACCCCTCCATCGGCGCCCCTGCACCTGACACCTTAAAGTAGGGGTGTGCTCCATTACCAATCTGCTTGTAGTGCGCTCGCCAAGCGGCTTAAGCATTCCATTCAAAACAGCTGTAAAGGAACGGCTGGCTTGGCAAACGCTAGCTGACTGATTGGTAATGGGACACATCATGTCTCCAGGTATAAAGTCAAGCAGAGTCGAGAATGCAGCAATGGCGTTGAATGCACAGAAAGAAGGATAATAGGGAAGTTTTGGCGGGTACAGGATATACATTGTTACGTATCAATGACAAGCACAGACATCATACTCATAGGCAAAGCTCCAGGATATATATTGTTGCGAATATGGAATTTGGCCTCCATATCCGCTTGTAAATATTCCCCTATTTCCCCAATACTCCCCAACTATCCCCAATCCCCCATTCCCTAGTCCCATTGTCTGTAAACAACAATCAGTAGAGCCGACCTTCCCCTTATTCCCCCATTAAATGTCGTGCCCAGGTCCACCGCACCACACGTAGACAACTTTCGGACATCTTGCTAGTTATTCTTAGTCTATGTCAGTTAAGGCCTCGTTTCCATTAATTATGACTCTTCGTTGCACCAGAATGTGATTATATGGCACCAGTAGTGAGTTTAGGACCTTTCCCATACCTCCTCCCATCTTCTTCCCCGTCTACAACAACAGAGGGGCACGGCGCTGCGCGGGGGGGAGTGTGCGTCCTCCCACCGGCTCGGTTAGCCGCCATCGACAATGCGCTCCAGACAACGCGCTCCAGACCATGCGCTCCACGGGGTTACCACGAAGGGGCTGGCTGTCAGCTCCTCGTCAAGGGCGGAGCCGGTAACCCCCCCGCACGCACCCAAGGAGAAGCAACGTGCCGATTCCACGAGGCGGAGCTAACGAGCCGAGGGCGTGTCACTCCCCGCCGGATATACGCGGCCCCGCGCCGGATGTGACGTCAGATGCGCCCCCAGCTTGAGCAGACAAGACGCCATCCGAGCGCTGCGACCTCCCCGCATCTCTAGACCGGACCGGGTCGACCCTGTCCTTGAGCCAAGAGTGCACCTTGAGCCATCGATACCCGCTGTCCTTTCCATCAATCCCCGTGTGAGTCAGCTTTGTCCCGTTTATCTGTCGTCTGTTGGGAATAATATAAGATTGTGTCTAAGTGCTTGTCTTTCTATGTTGTACCTCTCGTCCCTGTAATCTGACCTTCCGAACGAATATAATCTCCTCCGGAGGTCTTGAGAACTGAACCCTGGGTGTCGTGTCATTTGAAACCCAGCCGTGTGTCCTTTTCCTTTGTTGCCTTTATTGGCCTAGCGCAGCGCGATTAGTCAACGTTCGGGTATAATCGGGTAACTTGTGCAGACGTGGTCATACCAAAACCGCTCGGTAAATAACATCTAAGCCACGTCTGTAACAATATATTATTTTTTTTGTATACAGAATCGAGGCTCGTGTAAGAGCTAACACATTGAACATGACAACATGCACAGACACATTAAACATGCAATAAAGGGAGCGGGAGACAAGAGGGGGAGAGAGAGGGAAGCACACAAGCACAACAGAAGAGAACAGGGACGTCGGTAGATCTGTGGAAGGGAGAGGCTGGGGGAGGAGGGAGCTGTACGCTGTATAAAGCAAATGAACACTTCTAGGAATTTGAGGAAAGGTGGGGATTTAAAGAAGCGGATTTGGGGTGTTTTAACGGGGGTAGAAAAGATCAAGGTTTTGGATGGGGGAAGATAAGAGATGGTGGTAAACAGCTGTTTTAAAGACCTAGAGTGAGGAGAGGGATTGAAGAGAGTGTGCGGGTTTGTTCCAGAGGCAGGAGAAAAGAGGAATGGAGTGAAGGTGAGCAGAGTCTTGATTTTGGCAGTTTAACAATAAGAGGGTTGCTGGCAGATCTTGTGCGTCCTGCAGGAATATTTGGGGGACAGCCAGAGCTGGGGGATCTAGGCCGGAGAGGAGTCGGTAGAAGACAGAAAGACCACCTACCTGCCTGCGGTGAGAGAGAAAGGCCCTCAGAATCGGCTTCATCGCAGGAGATTGCAATGATTCTGAATGCTTTGGTTTCAACCGCATGAAGCCAAACTAGGTGAGAAAGGAGCACCAGCCCAGAGGGGAGAGCAGATTAGTTTTTGAAGCAGAGAGAAGAGAAGTTTAATGGGACAAAATTAATCATGTAAGTTTTTGAAGCAATTTGTTTAAGGGATCATACCCCTGACCCATTCGCACCCAAAAAATGTTTTGGGAAAATAAAAAGCCAGATAATCTTGTTTTAAAATCACTTTTCACTTCCATTATGAAAATGAGCTACTTCCGTCGATTCGCGTGATGTCACAGATGCACCACTCATGGATGGTGCACCAGGTATTGACGGATGTGTACGTCTGCGTTTCATCGCAAGTTATTTTGGCGTTCAAGATGCCGATGTGCCAAGCTTTTAACTAACTGTTCCGTCGAGATATTTACCCAAAAACCTCAGAAGTCATTTTTATTCATCCCTGACCAACCAAAAGATCATCAACAATCATGTGCTTTGTGAATGATAAACCAAGGAACAACCAAATTCAACAGCAAAACGCTTGATCATTCAAAATATCGTGTTGTTTGTGAAGTCTACTTCGAGCCGTGAGTGTTCGTACTTGAAAAACAGGCGATCACGACCTGGGAAACAAGCCTCATAAATCGCTGAAACACGATGCCGTACCGACACTCAACGGGCGAGAGTTATGTGTTGATTTGAAGCCACGCCCATGTGCGGCAAGCTCAGAGCTAGTCCTCAAGTAGTTACCTATATTACTAGCATACCAGGAGAGCCTACCTGTCACTTCGCTGATCGACCAATTAGTCATCCTGTTTGCCAAAAATTGCTATATGGGTTTTTGGTTTCCTGTGTATGTATTGAGTCCGTACATCACGATAAACTTGACCAGAATATTTCATCAGTTGATGAAGTGCCCTCAGGTCTATTATTGGTCATGGCTCATTGGGGCTTCCTTTGTCATATGCCCCAAGGGCAGTTTGCATTCTCATGAGATAGCTGATCGATCTCCCAGGAGTGGCCTGCAAATGCTTACTATGGCTTCGCCTTCAAGTTCGGCTACTTCACAGCCTCAGCTGACTGTCGTATAGTTTAGGTTCACCCATCATTTTTTTTTTTGACGAATTCACCACTATCATCCAACTCTTCGACCTGTTGCCTTATGCATGTTGTAATACATTTCTCATTTTATTCCAATCCTGCCCGTCGCTTGTCTCACGGATTTAAACAAAAGACAGACATTGGCCTTTCATAATCCCCCCTCACAGCACCCGTTCACCCCAAGCTCCCCCATCCCACCCGTTTCTATAATCTTTCCGGTTTCTCTCACCTTCCTACCTAATTAAGTTAAATTGAAAATTGTAATGACCTAATTGATATGTAGTTCTGTGATTTTGGATTGATACTCGTGTCGTAAATTCAATATAAAAAAGTTTATGGCACATTTTAGCAGCCATATTAAAATAAAATGGCCACCGTGTTGAACTTTGAGTCGGCTAATCGACTGGATTTAAAGAATAGCTATATATACACAAAGAATTAAGTTAAGCACCCCCCCCCCCGTTTTTTTACAACCTCGCACATTACAAGTTTGTTGTCGTCAAAACAGTGTAATATACCCATGTTATTGCTATATTTTCTGGAGAAGTGATATTATGGTCACATAAAAACATAACAATCATGCCGTTTTCAATATTTTATTCTGAATAATTTAAGGTGAAATGTTTTGGGAATTTTAGGCATATTTTCACCTCAATTTAAGTATGGAGCTATAGGTCCATCACGGACAGTGTGGATGACGTTTATGTTTTCTAACGTACAGTCATTGTTCTGAGAAGACCTCTAGCGATCTTTGCGTCAATAACGTGTGTAGGACCCACGTGATCGGATCACTGACTCAACCCTACGTCTCATAGACCCTGTAAGCCGTCGTATGCGTTGCTGTGGCAGGTTGTTCCATTCCCGATGTAATGCACGTTCGGGACATGTTGGGACGACAAATTGCGAAGATGGTCCCTCCAATAGCCAATCTGGATGAATTGGAACGTGCATTACATCGGGAATGGAACAACCTGCCACAGCAACGCATACGACGGCTTACAGGGTCTATGAGACGTAGGGTTGAGTCAGTGATCCGATCACGTGGGTCCTACACACGTTATTGACGCAAAGATCGCTAGAGGTCTTCTCAGAACAATGACTGTACGTTAGAAAACATAAACGTCATCCACACTGTCCGTGATGGACCTATAGCTCCATACTTAAATTGAGGTGAAAATATGCCTAAAATTCCCAAAACATTTCACCTTAAATTATTCAGAATAAAATATTGAAAACGGCATGATTGTTATGTTTTTATGTGACCATAATATCACTTCTCCAGAAAATATAGCAATAACATGGGTATATTACACTGTTTTGACGACAACAAACTTGTAATGTGCGAGGTTGTAAAAAAACGGGGGGGGGTGCTTAACTTAATTCTTTGTGTATAAGAACATCACTGCCAAGTTTTGTGAATGTATCACAATGTCAACGTTTTTCGTTAACCACGTACTTATTTACCTCCGTCAAGATGAACAGTTTACGTTTTGTATCCCTTCTGCTGCTAGATTTTTAAAGTTTAGACACATTAATGGGAGGACATTTAAGGCACTAATAGAAAGAAAAAGTAATGAATCAAAACCATCAATTGACAAACGTATACTTTAACGGCATAGATACTCCGTAAATGTAAGAAATGCACCAACCAGCACATATGCAAACTAATAAACTGCAATATACGGTAAGATGTTTTTCATAAGCGCTTCACATTCTGTTCAGTCCTTAATCACCATAGAGGAAAAAGATGTAAATATAAACAGGTACAATCAACTGCATAATTTGCATTGGACCAACAAGAGAATAATTCACGATTCAACTCCAACCATAATGAAATTTTCCTTTATTCAGCACAGTTGTTACATGTACTGGAAGCTGTAAGAATGCACTAAAAATTAAATTAAGGCTTGTTCCAGATCGGGCTTGAAGTGTTTGACCTGCATTTCCATGGCCATTCTGATGAATCTTATGTTGCTTAAAATATGTTTTTGTCGGCAGGTTTCTCCACTCTCCACATTCTCAAATGAAATATGGTCAAAGAAGGAATAAAAGGTAAAACAAAATAGATACAAATGGAAATGAAGGAAAAAATAATTCAAACAACATACCCTGCTGGATTTTGGCAGAAAAAAAGTATATTAGGCTTTAGCAGTCAAGACATCCTGAGCTTCAGTAGAGATCTTATTGAGGTACATAACTTTCACTAGGTCTTAATCAGTTATGGAATAATAATTTTATACAAGTAGTCCTTTGTTTTGAGCAACAGGCAGGCGTTTGCATACATTTTAGCAAGTGCAGTAAAAAAAAAAAAATACAATAGTAGCACGTTAGCTTCAGGACAGGAAAGAATGAGCTTCACAACAATGTCAAGGTGGTTGGTGACAGCCTTCTTACAGCTCACCCTGTTCAGTTAATTCCTTAATCCACAATTAGTCATTAAAACGGCAAGCCATGCAAAAGAACAGCGATGGTGAATGCACATTTTTCAACTGCCTTTTGTACAACCCATTATTAAAAACCTGCATGAACAAGGAAAATATGGTAGTCAGATTTTCTTATCACAAAAGCAAGTTGAAAAAGCAAACCAAGTTGTTAACCAATGAAAGGTGAAAGCTTCCGGCCAAAGTAGATCAACAAATATGACACTTTGACAAATAAGAAGCATAAACAGAAACTTGAAATTACACCAGCCCCCCCCTGCCCCCCCCCCAAAAAAGTTAATTCAAACACGATTTAAGATTTATTTTTTCTAGATTCAAGCGCCTTAATTAAAGGAGTGCAACATAATGGAAATGTGTATACATGTATATATTTTTTAAATCACGACAGCCAAATGGAAAGAAAATTGTTTGCTGCAACATAAATAAACATCAACGATGAGACAACATATTTTCAGGAATGAATACAAAAATTAAAAGTTAATTTAAAATATCAAAATTTAAATCGGTTTCTATAGAAAAGGGCAACCAAAAATAATCTCGTAAACGATTCTGATGTATATTCTGTTTGCGTCGCTGCTACATCTGTCAAATATTGTGTTCTCATGATATGGAGATGACTGTGCAAAATATAACAAAAGTAATGAACAAAGAAAAGATAGACGCAAAGGGTAAAAAGTGAAAAGGGAGGGGGATTAAAGCAGAGTATATTAGAGCAATTAAGAGAAAGAATGAACATTACAAGCAACACAAAAGATGATCGTTTTTGGACGGGAAAAAAAGAAGAAAAAAGAAAAGAAGCTAGAACAAGAATTCTGTAGAGCTCGGTAGAGCGCATACCTCCACCAGGCTGAACAGTTTACGTTTTGTATCCCACCAATAGGCCAGATCCAGACTTTAATCAAAATCTAATTGGCTTGTTCTTGTCACCCACCCAACTCGCCCACCAAGTTGTCATAACCCGTCGACAACCTTTTGAAATATATTGCTAAATATTGTTTTTGGCTCCATCTCTCAATGGTGAAGAATCATTTTCAAAATTTGAAAAATTATCGTATCTGGATCCATTCTAATCCAAAATCTAATCAATTAGTCCGTGTCACACTCCAAACCTGTCGACCAAGTTTCGTCCAAATCTGTCCATTACTTTGAGATATCCTGCCCATAAACAGACATGGGTGAAGATATAACCTCCGTCTTCCTTTGGTGGTGGAGATAAAAAAAATCCCATCTTTTGGACATTAATAAACTTATTTGAGAATTTAAAAAAAAACAAGTCAATAATTAACATATTTCAAAACATTTTGTATCTGGTGTGTCTCACATTGACCGATGCTTCAATAGAGAATCTACACATTAAAAAATATACACATTACATACAAAGACAATCACATTACATACAATAATGACAATTTTTGACCATTTTTTCTTTTCTTTCTTTAAACTTAAAGTGGTGAGACAGGGGTAAAAGAGCCATTCGTTATAAAGAGGGCATTTTTTGTAAATGATAAAATAATAAATAAAATGAGGTGTGTGGTCACAACATGATCCATGCCGACTGAATGGGCACATAATCCTATTTGAAGTGCAAGTTGAAAAGAGATCCCCTTGATGCACATCGCAATTCCTCAATCTCTCTTCCTGGATATTCTCTCCTCTGTATAACCAGGCACTACTTCATTCTGGTGGTGGGGTGTGTCAAGAACTCCATTTTTCATTGTCAATGCTGGACTTTTGAAATGACGTATTAATGTTAACAAGGCCTTTCAACACATGCACTACTGTGTGCGTGTTTTCAGCGACTCACTTCTACTAACTGGGCCACTTTTAACCTACAGTTGCTAGCACGAAATCTGGAATTTCATTGGTCTTTTAAAAAGAATTTTCAGCATTTAAACAAGAGAGGCAATCTCAAGATGGTTAACCATAATTGTTGTGTCCCTGTATGCAAATCAGACACACAGATGTTCAGCCTCGACAATGTAGCTCCAGAAATGCAGCTGGTCCAGATAGCACCTGTGTCCGTGTTCTCAAATCCTTCTCTGGTGTTCTTGCTTCTCTTCTGTCTGATCTCTTCAATCTGTCAATCTTTGGCTATGCCCATTTGCCTGGAAAACAGCTAATATCACTCCCATTCACAATAAGGGTTAAAAACAAAAAAGCAGTTCCTCTCAACTATAGGCCAATATGCTTGCAACCAAATGCAAGTGAAGTAATTTGATACCAGCATTGCTGTTGCAAATTTTCCCCCCAATGGAGGCTCATCAGTTTGGACTTTGTTCCAGTCACTAAACTTAGGATATACTGCTTCTCTTCAAACAATGGTCTGAGACCCAAAACGTGTAGTGGGGCGGCTTAGCCCAAATATTCAAAAGAATTGTGCATTTTGTGAAACAAGCACCAAATTTGGCACAAATGTACATTAATATGTTGCGAACATTTTCAGATATTGGGCCACTTGAAATTCCGTAATTTTTTTCTTCAAATTTTTTCAAATTTCGTAATTTCAAATTTTTCGGGTGACACCGTCACAATTTCGGTCTTCGAGGCCGGCCGATAGGCAAAGTGTGACCGGAAGGGACGAGGTTCTCCTGACCACGTGGCTGGGAAGCGAGAGGCGTTCCATTAGTGGACGCGCCCCTCACGCCCGACTTTTGGGCGGCCCCGGCAGGCCGTTTGTTTTGACGTTCCGTGACAGGCCCCGCACCCCCACCTCCGGGCCGACCGGAAGCTTGTGCTGAGTACATCATACCTGAACAACTCAGTGAGGCAGAACACAGCAGTGCACATCAGGGTGACCCGACCCCTTCAGTGCATAAACCAATTAACCTGTCCACTGCAGGGCATATAGAAATGAAGTTATTTCCTGCATATAATAATAATATAAGTTCAGTTCTATATAACAATTTCTGTTATCACCACTACCACTACAACTACTACAAGCTTTGTCTGGAATTTTGTGGACTAACAGACAAACAGACATACAGACAAGCTGGGATCAAAACATTACCTCCTTCCACCATTGAGTGTAGAGGTAAACATCATGGAAATTATATCATGCCCTAGATTTAATTCATGCTTACCCGTGTATTTGCTTCACTGGTTCACAAGGTCTTTTGCATACATGTAATTCAGACTCTCGTCTTCATTGCTGACCACACAATGTTCGCAACATATTAATGTACATTTGTGCCAAATTTGGTGCTTGTATCACAAAATGCACAATTCTTTTGAATATTTGGGCTAAGCCGCCCCACTATATCGGCCGGCCTCGAAGACCGAAATTGTGACGGTGTCACCCGAAAAATTTGAAATTACGAAATTTGAAAAAAAAAATTGCGGAATTTCAAGTGGCCCAATATCTGAAAATGTTCGCAACATATTAATGTACATTTGTGCCAAATTTGGTGCTTGTATCACAAAATGCACAACAGGTTTGCTATGCTGCTACACTAGTGTGCATTTTCAACTCTTCAACTTCCAGGTCTCGGCATCAGCTTCAAACATAAAAGTGGCATCCAAAGACAGCCACAGAATGGGTATCTTCCGTTGTTCCAAAATCTGAACTAATCAATCTAAAAATCATTGGTCCATAGCTCAATGGAGTAATCCTTGGTCCGTAGCCATGTTCTTCCCTCTGGGATGACGCCACTGCATCAAATATGCATCTGCAATGGATTTGGATTTGAGCACTATTATCATCATCATCATCCATGTTAAAGCAGAAGCACAAGATCCGCTGCTCTCACGTCAGACAGGTTGGTAGCGTTGCCGTTATTTGCATTCAAAACCACCTCCTCGCTGGTCTTTCTCCCTCAGTCCAATGAACCCTCCACTGCCTCCACAGGATGCACATCTTCTTTCACTAACCCAACCTGATTAAAGTCCCAAAATTCACGTTTACTACACACCTGCACACGTTTTATTTTTTTCTCCCATATGGGGAACAGCTTTCCTTAAGCTGTTCAATCATAATATTCCCTGCAGGGCTTCAACGTTGCCAGTACACCACCATCCATCATCCCCTACCCGAATAACTTTGCTACCTTCCACTCCCTCCCCCCTCACTTCCAAACCAACCCGCTTCTCACAGTTTACAGAGTATCCATCCCCTCCTTTCACTGCTCCGTCTACCCCTTTCTAGTATATGTCCATCTGTTGCCCAACTGCCCCAGTGCCATTACAGCAGAAACATTCAGTTCCTGCAGGAGAGAAATATGGTGTCACTGAATCATTTGCACTATGCAATGTCTCATTTCCCCACCGTTCGGCAGAGGGTCAGTGGTTAAACCACTTGCAAAGATGAAAATTGCTAGTCTCCACATCATCATTGGAGGAAGTGGCAGGCAGGGGAAGAGGATTTATATCATACCCAGGAGTCTACCTTGGGTACCCCAAGCACACGTGCAATATCTGAGGGAAATCGGCCTGTTTGATTCTACAAGGTTCAGACATCCACATCCACATCCACATAGAGAAATGCCAAAGTTTACTACGATTGCCTTTGTCATCTACCACCTCTTCCATAAACCTAGATGTTGCATAAAAAAAGGCGTATTGCATACCATTCTGCTACCAGTGTGCAACTGCACAAAAAGTCTCACGTCAAGGCTTCTTAATCACACTGAAATATGGAATTTGGTGTCTGTCTGACCACGATACATTCGGTCATTACTTATCCAATCTCAACCAAACTTGACAGGAGGACAAAGCGTCACATGATGGGGGTTGTGGGGACCTCATTTGACATCCCTCCCCAAGGAGGTTTTCCGCCTTGGGTAAAATCCGTGTTACGGTGTATATCCGTGTTACGATTCTAATAACAAAAGTAACAACAATGAAATACATGAATGTGAATGTTGTCACAAAACCAAATTAATACAAATAATATCCCCCCCCCCCCCCTCGCCAAATGGTTTTTCGTTCTTGAAGAAATGCCGTGTTAATGCTTATAAACACCTTATCGTGGCATTTTGTGGGGCACGCCTACCAGAAGTAAAAATATTATAAACTACAAGCACACATGATTACCTTTTGAAACAGTAGCTACTGCTGTTTAACACTAAACTGAAAGGGAGGAAACCTGGGGTATGTTAATTTTCGAAGCAGCCAGCTCGCGCTTGCCAAGCCAGCCGTTCCTCATCAACAGTTTCAAATGGAGTGTTTGCTCGAATGCTTCACCCACTTGGTGAGCACACGACAAGAAACTTGGTAACTGTACACACCCCCGAGCTACTCAAAATCTACTACAATCTATACAAGATGACCTTTCCTGCCTCTCCCCTAAAGAGAGGGTGTACTAGTTATTAAAATATAAACCAATACTTACAAAGCAAAAAATTCAATCGATTTGATTTGAGCTACAGCAAAGAAATATTTATTAATGTTTGATAACTTATCCCTTTCAATTTCACCAACATAATTAGTTTGTTTGTTATTTCAGCAGTTTAGACTGAGGAAACTTTTCTTTGTCATGCTTCACTGAAGCGAGTAGCCTTCAATTGCATGTTACAGATAAAAATAAAATCTGCATGAAGAAACAATGAAACCCACATTATTTGGGAACTACAAAATTACAAGAAAGCAAAGGCAAACCATCCAACTTATTCCTTCCCGTGAGTAGCATCTTATTGTTCTTATGTTTTACGTGAGTAGCATCGTGAGTAGCATTTTATTCCTTCCAAAAATTTGTATTGGGAACATAATGCATCAAATCTGTCAAGCAAAAGTAGAGCTGTGCTGTCAAAGATGATCCACAGTCACTCTTCAGAACTAATTCCCAAGAATTACGATCTCTAGCTGTGAGGTTTTTTTAGCATGGATGGAAATATTCAATTTTGCCAGAAAGCAGGTGGCAGACGAGTTGGGATCACGAGATAACGTCACTCCCAACCACATGACTACCATTGCCAGATGAACTTCTCTGTGGACACACCTTAACTACAGAACTGAGGTTGTTCAACAGTATAAAAGACAGACACATGCCTATACTTTTGTCAGTCAGTACATAATTAAGACGGTAAATGACAATATTTCTGCAAAATAAAAATAAATAAAAATTCCGAGGAGCGAAACTTGTGCTTTCAGAACTACACACCACCCAAAAATGATGAACGGATGATGTTCCTTACCAACACAAAATAGTGACGTTTCTCACCACAAAAAAAGAAAGAAATACTCAATCCATGTAGTAATAAAATAAAATAAAATAAACCAGACTAAGTTATTTAGCCACTGAAAAGAGTGAAGACCACTTGCATTATTCCTGGTGTGAAAGGGTTAAGGAAGAGTGCAATTCTCAAAGCTTTCTGCAGAGGGGAACACACTAACATGATTGCAGGTCTGACATTCACAGCAGTAAACTTCACTTATAAATAGTTCCATGAAACTGATCAATATTTATAAATCTATTAAAAACCTGATTACCAGATTACTAATACAGGTGAGGTAAAGGAAAAATTTGGAATGCCTAAGGCTGTTGTCTTGGGAAGGATTTGGTATGTACGTAGATGGCTATCGAAAACATGATCGGTGGAGATAAAAAGACAACTTGAGCTTGCAGACAGAGATTGGGTAAGCCAGTGCATCTTGTAACATACACCCTGAAGATCTTTAGGACTCCTGTGGGATGACCGTCAGCAATTTCTGGCAGACCATCGTAGTAGATTCTGCACAAGTGAAGGACAGACACTGTATTAGTATCTCACATTGAAACAGTTTGAAAGCTACAGCTCAGTAGTATTAGGTATTGTAAAGTCCTGTTCAAACAGCATCGAGTTGTAAATATCTATTCGGACCTGTACATTTAACTCGTCTCACGTATTGTTGCATTACTGCTGTGCTGAAAGAATAAATAAGTAAAATCAGTTACACGGGGAAACAAAATGTCAAGTTGAAGGTATATTCATTGGAAGAGAAGCTTGGCTCAATATTGGAGCAGCACACATTTGAATTTGTGAATGAAAACAGCAGCAACTTCCTGCCTCTCTGTCCCAGCTACATTCCCTTTTTTACCCTTCTGAAATTCCTGCTCCAATGTTTCCTCCCTTGCATCAAAAACAATTTCTTCCCCATTTTTGTCGTCACAGCACATTGTGTGAATTAAAACAGGGGAGAAATTCAATCCCAATGGTTCACAACAAATCTGCTCATCAGATCACGCCAAGAACTGGTCGAGCCGTTGAATTGGTCAATCGACTTGCTGCCCAGCGTCAGAGGTGTACAAATTGTCCTCCAGGTTTCTGATGTTTCTCATCATTTTAATGACGATTCTGGGCCACGTGAACAATAGCGGAATGTATAGGAATTGATTTATGAGATTATGGCCTGGCAGTGGAGCGTTCCTTCATGTATATAGTACTGGTGTGATATGAACAACAGTAACCAAAGCTACTTTCCATACTGCAGCTCACAAAATTACTTTATGTATGTTATTAATGACGTTTTCTTCAAATATTTGGTATGTGCCATGGTTTGTGTGGCGAGATTGTGGTTGTGTTGTGACCAAAAATACTCCTATCTAAAATTCTTAGCCAAATCGGGCCACGATCGTGGTCCTACCAAATATGGTCATTATATGGGTGTGTTCTAGCCACCATATTTTGTATGTGAATGGGTTTAATGTTTAATAATGTGAATAAGATCCCTGGTGTTGGGCTAGCGGCTAGGGTGCCGGCTTAGGATCCTAGGATCCTGGGTTCGAATCCCGGTTGATCGCTGAATTAACGCCAGGGGGGTTGACTCAGCCTGTCATCCTTCCGAGGTCGGCTAATTGAGTACCAGTTCACTGGTAATTCCCTGTTTGTCGTTAAAGACGGCAAAAAGGGTTGGCGTCAGGAAGGGCATCCGGCCGTAAAAGCATTGCTTCAAAAAGGGGACCAAAAAAAACAACAACAACCACGGTTCCCGAAAAAGGCCAACCCCCGCTTGCGGGTAAAAATGGCCTCTAAAGGTGGTTTTTTTTTTTAATGGGTTTAAACTGGCATCAACCCAAATAACGAATCATGACCTTTCTTACAATATATAATACCCGGGGCAACTCATGAAAGCTCGTTTCTAATTGGTGGAGAAAAGCCGATGCTAACCGATAGGCATTTCTGGCCTACTAACCAGTAAATCCAGCACTTCATGGGTTAATGATTTTGCAGTTTAAAATCCACAATTTTAATCGTCGAGTTGATTCATTCATTCTTGTCATATGACATGATTCTCCAACAGTTTGGCTAACCATCCATGGCCCGTTGTCAATGTGTATGGTTCCATCGCAATGTAAATTTTATATTTATTATACATTATTTGTAACATAACAAGCTACATTCGTTATGCCGCATCATGCAAAGATCGTTGTAATAATGACAACAAATACTGAAGATAAATGGTACACAAAATATCGGTTTGGCTTCATCAGACTACAGTACTGCATAACAAAAGACTATGTAGATAGTTTTTTACTTTTTAAATTAACACCACAGAGGAAGGGTCAAGCCCAAAGTGAATATGAACTATAAATTACGGAAATATGAATGTAAATATATCAATGAAATTGAATGTTTTATACTATATTTTCATTCCTTCTGCCCTACATCTATTCCGCTACTCTGTCAACTCCTTCCAGTATCAGCATGTGCACTTCGGCAATTCCGCACGCTTGGTTTGGTATAAATAAATGCAGGGTGGCTTAAGACAGAATGATGAGAAAATATAGAATGGGCACCCATCATTATAATGGGCTTTTGCACTAGTAATACAATGTATTGAAGAGGACAATACAAACTTGGAACCACCTTTAGAGGCCATTTTTCCCCGCAGAGCAGGGGTTGGCCTTTTTCAGGCACCTTGGCCCCCTTTTTGAAGCAATGTTTTATGGCCGGATGCCCTTCCTGCCGCCAACCCTGTTATAGTCACCTCTTGCATTTCTTACAACATATAATTATTTCATAATCTTCATAATCAACTAGAAAGCATCTCAAAATGTAAAGCCTGTCCACGTGTGCTTTGCACACAGGGAATTACCAGCAAGCTGGTACTCAATTTGCCGACCTCAGAAGGATGACAGGCTGAGTCAACCCCCCTGGCGTTAATTCAGCGATCGACCGGGATTCAAACCCAGGATCCTAGGATCCCAAGCCGGCACCCCAATCGCTAAGCCAACACCCAATAACGGAGGCATAAAAATGTAGAATACTAGGCTTTTTTGCTTAAAAACAAAAAGCAATCACAACACATTCTTGAAAATAAACTTGCATAATCAACTAGAAATAATCAACTTCATAATCAACGAAAAGAAAAAAGAAAAAAGAAAAAAGAAAGCATCTCCTGTGCTAAAGAAATCTAAAGCCCATCCGCATGTGCTTTGCACCCAAACTAAACTTGATTAAAACAACAGACCAGATAAAAACAAAATGTAAATTTTAGTTTACCTAATTATTCTCCATATTCTCAATTAAGGTTTGCTGAAAATTTGATGACAAATGCTCAAATGGTTAAAAAGAAAAGTTATGGCCGAGATAGACACACAAACTCAAATGGCAAATAAATAAAGAAATACGGAAATGATGAAAAACCCGGCCATCTCACACTGCGCTATATTTCCAGCGATGGATGGTCTAAATATAAAATAAATGGAATTGAAGAAAGGGTGTGTTTAAATAAATAAAGAAAGAAAGAAAGAAAGAAGAAAACTGTGAGGCAATGTCAAAAAAATGAATTAATGCAAATGTATTTGACACGCTACTAACCAATTGCATTGATAAATTTTGCGGGCTTATTCTGCCACTTCACCCCGATCATATAGACCGGAATTCCCGAGAGTAGAATGGCCAAACCGATGCCACACTCCACCGGAGTCTCCTTGATGGACACGACGACAAGGAAGATGCATGCGAGTATAAAACTGACGGGGAGGACAACATTGACCTGCAAATAACAACAAAAAGAAGACAATGGCAGCACATCTGTACAGGTCACAACCAAATAATTTATTTACAAACTGCACGAGGCAAATGACTCAGTGATTAGCTCAGCATTTGAGGCAGAAACAAATCTAACTGACCTTGATGGGTCTTTCCAGGTCAGGCTTTTTATATCGAAGCCACAACATGCCAGCAATTGCCAAAGCAATGCACAGCCAGTTGAAGAAGCTGAAGAAGTTGATGACGGAGAAGACGTCGTCGGAAATGGCGTACAACAACGTCAAGAAGCACTGAGAATAGAGGACAAAGAATTGTCATTTTTAGCGATTTGAATGCGTTCAGAGTGCACCAAGATGGCAATGGGGCCTTGATAGGCTTTTAAAACAAAAATAATTCAAAGCAAAACAAGCATTACCGCATGCCCGGCCCTCTCCAATACTTAGCGAAATTTGGTTTGACGAAATCATACAACAGTCGTAATGTTAAGTGTTGAGCAAATAAAATAACCGAATGAAAACGGCTCTCCAACAAATCGTGCTTCTTATCACCGATATCACGATCCAAGAAAGAAAAGAAAGGTGCAAGGGAAAAATTCCAGTGATTTTAGAAACTTTACACTCGTATTGCACCACTTTTTACAGCACAATGAAATTGGTGTAAAGCCTGCAACAACGTGACACCATCTTGCCTGGCACCATCTACTCTGCACTTTTCAAATAAAGAATGCTCTTGTGACATTCTAATGAAATCAAATAGTGAGACTCAAATAGACATTTCATAGTCATGCATCTTAAAGAATAAATATGGATCTTAACTAAGCTTGTGCAAGACGAGTTAAAAAAAAAAGAAGGAAAGTACAGTACTGTACTTCACAATCGGATAATGTCCGAAAATGGAAAAAATTTAGAAAATAGAAGTAACATGCCCATGAGTGACAATACAGGAAAAAGCAAAATCGCTATTTCAGGAAAGAAAGAGCATATTGAAGGTTCAACAATGGAAACTTTTCAGAAAGCTGTGGTTGGTTTCAACGGTTTAGTTGCAATTAGTTATATCTTTTTTGGTTCTAGCTTAATTTTTCTGCAAATTTTGACCAAAAGTTGCTCCCAGGAATGTATCCTAAATTTTTATCATCAAGTCAATGGTAAAATAGCCTGGTGTTGGCTCAGCGGTCAGGGTGCCGGCTTGGGATCTGAGGATCATGGGTTCGAATCCCGGTTGATCGCTGAATTAACGCCAGGGGGGTTGACTCAGCCTGTCATCCTTCCGAGGTCGGCAAATTGAGTACCAGCTTGCTGGGATGAATGATCATGGTGTGTACCCCGGTTTAGAATAGGTACACTGCATCCCTGCGCATCGTAAGAATGTGACCAAGGGTTGGCGTCAGGAAGGGCATCTGGCCATAAAAGCATTGCCTCAAACAGGGAACCATGATTGTCATGGGGCCCGCAAGGCTAAACCCCACTCTAGCGGGGAAAATGGCCTTAAAACGATCATTCATTCATTCATTCATTCATTCAAGTCAATGGTAAAATAGGGCTCGATTTACAATGCTCGACCTAACCGTATTTTCCAGGAACGCATACACAACAACAACAACAACAACATGCATTTTAAGGCCATTTTCCCTGCGAGAGCGTGGGTTAGCCTTGTGGTCCGGTCCCCATGACAATCTTCTCCATGTTGCCCTATTTTCTGCATCTCCCCTTGTTAACCCCCTTGCCCGCATTTCTTCTTCGACCATCTTTAGCCAAGTCTTTCTCGGTCTTCCCCGTCCTCTACTTCCTTCTACATTCATTTCCATCACTCTTCTCAACCAGTCACTTTCATCCTTCCTCAACACATGACCAAATCATCTCAAACTGTTTCTCTTCACAGCATCCATCACAGGCTCTAGTCCCATCATCTTTCGCAATTCATTATTTGTCTTCCTCTCTCTCAACGATACTCCACACATCCACCGAACCATTCACATTTCCACCCTTTCCAGCCTTCGTTGCTGCTCTACGTTCATTACCCATGTCTCGCTCCCATAAATCATACAACATAATAACACTTCTCACACAATTATAAATCATAACAATCAATTATAAATCATAATAACACTTCTCACACATGCAGCATACACCCTTCCCTTCAGCTTCAACGACACTCCCCTCCTCATCAGCACGCCACTCAGTTCCCGAAACTTCATCCATGCACACCTCACTCCAGCAACCGTTGCAGAGTCTGATCTACCTTCTCGATTCAGCATGTCTCCGAGGTAACAAAATGTTTTCACACCTTCCAGCTTCATGCCGTCTCCAAGATCCAACTCCACATTTCCTCCATCTGCAGCTCCCTCTGTGCACACCTTACACTTGAATGTAGCTGCCAAACTGGTCAATGACCCTCTCAAACCACTACATTTTTGATGAACCCACTCAGCGCACATTGTACATCGAATGGAATTCACTCCGACACCCTTCCTGCACACAGCACACGGCCACTTCCCAGTTCTTTCCACCTCACCACATGCTTTACCACTTGACATCACCTTCGTTTTTCCGATATTCACCTTCAGACCTTTTGTCTCCAAACATTCCTTCCACTTGTTCATCTTCTCCTTCAGTCCATCCATACTTTCTGCAAACGAGATCATCTGCATACAACAACTCCCACGGTAAACCCTCCTTTACGTTCCAAGCCAGCACCTCCATCACAGCTACAAATAGTAGTGGACTTAGTACCGACCCCTGATGCACTCCCACCTTCACCTCAAACTCACCACTGTTCCCGTCCTTCGCCCTTACAGCTGTGCGCGCTCTTTTGTACATTTCCATTTTCCAGGAACGCATCCCCAACATAAATGAAAGACTTGTGGGGTAAACGTCACATTGAGAAGTAGAATGGAAATTGGAAGAGCACAAACCTCTGCCAGACTGAACTGTATGTTTTTTATCCCACAGATAGGCCGGATCTAGATGCAGATCCGAACCAAAAATCGAATCGGCTTGTTCTTTTCACTGTACAAACTCATCCACCGAGTTTTGTCACAACACGTCCACAACTTTTTGAAAAATCGTGCGATATATCGTTGTGAGCCCCATTTCTCAATGGTGAAGAAACAACAACAACAACATGCATTTTAAGGCCATTTTCCCTGCCAGAGCGGGGGTTAGCCTTGCAGTCCCCATGACAATCTTTTCCATTTTGCCTTATTTTCTGCATCTCTCCTTGTTAACCCCCTTGCCCACATTTCTTCTTCCACCATCTTTAGCCAAGTCTTTCTCGGTCTTCCCGGTCCTCTACTTCCTTCTACATTCATTTCCATCATTCTTCTCACACAGTCACTTTCATCCTTCCTCAACACATGACCAAACCATCTCAACCTGTTCCTCTTCACAGCAATCACAGGCTCTATTCCCATCATCTTTCGCAATTCATCATTTGTCTTCCTCTCTCTCAATGATACTCCGCACATCCACCGAACCATTCGCATTTCCACCCTTTCCAGCCTTTGTTGCTGCTCTACGTTCATTACCCATGTCTCGCTCCCATAAATCATAACACTTCTCACACATGCAGCATACACCTTTCCCTTCAGCTTCAACGACACACCCCTCATCAGCACGCAACTCAGTTCCCGAAACTTCTTCCATGCACATCTCACTCCAGCAACCGTTGCCGAGTCTGATCCACCTTCTCCATTCAGCATGTCTCCGAGGTAGCAAAATGTTTTCACACCTTCCAGCTTCATGCAGTCTCCAATATCCAACTCAACATTTCCTCCGTCTGCAGCTCCCTCTGTGCACACCTTACATTTGAATGTAGCTGCCACACTGGTTAATGACCCTCTCAGACCACAGCATTTTTGATTAACCCACTCAGCGCACATTGTACATTGAATGGAGTTCACTCCGACACCCTTCCTGCACACAGCACATGGCCACTTCCCAGTTCTTTCCACCTCACCACATGCTTTACCACTTGCCATCACCTTCGTCTTTCCGATATTCACCTTCAGACCTTTTGTCTCCATACATTCCTTCCACGTGTTCATCTTTTCCTTCAGTCCATCCATACTTTCCGCAATCAACACCAGATCATCTGCATGCAACAACTCCCACGGTAAACCCTCCTTTACGTTCTGAGCCAGCACCTCCATCACAGCTACAAATAGTAGTGGACTTAGTACCGACCCCTGATGCACTCCCACCTTCACCTCAAACTCAACACTGTTCCCGTCCTTCGTCCTTACAGCTGTGCGCGCTCTTTTGTACATTGCCATCACTACTCTGATCAACCATTCCTCCACTCCTAACTTCCTCGATGCCCATGTCAATACTTCGCGTGGAACCCTTTCGAATGTTTTCTCCAGATCAACAAACCAAAGAAACAACTTCTTCCGCTTCTCCATGTACTTCTCCTGCACCTGCCTCACAATAAAGAGCACGTCTGTTATTCCTCTTCCTGGCATAAATCCAAACTGCATTTCGTCGATCTTCACCTTCTTCCTTATCCTCCTCTCCAACACCCTTTCCAATACCTTCATTCCATGCTCCAAGCCACACTCCAGAGGGTCACCTTTCCCCTTGTATAGAGGGACGAGGGTACTCAGTTCCCAATCCACTAGAATGTGGCCTTCTTTCACCACCAGATTACAGATCTCTGTCATTCTCTTCACACCCCAACTTCCTGCTGCCTTCAACATATCTCCCACAACTCCCGTGGCCCCTCCCGCTTTTCTACTCTTCATTGCTTTTATCGCTTCCTCAACTTCCTTCTCAGTTATCTTCTGTCGGTCCGAAAACTGGGTTACTCTCTATGTTGCCATCGCATTCATTCTCTGTATTCAACAGCATTTCCATATATCTTTTCCATCTTCCTTCAATTCCATCTGGGTCCACAACAATTTGTCCCACTTCATCCTTCAAGCAACTCACCCCCATCACATTACACCTCTTTCGCTATCTGCTTTGCCATCCTGAATACCGCTCTCTGACCCTCTTCCGAATCCAAGCGTTCTCCGAACATTTTCCTACATGCCTCCTGCGCCTTTACTACCTCTTTCGTTGCAGCCTTCTTGGCTGCCTTATAAATTCCATGCTCTGCTTTTTCTGCTCCCGTACCCTTCGCCTTCTGCCACTCCTTGAACTTCTTCCTCTTCTCGTCAATCCTCTTTCCAACTTCATCATCCCACCACCATGTTTCCGAGTGCCTCGGTGGTAGTGCTGTTAGCTAGATTCAAAATCCCGTCTCGGAACCGTCTCGATAAATTTTCAATTTTCATAACGGGATCTCGGATCGGCTCGGTTCCCGGCAAAGTAAAAAAAAAAAAAAAAAAAAAAAAAAAAAAAAAAAAGGCTTCAAAAATAATGGAATTTTAATTACAATATATTGTTACAGACGTGGCTTAGATGTTATTTACCGAGCGGTTTTGGTATGACCACGTCTGCACAAGTTACCCGATTATACCCGAACGTTGACTAATCGCGCTACGCTAGGTCAATGAAGGAAAAGACACACAGCTGGGATTCAAATGACACGACACCAGGGTTCAGTTCTCAAGACCTCCGGAGGAGGTTATATTGTTACGGAAGGTTAGATTACAAGGACGAGAGGTACAGCATAGAAAGACAAGCACTTAGACACACTCTTATATTATTCCCAACAGACGACAGATAAACGGGACAAAAGGCTGACTCACACGGGGTTTGATGGCTAGGAAAGGCAGGATCGATGGCTCCAGGTGCACCTGGGCTCAAAGGTCAGAATCGACTCGGTCCGGTCCAGAGATGCGGGGAGGTATTCAGCGCTCGTACGTGGCAACTTCTCTCTCCAGGCTGGGGGCGCATCTGACCTCACATCCGGCAAGTGGCTGCGTAGATCCGGCGGGGAGTGACACGCCCTCGGCTCGTTAGCTCCGCCCCAGATGGAATCGGCTCGTTGCTTCTCATTGGGTGCGTGCGGGGGGTTTACCAGGCTCCGCCCTTGACGGGGGACTGACAAGGAGCCCCTTCGTGGTAACCCCGTGGAGCGCATGGTCCGGCGCGCATTGTCAATGGCGGCTAACCGAGCCGGTGTGATGACGCACACTCCCCCCGCGCAGCGTCGTTGTTGTTGTAATTGTTGTTGTAGTTGTAGTTGTAGTTGTAGTTGTAGTTGTTGTTGTAGTTGTTGTTTGGGGAAGAAGATGGAAGGAGGTATGGGAAAGGTCCTAAACTCACTACTGGTGCCATATAATCACATTCTGGTGCAACGAAGAGTCATAATTAATGGAAAGGAGTCCTTAAATGACATAGACTAAGAATAACTAGCAAGATGTCCGAAAGTTGTCTACGTGAGATGCGGTGGACCTGGGCACGACATTTAATGGGGGAAAAAGGGGAAGGTCGGCTCTACTGATTGTTGTTTACAGACAATGGGACTAGGGAATGGGGGATTGGGGATAGTTGGGGAGTATTGGGGAAATAGGGGAATATTTACAAGCGGATATGGAGGCCAAATTCCATATTCGCAACATTGCACCCTTCTCTACCCTCGGGGCGTCCCGACCCGATAAATTTTTACCTACTTTAGTGTGGCACGCAATGTAGTTCCCTCTACTATTAACTCTACCCTGAGTGCGACAGTTTTACAGATATTCACAAATGAGTAAATATGTCCCCCTGCGACGTTGCACCCTTCTCCTCACAGAAACACACCCACAGGATAACCGAATCCGGAAAGAATCCTCAAACTAAACATACAGCCGGTAGGGAGCATTATTTACACAAGACTACGCTGATATTTACACTACGATCCAGGACCTGTTTTTGGAGGAACACATGCAGATGTTATGCATAGAGAGAGCACGCATGCTAGCATCGATACACCAACCCACGAGTGCTCTGTGGCCTACGGCCTTTAATAATGTGCAGAGCACCCCTTCCAAGCATCAAGCACCACCCCATCACACAGTGAGCACCATCCGGTGCACCAATAAAGTGTCTATAAATCACCGGTGGTGTCGCAGCCGGCCGATGTTCTGCCGCTGGTCTTGCCTTCGTGTGGTGCACTTGGCCTTCTTGCCTCTTTCAAAAAATAAAGAAAGGCGCCAACCGCGTCCATTTCTATATTGTGGCCTTCAGTGGTGTCAACTAAAAGTGGTTCACCTGCATGGCATAGGTGCCACGTTGACCCATAGGTCCATCCACGGGTGGTGCTTGGCCGCAAAAGAGCTGCGGTCCATGGTGGGTGGCCACAAACATTGCGGTCCATATGGTGTATCGATCCAAGCAGCAAGCAGCGAAAGTGCAGGCCCACAACTGCGTAGCCAGCACCTCTCTCTCCTCTCTCTCTACCCCAAAGCCAGATCCTCGGAGGCGGGAGACAAAAGAAAAGACAAGTGAGTAAGGTGGTAAGGGCGCAAAAGTGCACGCAATGTAAGATGATGCACACTGGGGGCACATGGGAACCAGGTGAGACAGGTACGTTTCTATCGTACGCCCCCCCCCCCCCCCCCCCACCAGGTAACCTACATGGCCCCTCCCTTACCCCTTACTGTATCCACACAACACAACACTACCCATAAACATCTACTTTACAAATCAACAAACATCCCTACTGTCTTCCCCGTTCCTCCCATAAAGCAAATTCGTCTTCTCTCCCTCCTAACCAATCAAATTTGCCATTTTCAACTTTCATCAAAATTTGCCATCTCCAACTCAACATCATAATTTGCCATCACCAATTCATCATCAGTCCCTCCTAAGGAGGGAGAGATGGAATCACCCCAATGTCTCATCCACGTCGTGATGCGTCTCACAATCCACACAGCAATTCTCATTTCCTGCACACAGAACAAAGAAAACACAGGTGTGGAGTCCTCATCATCACCACAGGTAAGTGGCTGCGTATGGTGCGACAGGTTCATCAATCCTATCTCCTAAATGACTTTAACAACTTTACACTACCCGGGGTCTTTCTCCGGCCAAACCATTGGCCTTCTTATACTATGGGTTCTAAAAACCAATTCCCATTGGCCAAACTGTGGTGCTTTTCAATTTGGGGTCTCACTCCCCCGATTCATCTCCCGGTGCCCTCGCACAATTTCTGGGCTGTGGCGTGTACCTCTCCCAGCGGGTCTACCCACCTGCACACCTCCACCACTGCAGTTGCCTCCGAGCTTACCTGCTCCTTACCCTAACCTAACTACCTGGGGAAGGCCCTCTGGCGCTCTCCCCACTCGGTGCCCTCTCTGGCACTGGGCTGCCCGATCCACACCCGGGATCCTCAGGCACCCACTCACAACTACCGGCTCCCAGAGCCCACCTGCGGCCTCACCTGGCTGACATCCTCACAGTGGTGGAGTGCCCAACCAACTACACACACTAACAGGCTACACGCCCAGCCATTTCCACAACACTAATGCACCCATCCACAACACCATTCTGCAACCGCACCACAGATGCCAATATCCAACCACAATTTACCTGTACCCTCTACCTAACACTTACACTACCCGCCCCGGGTATCCGTGATGGGGGTCCACTCTTCCCCCATTCACACCTTCGCACCATGCACACCACTCCGTACCACTTACTCCAACTCTCTCCACACACCTGTACCTGCACACCTGTGCTCTCACACCTGGTGCCACCTGCACCCTTCTCTCCCCAAGCGCATTCGCGCTGATCTACAACACTCACTACTCACACACTGCTCCACACACCTGTCCAGTTGCACACCTGTGCAATTCTCACACACACGGCATCATCTCAGCTAACTACTCCCTTCTGAAACTTGCGCTTCCCAGTCGTCCCTTTAAACTATTGCGCTCCCACGTCATTATCATCCACACTAATCTACCTGCGTCCCCACTACAGGTATCAGTCACTAACTAAACTTAACGTTACCTAATGTCATCTTCTAGGGCCCTATCAATATAACCTAACCCACCCGGGCTAGTTTTCACTGCCATACACCCCATAAGCTATTGCGCATTTGCCCCACATGGGAAGGGTGGCAGGGATGCCACCCTTACCCACCGGGCCTATCGCTCCTCAATCCCCCAGTCCTCTGGCACTAATAAGCCCCCCCTTATTCAGAGGTACTGGGTCCCGCCTCGGCATCTAAAGCCGAGGCAATCCACGGGGGCGCCTGCTCGCCGGTGTAAGGTCTTATCCGGTCGGCGTGGACGATCCGAGGGAGGGCTCGTGGTCCAAATTTGGATCTTGATGACCACGTCACAGATTTGCGACAGGACGACTCCCGGGCCTTGCCAGGGGGAGGTGAGCTTTGGGCACCTTCCCTTCCGCCTCCGGGGATTAAAGAACCAAATCTTCATCCCCGGAGCGTATTGACTCCCCTGGCTCCGGTCGTCGTACCTGCGCTTCATCTTCTCCCCCGCCAGATGGAGTTGGCGGCGGGCGAAGGCATGGACTAGCTCCATGCCTTCCTCTAGGTGACGTGCGTACCCCTCCCTCGGCGGGTTAACCACCGTGTCTGGCACGGGACCGCATAGCAAGTCGGCGGGAGCCCGTAACTCCCGCCCATACATAAGCAACGCTGGACTGCATGCGGTGGCCCCGTGCTGGCTGGTTCGGTAGGCCATGAGCAAATAAGGGAGATGTTCGTCCCAGTCATCCTGACGGGTGGCGGTGAACAGTGCCAGTTGTTGGATTAAAGTTCGGTTGAATCTTTCCACCATCCCGTCAGATTGAGGTCTAAAAGGCGTTGTTCTGGTTTTCCGAATTGACAGGAGACTGCACACATCTTTTAGCAATTTGCTCTCAAAATTTCGTCCCTGGTCGGTGTGCAACTCCTGTGGAATCCCATGCCGGCACACAAATCCTTCCACGAAGGCCTGCGCTACCACCCCTGCTTCTTGGTTGGGGAGGGCATAGGCCTCCAGCCACTTGGTGAAATAGTCCATTACAATGAGGATATACTTATTACCTTGGCGGGTGCGGGGCAGCGGTCCTAGAATATCCATAGCCACCCGCTCAAGGGGGGCCCCCACCTGATGTAATTGAAGGGGGGCCCTCATCCTCCGTGCTGGTCCCTTTTTGGCAGAACAGGCGTCGCATCTCCGACACCAGTCCTGTATGTCGCGCCCCATATTCACCCAATAGAACCTCCGGCGGACCCGAGATATTGTCTTTGTCCTGCCCAAATGGCCGCCGGAGCGGGTACCATGCACCTGTTGCAATATGACGTTCTTGAATTTGTCAGGGACTATCACCAGCCAGGAAGTTCGATCAGAGGGAACCTCCACCCACTTGCGATACAAGATGTTGCCTTTCAATTCCAGGGTCTGCCACTGAGCCCAATATGCCTTTGTTTGTGCCCCGAGGGGGGTGACCTCTTCCCCCTTTGGTCTTTGCCCCAATTTGACCCATTGGAACACCGGCCCCAGAACAGGATCCTCCTGCTGGGCCGTGCTCCAAGCCAACTCTCCAAATTCTTCGTCCGCGGTTAGTGGCAAAATTGGCCCTCTCACCCGGGTTGCCCGGACAACGAGGGTCGGGTCCGAATCGCCCAATTGCTCCCTCTCCTCGTGTCTCGCACAAAATTTGCAGTTTTCCCCCAGACAAGGACGCCGAGAGAGTGCGTCCGCATTACCATGGGCCTTCCCGGCCCTATGGGCCACATCAAAATCGTACTGCTGCAACTTTTCCAACCACCTTGCAATTTGGCCCTCCGGTTCCTTGAACCGAAGGAGCCATTGCAAGGAGGAATGGTCAGTTCTAACCAAAAATTTCCGCCCGTACAAGTACGGGTGGAAATGGTTCATGGCAGCCAGCATAGCCAATAACTCTTTGCGAGTGACGCAATAATTTCTCTCGGGCCTACTTAAGGCCCGACTATAATAACCAATCACTCTCTCCACGCCCTCCTGTGTCTGAGACAAAACTGCGCCCAATCCTTCCTGGCTCGCATCCGTGTCCAGGGTAAATGCTCCGTCGCTAGTGGGGTAAGCTAGAAGGGGTGCGGATGTTAGACACCCCTTCAATTTTTGGAAGGCCTCGTGGCACTCCCGTGTCCAATTAAATCGCGTCCCCTTCTCCGTAAGCCGGTGGAGGGGACGGGCCAACTCCGCAAATTTCGCCACAAAGCGCCGGTAGTAGGAGCAGAGTCCCAAAAATCCCCGCACCTCTTTGATGGTACGTGGTGCGGGCCACTCCTCTACCGCTTTAATTTTTTCTGGGTCCGTTTTTACCCCCTCGCGGCCGATCACGTGACCTAGATAGGCCACCTCTCTTGCAAACAAAGTGCACTTACTCGGGTTCAGCTTCAACCCTGCCTGTCTGAGGCACCCGAACACCTGGTCCAAATTAGCTACTGCCTGGGGGAACGTTTGGGCATGTACCAGGACGTCATCCAGGTACACCAGGCATGACTGCCATGGCATGCCGCCTAGTACATGCTCCATCAATCTTTCAAAGGTGGCGGGGGCGTTACACAAACCAAACGGCATCACAGTAAACTGATACAGTCCCTTACCTGTGGAAAATGCCGTTTTCTCCTTCCCTGCCCTATCCATCTCCACCTGCCAATACCCACTCTTGAGGTCCAAAGTTGTGAACCAATTTGAGCCCGCAACGGCATCGAGGGTGTCATCAATCCTTGGCAGGGGATATGAGTCCTTGAGTGTCACGTTGTTTAGCTGGCGATAGTCCACGCAGAACCGCGTGGTCCCATCCTTCTTTTTGACCAGCACAACAGGTGACATCCAAGGACTTCCCGAGGGCTCGATCACACCTGCGTCGAGCATTTTTTCAACCTGCTCGT
Source organism: Myxine glutinosa (assembly GCF_964187855.1). Classification (NCBI taxonomy): domain Eukaryota; kingdom Metazoa; phylum Chordata; class Myxini; order Myxiniformes; family Myxinidae; genus Myxine; species Myxine glutinosa. The sequence continues at coordinate 96,595,311 of NC_136269.1, forward strand.
CAGCTTCCGCCCTCTTGCTCCAAGGGAGCCGTCGGGCGGCCTGACGAATAGGCCGGGCCTCACCGGTGTGGATCTGATGTTTCACCAGGCCCGTACGTCCAATATCCTCGGTGGACAGGGAGAAGAGGTCCAAATGGGACCCAACCAGTTTGTGCAAGGCCTCCCTCTGGGTACCTCCCAACTCTACGCTACTACGATTTACCATCTCGCAAATGGGATCGGGCCAATTCCTACTTGTTATTGAAGGCTCCCCCCGGGGTCGGCTCGGCTGGACGTTCTCGCCCCTCACTGTCGCGACTTCCTCAACTGGGGTGCAGCCAGCTACCCTCGTGCCCCTTACTATAGTGCGTGGTTCTGTACTCATATTTATTACTCGGACGGCCACTACCGGTCCGTCCGTTTTTACAAGGGTGCGGCCCACGATTAAACCCGGTATGGACTGCGCTGCCACCGGTTCGACCAGGCCGCAGGACTCCTGCCATGTTGGGCGAGCTGCCCACCGGGCCGGCACTATCGCCTCGGCCCTTGGGGGGATGGTCACAGCCTCGGAAGCCTCCAGCTCCGCTCTCTCGGCCGTGCTCACTCCCCCTAACGGCAGCTCTTCTACTCCCACCTGCAGGATCCCCCGGCACAAGTCGATTTTACAACCGCTGGCAGTCAACAGGTCCAACCCTATTAAACATGGGTCGCACACCTCCGCCACCCAAACATCTATCTCCCTCCTTACCGACCCTAACTTGAGGGTCACAGAACCACGCCCTATGATCGGGGCCGTTACCCCGGTAGCAAGCTGCAAACTATAATTTTGCAGGTGCTGGATCTTATCCCAGCCACCTGCGCTCGAATCAAGGACCACAGGGCTGATGATCGTGGCGCTAGCTCCTGTGTCCACTACGGCGTCTACCCCCACGCCGGCAATTTTGCATCTAATTGTCAGGCTACCGGTTCCAATTTGGCCACAATAAATGACCTGTCGCGTCAATGAGGGCTCTCCTCCATCCTCTGCTGCCGAACACCGCCCTACGTGCCCGACACCTTCTAGTTTCCCGGGGTCTGGCGGGGGGGGGTGTCTGGGGTCGGCTAACCCGCTCCCCCCTGGGCGGAGTTGAGGACCTCAACTGCCGGGGATCATCCCGGCGCGCGTTTCGACAGTGCCGTGCCAGGTGACCCAGGCGGTTGCAGGTATAGCACCTCACCTGATAAGGTGCTTGCCTCCGGAATTCCAAATTCCCCCCCCTGTAGGTCCGAATTGGATTACCCGCTCATGGTCCACCGCGGGCCACCTCCGGGGCCGCCTGCCATGGTCCAGGTCCTGCCAGGCGCTGGTCCACCAGCCTCCGGACCATGCCCGCCAGGTCAGGACCCACGTCGTGGGCGGGCCCCCTTAGGGGTCCGCCCTCCATCGGGGGTCCCACCTGGCGGACCGCCATTGCGAGACGCTCGCCCCCCCGGGCCAGGGGCCTCGCTGCTTCCCAACGGGCCGCAGCGTCAGCCGCCTGGCTCAGAGTCTGCGGGCGCCACATGGCGAGCTGTTGCCGGAGCTCAATGTCCGGGAGGGCCTGGATAAAATGGTCCAGCGCCAGGCTTTCCCGGGAATCCGCTGCCATGCTAGCATGTGCGATCCCCACTGCGCGGCGAATGTCGTGGGCAAGTTCCCCGATGGCTTCCTGGGGCTTGCGCTTTCGCAGCGCGAGCTGAGCTTTAACAAGCTCGCTCTGCTGTTCTATGCCGAATCGATTAATTAGGGCGTCGCGGAGGGCTGGCAGGGTGAGAGCACCCGCTGGTAATGCCGTCAGCACCTCCGCCGCCGCGCCGCGCAATGCGGCCACCAGGTGTACTCCACCTTCGTCCTCACCCCAACCGTTGCCCTTACACACACAGTCGAACTGCGCCAGGTACGCGCGTAGATCACTCTTGCCGTCATACGGCGCGAGTGGGACCTTGTGGGACCACCTCGCATGCGAGTCGTTGCCCGCCTGCCGGACCCCGTGCGTCGCCCCTTGCGGGGTCAGCGCGGGGCCGAACCGGCCGGGCCCCCACAGTACATTACCCCCAAGGGGCTCTCGTGCCTCCCCAGTCCCTCCAACAACTACCCCTGTTGGTGTCGATGCATGGGTCACACCTCCGCAACCCGCTACCCATTCCATACCACCACAACCTTGCTCACCCACACCTCGCACCTCTTGTTCCATACCCTCCGGACCAGCCATACACCTCACTCGTGGCCTCTCACGAACATCCGGGTCTATCTCGACCCCCAAGCTTATTAAATCACCCGGCGCATCATACGCACGACCATATTGGTCACCACTTACACCGGGTCCTCTTTCTCTTCGCTTCTCCTCCATCACCTGCGAATCCCTCATCCGGTTAATGAGCACATCATCACGATCCGAACACAGACTTTGGACCAATTCTTTTACTTCCTCCTTTATCTCTTTCTTATCCTCTCTCCGTCGCTTCTTAATTTCGCTCACCCCTTCTTCCACTTCTTCTAATTTCTGCTTCACCTCCTTCATCTCTTCGTGCGCCCCTTTAAGTTCTTCCTCTAACTCCACTTTATTTTTTTCTATGTGCTCCCGCACCTCCCGCTCTTTAACCTCCATCACCTCTACCACCTTGTCCATTTTCCTCGTCAGGTCCTCATGTACCGTCTGACACTCTTTTTTAATTACCCCTACGTCCTTTTTCATCTCCTTCTGTGTCGATTTTAAACCCTCTATTACCGCTGTGTTCTTCTTTACCTGGTCCCCCAACTCCTTTTGTCCCACTGTCAGTTGTTCTACTCCCAGCGTCAACTCCTCTATACCCCCTTGCAATTTTACAGTCCCTTTTCTCACCTCCTTCTCCATGCGCTCCTTACAGTGCCTCACCTCCTCGCGCACTCCTCCGACCTCCTCACTCACTCCTCTTCTGATCTCCTCCCCCATCACTTGCATCTCCTGCCCAGATGCCACCCTCATCTGCTCCATTTCCTCCCTGTGAGCATCCAGTTTGGCTTCTACCCCCATTCTGACCCCCTCTATCTGCTGCCCCATTTGGTTAACTTCCCTTTCCGCTTGGTCCCTCATGTCCCTCAATTTGCCTTCCATGGTGTTTTCTAACCCCTCTAACCCCTTTTGCATCCCTTCCATTTGATTCTCTTGAGCGGCCATTCTGTTTTCTACCCCCATTAACCCATTTTTCACCTCTTTTATCCCGTTGTCTAGCCCCTCAAAATTATTGTCTAACTTCCCAAATTTCTTGTCTAATTCCTCAAAATTATTGTCTAACTTCCCAAATTTCTTGTCTAATTCCTCAAAATTATTGTCTAACTTCCCAAATTTCTTGTCTAATCCCTCATCGGTACCCCTCGCTTCGTCCCTCATTACCCCCATTTGGTTTCCCATTACCCCCATTTGGTTTCCCATTACCCCCAATTGCTCACTCCGAGCCCTCGCTTCGTCCCTCATTACCCCCATTTGGCCCTCCAATCGCTCACCCAATCGCTCACTATCGGCCCTCATTTGCTCACTCCGAGCCCTCGCTTCGTCCCTCATTGCCCCCATTTGCTCACTATTAGCCCTCATATCGTCCTTCTGCAGGTTGAGGGACGCCTGCATTTGCGCCATAAATTGCTCCATGAGGGCCTGCATTTGGGCCATCCCTCCCACTTGTGCAGCGGGTGCGGCCGCCGTAGCTATGTGCGAGGCGCCATTTCGCGCGCCCGTTACCTCGTGCGTGACGACGCTATTTTGCGAATCTGCTACCCTCACTGCTTCGCTCTCCTCTTGTCCCTCAATTTGGTCCTGGATCGACCCTGCCTCACTCTCCCCTACCGGACCCCAGCTGTCTTGGTCTGCCATAGCGCGACTTTCAAAATTCGGGTTTTTATTTTCGTATAACAAAATCAAATTTCGCCGTTATAATTTCGCGCGGGAAACGCGCTCCGAATCGATTCTAATTGTTACAAATTTGGGCCTAATAAATTTAGTCCCGGGTCCGAATTCCACTCCTCTACACCAATTGTTACAGACGTGGCTTAGATGTTATTTACCGAGCGGTTTTGGTATGACCACGTCTGCACAAGTTACCCGATTATACCCGAACGTTGACTAATCGCGCTACGCTAGGTCAATGAAGGAAAAGACACACAGCTGGGATTCAAATGACACGACACCAGGGTTCAGTTCTCAAGACCTCCGGAGGAGATTATATTGTTACGGAAGGTTAGATTACAAGGACGAGAGGTACAGCATAGAAAGACAAGCACTTAGACACACTCTTATATTATTCCCAACAGACGACAGATAAACGGGACAAAAGGCTGACTCACACGGGGTTTGATGGCTAGGAAAGGCAGGATCGATGGCTCCAGGTGCACCTGGGCTCAAAGGTCAGAATCGACTCGGTCCGGTCCAGAGATGCGGGGAGGTATTCAGCGCTCGTACGTGGCAACTTCTCTCTCCAGGCTGGGGGCGCATCTGACCTCACATCCGGCAAGTGGCTGCGTAGATCCGGCGGGGAGTGACACGCCCTCGGCTCGTTAGCTCCGCCCCAGATGGAATCGGCTCGTTGCTTCTCATTGGGTGCGTGCGGGGGGTTTACCAGGCTCCGCCCTTGACGGGGGACTGACAAGGAGCCCCTTCGTGGTAACCCCGTGGAGCGCATGGTCCGGCGCGCATTGTCAATGGCGGCTAACCGAGCCGGTGTGATGACGCACACTCCCCCCGCGCAGCGTCGTTGTTGTTGTAATTGTTGTTGTAGTTGTAGTTGTAGTTGTTGTTGTAGTTGTTGTTTGGGGAAGAAGATGGAAGGAGGTATGGGAAAGGTCCTAAACTCACTACTGGTGCCATATAATCACATTCTGGTGCAACGAAGAGTCATAATTAATGGAAAGGAGTCCTTAACTGACATAGACTAAGAATAACTAGCAAGATGTCCGAAAGTTGTCTACGTGAGATGCGGTGGACCTGGGCACGACATTTAATGGGGGAAAAAGGGGAAGGTCGGCTCTACTGATTGTTGTTTACAGACAATGGGACTAGGGAATGGGGGATTGGGGATAGTTGGGGAGTATTGGGGAAATAGGGGAATATTTACAAGCGGATATGGAGGCCAAATTCCATATTCGCAACAATATAAACAACAATGAAAAAAATTCATTTCTGATGTTGAGTACTTAAATTCCGACTTAGCTTCCATTTACCGGGATGAAATAAAATACACCGCCTACATGCAGATGATCGGCTACCGACGGGACCGGGTTATCTCATTACAGTTTGTATTGTCGTGTAATTTCTTGCTCGGAATGTCAGAGGGAGAAAATGTTTCTGCCCAGGCATATTCGAGTCCCGGTTGGAGTTTCATTATCATTTTGTGAGTTGTGATCGCCAAGGGGCTCGCTCCCCCCCCCCCCCCCCCCGTTCCCCTCCCCTCCCCGGCAATGCCGGGTACTTCTGCTAGTAAATTATAAAGCAGGCGGTGTAGTGATCACCCCCCCCCCCCTCCTCCTTATTTTGACTCTGTGACTAAAGTAAACGTAATCAACTTATCAGGCCTAAAGTGGAGATAAGATAACCAAAATACTTTCACATTCAAACCGTCAAACCAAACCCCGAGGGATTCTTACAATTTATAGATTTAGCGTTGCAATTAAACATAAACGTTCATCAAAAACTCATTTCAAAAAACTACATAATGTATTGTACTTGTATTAATACATTGTGTGGAGAATAATCCGTTATAAACGTGTTTTGAATCCAAATAAACATCGTCCCTCCATTCACGGAGCCTCGAGCGAGTCCCTCGATATTAATGTGCAAAAGACCATAGCAACCACATTCCGTAACTCGTCTCCAAGGACGGACACGTGACCGCAGCGTAAGGCGGGGCGAGGCGGAGTGATACAGCGGAAGGATTCAACGGTTTAAATGAAGCCGCGATGCGGCGGATTTTCATTGGGACCTTCATCCTGATTTCGTTACCTGCGCCACCAAAGGTCGATGGAGATTATGTTTTCACTCCTGTCTGTTTGTCCGTTTGTTTGTGAACACAATATCTCAAAAAGTTGTGGACGGATTCGGACGAAATTTTGTGGAAATGCAGCGTGTGTGACAAGGACGACATGATTAGATGTTGGTGAAGATCCGGATTCGGAATTCGGATTCGTTTGCAGTGCATTGTTTGTTGACAAGGGGAAAATCCTGGAACAGTGAGTTTACTTTATCTATCATCGTTTGTGTCAGTTCAGCTGCACTTGCGAAAAATGATGCTTGTGCAGAAGCAGAGTAATGAAAGCAAGGCTCAATAAATTCCTCTATTATGGAAAATATCTGCAAGAAGTTGGAATTTTAACCGGGATTTTTTTACCGAGAAATTGCGTCAATCAATTTATCTCGGGACCGTCCCGAGACCGTCTCGAAAGCCGAAACCGCCGGGATTTCGTCCCGGTCTCGGCTCGGTTGACAGCCCTACTCGGTGGTCCTTTTGTCCATCCACATACCTCACCAACGGCTCCCAACAGACTATCTTTCATTGACATCCAACCACTTTCAAGCTCAACCACATCATCCTCTACCCTACTCAGCCTCTCTTTTAATGCCTCCCTTACTGTCACCTCTTTCAACCTGCACACCTTCATTCTCGGTTGGTACTTCACCCGCCGAGCTCTCCTCGCACCTTTCACCCTTATGTCGCAGACAACCAAGTGGTGCTGTGAAACAGCCTCCTCCCCCGGGATCACCTTTGTGTCCCGGAGGTGCCCCCTGTCTCGCCTACGCACCATCAGATAGTCATCGGTTGTCGTCGACCTACCTGACGTGTATGTAACAAGCTTATTATCCTCTTTCTGGAACTGAGTATTACAAATCAACAAATCAGCTCCATCAGCAAACTCCAAAATCCTTTCACCTTCTCCATTTTTCACACCATATCTGTAACCCCCATGAACTCCCTCAAAACCATCCATACTCCTTCCCACATGTCCATTCAGGTCTCCTCCTACCACAACAACTTCCTCATCTTTCACGTTTTTCATCAGCTTCTCTATCGCACACCAGAACTTGTCCTTCTCTTCATCACTCCGACCAACCTGCGGAGCATATCCTGAGATGACGTTCACCAAGAGCTTTCCAATCATCATTTTCACCATCATCAACCTATCACTCACTCTAGTCACACTCACCACACTGTACAAACTCCTCAGAAAACAGGACACCAACACCATTCACGCCCTCCGGGCACCTTTGCCACACAAAATTGTATTTCTGTGCCTGCCTACCCTTTACCATTTTCACACCACTTCCCTTCCATCTAGTCTCTTGCACACAACATATGTCCACTCTTCTTCTGATCAATACTTCCACCACTTCTCCTGATCTCCCTGTCATTGTCCCTACATTCCATGTCCCAAACCTCAGAAACCGATCTCCACTTCGGGCTGTACCCTGCCCATATGTACTTGTAATCGTCATGGTTCTCTTTTTGAGGCAATGTTTTTATGGCCTGATGCCCTTCCTGACGCCAACCCTCTTAGTCGCCTCTTATGACACACAGGGATATGGTGTACCTATTCTAAACCAGGGTACACACCAGGATCAATGGTGAAGAAAGACTAAAGAAAAAAAAAAATTATCATCTCCGGATCTTCACCAAAATCTACTCAATTAGTCCTTGTCACACACCCAACCTCTCCACGAAAACTTTATCTGAATCCATTCACAACTTTGAGATATCCTGCAGGTGTGAAAACATCATCCATTCACATTCGGTGGTGGAGGTAATTAAATCACATTGTGATTTATTAAATCAAAAGCTTCAGAAAAATCTGTTACAACCACCTAGCTGTGACTTAGTTGTTTGTCAGCGTGCTCGTATAGATTATTCATTAACTTCACAAGGTAGTGTGAGGTGGAATAACCTGCTCAGTTACCAAATTGATTGATGTCAACATTGTCTTTAATGTCACTGAGAATCCATCGAATTGCAAAAGTTTTCGCAAGTTTTGCAAAGTGATCAGTCAACGATATTGGCCTGAGCTTATTCCAAACTGGTCGCGAAGTCTTCGGGATCGGGCCAACGATTGCTTTTTTCCATCAAAATGACAAAAATCAAAGCAATTTTGAGGGAAAGGTGGTGGGGGCGGAGGGGCTCACCGACACCGTTTCTGCTTTTCATCAACGACTTTCTGCCACAAACAATCAAATGGAATTGGCTCTTGACTGACAACTCCACTCATGATCCACTCTTCTTCCTGTTACAAATCTCAGTCCGTTTCCTCCCAGTCAAATTGATACCAACAACCTCCAACTTGCTCAATGCTGATTTGGATTTTATATCCTCAAGTGGGGCTTAGATAACCTGGTCTCTTTCGACCAAACAAAGTATCGATCCTTTCTCATCTCTAGCAAGACCAACACCAACGTTCCTCCTCTCCACACATCTGACAAACAACTTCACCAATCCTCGGCCATTGGCATGTTGGGGTTTTCATCTGCTTTTTCCTGGCAGCCAACAATGCTGGAAAGGCTTTCTGGAAGGTCGGCTTTTTAGAGCCAGGAAGTATTTTACATGTGGCAGCTCCTTACTCTTTACAAAGCTCAGGTTGGGTCCACGATAGAATACTGCTCTCACTTCGAGGATACGACTCTTCATTCTGTCCTTCACATTTAGGTCAAAACTGTCCAACCGATTGGCAACAGCTCACTTATCACCAATCTTTAGCCTATGGCACATGATCAAGTTATTTAATCACGGTTTACTTTAATCACTATTACTGTTCAGCAGAATATCCCGGTGTGTACCCCGGTTTAGAATAGGTACACCGTATCCCTGCGCATCGTAGGAGGCGACTAAGGGTTGGCGTCAGGAAGGGCATCCGGCCATAAAAACATTGCCTCAAACAGGGAACCATGATTGTCATGGGGCCCGCAAGGCTAACCCCCGCTCCAGCGGGGAAAATGGCCTTAAAACGATCATTCATTCATTCATTGTTCAGCAGAATTAGCGAGTATCACCCCTTCACCAAGGCCTCAGCCTTGACAATCTAGGTTGGCCTCTACATGTCACACTGCATGCAATGACACATACCCATTCATTCCATGTAATTTGACTGGAATGATAATAACCCACACCCCGTCCTCCCACATCACTCAGTGGTTCCTTTGATCTACAGGTTTCCACAAATTACCATCCTAAAATCAAACCATAATTTAACAAGACCGAAAGTCTAACATCGGTGTAGCCGGGCTTGTTTGATACTTTAGTTGAAGAGGATAGTATGACCTAGGTGGAGATACCAGTTAGCAGATAATGTAAGTATTAAATTATTTTGAAGTACTCAATCTCTAAGCTGTCTGTCACCATGGAGATGGAGATTGTATTGGGACACTGCTTTATTCTGTGTTGATCAGTTAGTCAACACGATCACCATTGTGTGTGTTACGGAATGAGGCGTTTTACGGCGGCCGGAGTGCAAATTCTGGCACCAACCTCCTTAAGAAAGGACCCAATGATTGGTACTCATTTTGCCAACCTCGGAAGGATGACAGGCTGAGTCAACCCCACCTGGTGTTAATTCAACAGCTGACCGGGATTCTAACTCGGAACCCTAAGATCCCAATTCCCAAGCCCTCCACCCTAACCGTCAAGCCAACACCAGGCTTGGGTGGTTGGAGGAAGTCATATGAAATGCTTCAATGTTTGAAGAGCCCTTCATCAAAGTTTTATTTATATATGATCTGGGGGGCATACACCTCCCCCCCCCTAACCCACCCCCATCATATATCATCGCCCTGTTGTCTTAATTTCAGTTTCCCCCCCAATTATCAAATATGGCAATTTGCCCCAACCAGATATATGACATAATATATGAACGTTCCCTAAAGGGTGTTGAAAAACATAACTGGCAAAGCTAAATGGCGATGGGGGGGGATGGGGGAAACATTCTTTCTACCTATCACAAGCATAATTGTCAGCTATAAAACTCACCCAGTATGTAGGATATATATATATATATATATATATATATATATATATATATATATATATATATATATATATATATATATATATATATATATATGCGAGGGTCATACGTACATGCGGAGAGATAAACGCTGTAAACACAGGAACCAAACATCTGCACCATAAAAATATCGTTTGTTTAAATCACTAATTTGGCAGTTCTAAAAGCCTGTTGGCAAGTTTAAAGAAGAGGAAGAAGCGCGAATGTATGGTTCATTCACACAGCAGTTTGAATGGAAACATTTATTATTCTACGACACTAGAAACCCTTTAGGACATGGAATGAGCATAAAAAATTATATATACAGCAGTGATATTTTGCGAAGCAATAGAAAAATATATAATTCGACACAGGAGACCACAAACAACAACAACAACAACAACCACCACCACCACCACCATGGCCATGATAAAAATCGAGTGTTAGAAAAGATCGTTATTTTCACATGTTTTACTTCATGTGTTGCAAATGTTTGTGTTTCGCACGGAATGAAAAATGTAAAGGTAGAGCATGCAGATTGCGATACTTGACAGGTTCAACGATATGTCCGGCCTGAACGGCATCGGAATCAAATGGCGGTGTGTGGCTTCAGCAGTCATACCACCATAATGACATCACATCACCCCTGTCATGTGACCAGATCCTCAGCTCTGATTGTTATACGTTCGAGGGGGCATACATATATACATACATACATACATACATACATGTGGTGGACACGATGGCTCACTGGCGCGGTGACATCATTCCGCGCACCAATGGGGTGTCGGCCACGCCGGAGGGGTAGGCGTGGCTTCGGGATATACACGGGGCTCGCAGTCCCGAGCGAGTCAGTGCTACAGTTTGAGCTTTACAATAAAGACTCTTTTGGTTTTGATCCTACGTGTTGTGGCTTACCTTTTTGGCAAACAAGTTGTGTGCATAGCACCGCACTACACTGGTGACCTCGATTGGTTCAGCCGTCGCTGACCACAGAACACGCCATGGCCAGCAACGCGGTCGCGGTAAAGCTCCCTGAGTTTTGGGAAGCACAGGCCGAGGTATGGTTCGTGCAGGCCGAAGCACAGTTCCAGCTTCGAGGAATAATGGCGGACGAGACGCGTTACTACCACGTGATCGCCGCCCTCGGGCCCGGCACAGCCGCCCGAGTCGTGTCCATCCTGCGGCACCCACCGGCAGAGCACAAGTACAAGGCACTCAAACGTCTCATCGCCACGTTCGGCCTCACGGAGTTCGAACTGGCGGACCGCCTCCTGGACCTACCCGAACTCGGCGACACACGACCATCGGTGCGGATGGATTACATGCTGTCGTTGCTGGGTGACAAAGTCCCGGATTTTTTTTATTCCGGGCACTTTTTCTACGCCAGCTACCGGCACAGGTACGCCTCGCGTTGGCCGGTTCCAAAATAGGGGAACCCCCGCGCTCTGGCCATCGAGGCCGACAAGTTTTTCGCAGCTTGTGACACGCGGGCGAGCTTCGGTGCGGCCGTCGTGGATCCTGAGGCTGATGCGGCTGCACACCTCGTGGATCCCGAGGCTGATGCACACCTCGTGGCCGCCGCCACGCCCCGCCCTCCACCACCGCAGCTGCGAAAGCCGCGGCCTCCGCCGATCCCGCCGCAAGCCTGGTGCTATTTCCATGCCAGGTTCGGCCACAAGGCTAAGAAGTGTTGCCCGCCGTGCTCGTTTGGCAAGTCGGGAAACGACCGAGCCGGCGCTCAGTAGCGGCACTGAGCGTCGGCAATTCCGGCAGCCTCTTATTCATCACGGACACCTTGTCCGGGCGCCGTTTCCTCTGCGATACAGGAGCGCAGGTAAGCGTCATCCCAGCCCACACGTCCGACAAGCGAACCGCGGGCCGGGGCCCCGCGTTGCTTGCAGCCAACGGTACACCCATACGCACATTCGGGAAGCGCTGCCTCTCCCTGCGGTTCGGAGCGCAGCGCTTTCAATGGTCGCTCGTAACCGCCAGCGTGCCCATGGCATTGCTCGGTGCGGACGTCCTATGTGCAAATGGGTTGTTGGTGGACGTGAAGCACAGACGGCTCGTCCAGGCCGAAACCTTCAGCTCGCTCGCTCACTGAGCGGCTTACCGAGCGGCTCACCAAGCGGCTCACCAAGCGGCTCACCAAGCGGCTCACCAAGCGGCTCACCAAGCGGCTCGCTAAACGGTTCCGTCCCGGCGAGTTTGGTTTGTACGCTTCCGGCAGCGGATGACTTTACCCGCCTCCTCGCCAGTTTCCCGGCCCTCATGCGGCCCACCTTCTCGGCGGTGGCCGTCAAGCACGGGGTGGAGCATCACATCCCCACCGTCGGGCCACCGGTCTACGCCCGGGCACGCCGCCTCGAGCCGACGAAGCTCGCGGTGGCGAAAGCGGAATTCGCTATGCTGGAGCGGCTGGGCATCGTACGGCACTCCAAGAGCGCTTGGGCATCGCCGCTGCACATCGTGCCGAAGCCCGGCGGGGGATGGCGGCTGTGCGGAGACTACCGCCACCTCAACGATGCTACCACCCCCGACCGCTACCCGGTCCCTCACATCCAAGACGTTTCCGCCCGGTTGGCGAAAATGTCCCTCTTCTCCAAAGTGGACCTCATCCGCGGATACCACCAGGTCCCCGTCAAGCCGGAGGACATACCGAAGACGGCCGTAATCACACCATTCGGCCTCTTCGAGTTTCTGCGGATGCCCTTCGAGTTGAAGAATGCGGGTCAGGCGTTCCAAAGGCTGATGGACAGCGTCTTGCGCGACTTGGACTTCATTTACGTCTACGACGTCCTCGTCGCAAGCGCGTCCCGTGAGGAGCACCTCCGCCATCTCCGCACGCTCTTCGAACGCCTGGGCTGGCATGGCCTGATCATCAACCCCGCCAAGTGCCGGTTCGGCGTCGCCGAAATCGACTTTTTGGGGCACCGCGTCACCAGGCACGGGGCCATCCCCTTACCGGCCAAGGTGGAGGCGGTCAGGGGGTTTCCGCGACCCCGCACGATCAAGTGGCTCCAGGAGTTCCTGGGCATGGTGAACTTTTACCACCGTTTCCTGCCCCGCGTCGCCCAGCTCCTGCGCCCCCTGCACGAGGCCCTCCGGGGGAGGCCGGGCAAAGGTGACGTTGCTTGGACCGAGCCGATGGACGCGGCATTCGCGGGCGCGAAGCTCGCCTTGGCTAACGCCACCATGCTCACGAACCCGGCACCCGATGCACCGATCGCCCTCACCACCGACGCGTCGGACTACGCGGTGGGCGCGGTGCACGAGCAATGGGTGAAGGGAGCTTGGCAGCCGCTGGCGTTTTTTAGCCGGCAGCTCCGCCTGCACGAACGGCGGTACAGTACCTTCGACCGTGAGCTCCTCGGGCTTCACCTGGCGGTCCGGCATTTCCGCCATCTGCTCGAGGGCTGTTCGTTCACGGCCTTCGTCGACCACAAGCCCCTGGTCTTCGCGATGGCCAAGGTCGGCCCGGCAGCAGCGTCACCTCTCGGCTGTGTCCGAGTACACGACGGACATCCGGCACGTCACGGGGAAGGACAACCCGGTGGTGGATTGCCTTTCCCGGTCCGTCGCCCACGCGGTCCACCTCGGGATCGACTATGCCCGGATGGTGGCGGACCAGACCGCCGACCCCGACGTCCAGGCCTTGCGGACCGCCGTCACGGGCCTCCGCGTCACCGCGGTACCTTTCGACGGCGCGGGCGCGGCCCTCTTGTGCGACGTCTCCCTCGGCTGGCCTCGCCCCATCATGCCCGCGGGCTAGCAGCGCCGGGTTTTTGACGCCATCCACGGCCTGGTCGCCGACAAGTTCGTCTGGCATGGCCTCCGGAAGGCCGTCTGCGATTGGGCCAGGACGTTCTCGCGTGCCAGCGCGGGAAGGTGCACCGCCACACCCAGGCCCCATTGGCCCCGTTGGCCCCATTTACTGTGCCCGAACGTCGGTTCGACCACGTTCACGTGGACTTGGTGGGACCTCTGCCCCCCTCGCGGGGTTTCACCCACGTCCTCACCATGGTGGACCGCACCACCCGGTGGCCGGAGGCCGTGCCTTTGGCGGCGACGACGGCGGCGGACGTCACGCAGGCGTTCGCCACCTGGGTTGCCCGGTTCGGCGCCCCCTCGGACATCTCGTCCTACCGCGGCCCCCAGTTCACCTCGGAGCTCTGGGGGGCGGTAGCGTGGGGGCTCGGCGTCCAGCTGCACCGCACCACGGCCTACCACCCCCAGGCCAACAGCCTGTGCGAGCGCTTCCATCGCTCCTTGAAGGCCTGTGCGAGCTCCGGGCCACTCTCCGCGACTGGGTCGACAGGCTCCCCTGGGTCCTGCTGGGCCTCAGGACGGCACCCAAGGACGACCTGCGCGCATCCGCGGCGGAGTTTGTCTTCGGACAACCGCTGCGGGTGCCGGGCGAGTTCCTCCCCGACCCCACGGCACCATGGTCCGCGGCGCAGCAGCGCTCCGCACTGCAGGAGACCGCCCAGAGGTTCGCCCCGGTGCCGACGGCGCACCACGGATGCCCGCCAACGCACGTCGCCCCGGAGCTTCGTACGGCGGAGTACGTTTTCGTCCGCCACGACGCCCACCGGACACCGCTGCGACCCCCGTACGACGGGCCCTTCCGCGTGCTGGAGACCGGGGCGAAGCATTTCACCCTGGACATCGGCGGTACTCCTGACCGCGTTTCCGTGGACCGCCTCAAGCCGGCCCACCTCGACGTGGACCACCCCGCGCAAGCGGCTCGGCCCCCGCGTCGGGGCCGCCCCCCGGCAGGCGGACCCCCGGCACCGCCCAGCCCCGCCGGCACGCCACCCCCCCTGTCCTGCACCCATCCCAGATGCCGCCAGAGGCATCCCAGATGGTATCCCGCCATCCCAAACGCCACCAGCCACCAGAGGGCGCTTCGGCCGGGTCATCCCGTTTGCCCCGCAAACTGACCCTTCAGGTGCGCGGGAATTCTGGGGGGGCGCGTGTGGCGGACACGATGGCTCGCTGGCGCGGTGACATCATTCCGCGCACCAATGGGGTGTCGGCCACGCCCGAGGGGTAGGCGTGGCTTCGGGATATACACGGGGCTCGCAGCCCCGAGCGAGTCAGTGCTACAGTTTGAGCTTTACAATGAAGACTCTTTTGGTTTTGATCCTACGCGTTGTGGCTTACCTTTTTGGCAAACAAGTTGTGCGCGTAGCACCGCACTACATACATACATACATACATACATACATACATACATATGCTGTTCTAGATGGCTTTGTCCTATGGGCTATGCCATAAAAAAAAAAAAATGAAAAGAGATAAAACGATAGGGTTTGCTGCACATAAAAGCCTTTCTCAAAGTTGTATTGACTCCTCTCAAACCCTCACACCATTTGAAGGTGGCTCCTGCAACAAATAACATTGCAGTGATTGGAAATGGTGTTCATCCCAGAAGAAAAATTGCAGTGTTGCCTGGTTTATCGACACCAAATCAACAACAGGTTCAACGAAGCTTCAGGATGGATGACCAATGGAAGGTACCCACCATCGAGAAAAATGATTCGTGAGCGGCACATGAGGTTTATGGAGACTGGTAGCATATTGTAGAGGAAGCTGGCAGGTCAGCCAAGCACAAGTACGAAACATGTTAACATGTTCGTGAGTCATTCTCGCAGTCCCCATAAATACTTCTTGTTTCATATGCATCACAAGGCTGCACAGTATAATCATTGGCTGAGATTGTGGTCATGTGTCGCTGATGCAATGCCCTCTATAGGTTAAGATACGAATATGGTTCAGAGTGCAAGCGATCTCACCTACTCTTTGCAAAAGACGCGAGGAACTTTAACGTCCACCAACTAGTGGTGGCAGACCAAAGTAGAGTTTAACGAAAACAGTGGTGGTGGCAGACCAAAGTGGAGTTTTTGAAAACAAATGTCCAGTTTAACGTCCATTCGAGAGACGGCACATTTTGACAAATCATCCTGCTTGTGAAACACAGGGATGACAAGTTATAGCTGGGTCACAATTCAACGCTAGACGGCTTAGAGGTGTGTGTGCTTACCTCTCAGCCATCACGTCAGCCCTTCTACAAGTACTGAGGATAAATGATGATCTTGACTTTAACAAAAAAAAAAAAAAAAAAAAAAATGTTCTTTCATGTGCAGCAAGGTCGCATTGTTGTATCAGTAATTTGTTGACACCCTGTACATTCTCCAACTATTTCAGACCAAGATTAACAGATTTCTCACATCTTAACTCTTCCCTACTTTTTCTTTTTTTTTTAACATTCTCCTATTCTAAAATTTCACGACTATCGTTGTAGTTTCATAAATTAGCGCTTTATTTTCTGAAGGCATTATTTTTAAAAAAAGAAAAAAAAAAGTATATATTGGATTTACTGTAAATTTGTTATAGAAAAGTTTCCCTAAGTCCAAGTCAACAAAGTAGCAACATCACACCAAATGAGATTTGAAACCTTTCGGTGACATAGAGCTTTCACATAGAGCTTTCATCCGCAGCTCAATGGAATACTGCTCTCCCCTCTGGGCCGGTGCTCCTTGGTCACACCTAGCTCGGCTTTACGCGCTTGAAACCAAAGCATGCAGAATCATTGGAATCTCCCGCGATGAAGCCGATTCTGAGGGCCTATCACTTGCTCACCGCAGGCAGGTAGGTGGTCTTTCTGTCTTCTACCGACTCCTCTCCGGCCTTGCTCCCCCTGCTCTGTCTGTGCTCTGCCTGTGCTCTGCCCCCCCCCCCACCCCCAAATATTCCTGCAGGATGCACAAGATCTGCCAGCAACCCTCTTCTGGTGAAACTGCCAAAATCAAGACTCTCTGCTCACGTTCACTCTTTCATTCCTCTTTTCTCCCGCCTCTGGAACAACCTCCCACTCTCTCTCCAATCCCACTCCTCCCTCCAGATCTTTAAAACAGCTGTTCACCACCATATTTTATCTTCCCCCATCCAAAAGCTTGATCTTTTCTACCCCCGATAAAACACCCCAAAAACTGCTCTCCCCTCTGGGCAATCAATTTATGGCAGTAAAACATCGTCCATCACCTCTTTCAATCCCCAACTTATTTCCTGAAATTCCTAGAAGTGTTCATTGTACCCCTCCTTCCCCAGCCCTCCCTCTTCCACAGATTTACCGACGTCCTTGTTCTCAACTGTTGTTGTGCTTGTGCGTTTCCCTCTCTCTCTCTCCCCCTCTTGTCTCCTGCTCCCTTCATTGTATGTTTTATGTGTCTGTGTACGTTTTCATGTTCAATGTGTTAGCTCTTCCACGAGCCTCGTTTATGTATACAACAAGAAAAAAAACTGTTTAGGAGATAGCATGACGGACAGACAATATTACAATAGCCCCCATTTTTTTATCTTCCTTTGCTCCAGCATCATGACGAGATTGAAATGTTAAGGCCAAACTTGCTTTGTTGGTGCTCTTTACACCAGACTGACTCCAAAGAACCTCACCATGGTCACATTGGCAGGATGCAAAGAAGAAGACAGTGTGCTCCCTTGGACAATTTATACTTGAACAATTACAAAAGACAAAAAATAGAAATTAAGCCAAATTTTGATCGTGCTCGGCCAAACATTCATGTTATTAAAAATAGATGTGGGCACTCACAGTGAAAATGAGAGATGGCAGAGGAGTGAGCAAGTGCATGTGGATCATAGCAAGCAGGTTCGGAAGATGACCCTCTCGTGCACCAACAAAGAACAACCTACAATGAGCAAAAGGTAAGTGAAGGGTGACTAAACCACAAGCATGACAATTATATAAATGGCTATGGAAAGAAATCCTGTTGCAAGTTGTAATCTGGAGTTTTTGACCTACTTGAGGGCCTCAACAAGCAAATACTCTAAAACCACACACTTACCAAAACTTCACTTGTAGATTACACTTCACACAATATGCAATTTCTTTTTCCACAAAAACAAGCTGCATGGCATTTAGTGCAGTTTGTTTACACGAAATCAAAATACTCAGGGCTTTCATCCAAAACCTAATCCTAATCTACATTCACCACACAACCCATGTGTTCATAGTAGAAATTAAAGCTCTTTATTGCTCGTCTTGCTAGATAACAGCACACGAAAATAATAAAAAAGCACAACAACAGTGCGTTATCTCTATTTGCTATAAAACGAAGAGCGATGACACAGCCAAGCCGAACACTCGTGCACAAATAACCAAAGCATTGATGGCAGGACGAGGAAAAAGAACTGCCTGGTATAACAGCATTCTTCTTTTAAAGCTAAATTCAAGCAAGAAAAAGACCTTACAACAACAACAAAAAAACATTTTGCATAATGGACAAGGTTGATCCAAGATTTGGTTCATTCACAAATCAACATGTTTAAATATAAAATCACCCTTGGTTTGACAAAGTCTGCTCGGTCTGTTTGGTGCTCCCATCTGAGCACGTGCCTCCTGATGCTGGGACCCCACATTCAAATCGCATGCACTGTTGATTTATCCATCATCTGCTAAACGTCCTTGGAATCGGGGTTTAAAAGCAAATAGAGTCCTGGAGAACTCCGACATTCACAGGGGATACGTTCCTGAAAAACGCTACGAATGTCGAATTGAATGCATGTTAGGGTGCTGAAAGTGATGAGGTAGAGGGGCCAAGGCAAAAAAAAATGGGTGATCTCAAGCTGTTTCACCAAGTGCTGCAGGTTTCTGTGCAGCTCCTTTTATGGCAGCAAAACATCATTGAACCCCTTCTTGAACCGGAGGTCCTGCTCTATCACTGAAATGGCATCTTGCAATCTGTCATTGACTGACCTCATATCCTGCAGCACCTCAGTCAGGAACTTGACGGTCAGCTTGGGCCTCGCCACCTATTCCTCCTCTTCATTGTCCTCCTCCTCGTCCTCCTCCTCTTCCTCAGAAGCATTAATGACGGCCCTAACTCTTCCGCAGTCAGCTCCCAACAACGTGAGGTGATGAGTTCCTCCAATTCCTCAAGCTGCATGTCATTGAAGCCTTCCCCTCCCACCTGCCGTGGCAACCCAGCAATTGTCCACCTCTCTTCCGTGCTGTCGGGAAAGCCTCTGAAGTCATGGACTGCCTGTGGCCATACATTGTGTCAGCAAATGTTGGTGGAGGCTTTAAACTCATCCAGAGTCCTTGATGTCGCTGATACAGTGTACTATGTTGAAGTCCTTCCAACATTTCAGTGATGGTAAGTTTGGGGTGAACTCGATGGCATCCAAGATGCGACGGAAGGTGCGGTGGCTGTAATACATTTTAAACGATGAAATCACCCCTTGGTTGAGTGGTTGGATCAAGGAGGTGGTGTTGCGTGGCAGCAGGATGACCTCGACATTGGCGTAGGCCACCTTCAGGATGCCCTTGAGCATTGTCAACCAGCAAGATAACCTTGAAGGAGAGGTTCTTTTCTGCCAGGTGCCTCTCTACTTCAAGAATGAAACAGTTGTGGAATCGATCCATAAAAATGCCTTTGTTGCCCACGCCTTTGTTGGCTCTCCAAAATACAGGCAGAGTGTGCTTGTTTTTGCCCGAGAGAGCACACAGGTTTAGGGCATGGTGCAGCATCTTTGGTTTAATCATGCAGTCCCCTTTGGCATTGGTGCAGAGGTGAAGAGATACCTGGTCCTTCGCAGCTTTGAAGCCTGGTGCTGTCCTCTCGCTTCAAGATGAGTCATCGTGGGCATTTCATTTTTTTTCCCCAAAACAGGCCGGTCTTATCTGCATTGAAGACACCCTTTCTCCTCAACGAGCTGAGTGAGTTGAGCAGGGAAAGTTCCAGCTTCCTCATGGTCCGCTGAGGCACACTCCCGTGAGCTTTACATTGCAGAAACCGCACTGCTCTTTGAAGCGGCCTAACCATCCACTGCTGGCTTGGAAGGAACTGGGGCCACTCTTACCGACATGACTCGTGCTTGCAGCACCATCAGTGCCAGCCAGATGATCGTACATGCACTTTGCCGTTTCATGAATAAGAGGTCCACTTAAAGGCATGTTTTTCTGGGCATTGTCCTCTCTCTAACCACACATTCAATACTTTTCCAATTGCTTCGATGTGAACGTCCCAGACCTGGGTAACCACTTTGGTCCTGGGTACTGCGCTAGCCGTGCAAATTGCCTTCTCGATTTTCTTTATGTAGCGTAGTCGGCTCAATGCCATAATGCCTACCAAGAGGTGGTACTATCACCTCTTGATAACCGGTCAAGTAGCTGCACTTTCTGGCTCAGGCTCATGAGTTTTTTTAATGCCTCTTGGGAGCAGATATCTCCTGCACTATTCGTACACTTAAGACCCATGATCGAATGATGTGCGCAAAAGCTCATATAGGCGAGCAATAGGCGAGGAATCACAGCAGGTCAAGGCAGCGGGACGAGAACATAGAATGAGACCTCGGACACGCTACACAAGTAGTCATGCAGGGGTTGTAGGTATATGAAGGATGGGTGGGTAGTGTGACCATTATTTGTGGGGGATGGTGGCGCATAATGGTTTATGCACACGTACAGCTGCTACGAGTGACGTGTGGAAGATGCTTTGTTTATTGTTGCTTTGTGGGAAATGGTTTATGCGTGGCTCCAAGTGCTTTTATGCACAACATGTGGAAGATGATTTTAGAAGTATTATGCGCACGGCTGGTGGGGGATAGTTGGTCAGAGCTGCTTTGTGTTTATGCACGGCTGACAAATATGGTTTTAGAACTGGCATGTGTGCAGCTGGTGGGGGATGGTTTTTATGCCTGCAAAAGCCTCGGTTAAAGGTCCATAACATATTCGGGGTTGTGTGAATAATAAAGCAGGCACAACAGAGCAAGCATCCTTACCTTGATGAAGTGAAAAGCGAGCCATTCACAGATCCGAAGCAAGAGAGGGCCACAAAGACAGGAATCACCCAAGCCATGTACCCGAGATGATAGTTCCCGAAATCCTGTGAGTAAATATTGGAAACTGTGCTGTTATTGCACAATCAAGAATGATTATCACCATCATAAACATTATCAACACACATCAAACATCTTTTTATTCCCACAACCATTGTGAAGTCCTTATCACCTTGGCTTGAGTAATACAAACCTCAACAAATCAACTTCTTCGTTGTGATCCCACTTCATCAGCCGACTAATGTACATTTCCTTAACCCCTCCTTCTTCCTGTTTTCATTAATAAAATTCCTTCGTGATTAATGTCCAATAGCTTTCTCACAGTACTTAGGACACATTTATCATTTTCAAATACTTCAAAAACTCTTTAGATTGCCACATGCCAATACTTTTGGCCAAAGAGCAAAGTGACATTATGGCAAAGGTAGCAATTTTGCATTCAATTGTCTGGAAGCAAATCAAAACACACCATTATGGATGACAAACACCAAAGGGTCAAATTACAATCAGCTGTGAAAAGCTATTAGTGAAACCCACAAAAGCCCAAACCAGCAACTCAGGGACACCAAGAAGGCCCAGACCCTATACTTCTGTTTTATCATTGCAGGATTCACCAATGACAATTTACTGCCAAATGGCTATCTTTATCAAAAACTCTCTTCCTCACTCTCCTTGCACTGCCCTCTCTCCACCTCACCCCCAGGAGTACCTCTGGCTACGGCTTCCTCTCCGCTCCCACCTTTTGTTCATATCTGTTCTGTACCGTCCTCCAAACAGTGATGACTCCATTTACATTTCACTGTCTGACAACATGGACCAACTTCTATCCACTCATCCCAACTCTCTCTTCCTCATATGTGGCGACTTCAACTGTCATCATGCCAGCTGGCTGGGTGTGGGTTCATCTCTCACCAGTCATGGCACCTCAGCAAAGGACTTCTGCGACTCACTGGGATTGACACAATCTGTCAATTTCCCGACCAGGATCTCAGCCAATGGTGTATCTCCTCTTCTAGACTTAGTTATGACAAACTTCCCTGCTAATGTCTGCTGCTCTTCTTCTGCCCCAATCGGTTCTTCTGATCATGTGCTTGTTAAAGTGGACATATCTCTCTGGCCATTCTCAGAGAGCCTCCTCAGCGTCGCCGAGTCTGGCATTTCATTCAGGCCGACTGGCACGGTCTTCAAGCAGCCATCAATCATCTGGATTGGTCTCCCATCTCCACTGCCTCTGACATAAATTCTTCCTGGGAATTCTTCCAAAGCAAACTGCTCTCTCTCTCATGCACAGATTTATCCCATCTCGTTTTCAGTTGTCTTACCCTTCCTCCCTTCCATGGTACACTGAATCTTGTGGTGAGGCAGTTGCCCTGAAACAACTTGCCTTTGCCTCTTGGAAGGCTAATCCAACTGAAGGCAATCTCAGTTCCTTCCACCAAGCTCGGAACAAGTGTGTGTCTACCCTCAGGAGTGCCAGGAAGCACTATCTCTCCACACTCAAGAATGAACTCTCAAACCCGTCTCCTTCCTCCAAATCCTGGTGGCGCCTGGTCAAATCCGTTTCTGGTGTTTGTTCCCCCTCCATCCCCTCCCTTACCTCATTTTTTTCGGTGGTTGCGCGACAATACATACATACAACATTAACCTGCTCTATCAAGACTGCAATCAGCGTAGAATGAATTACTGGCTATACTTTCCAAGTGACCTTTCTTTTTAGAACAAATGTGGATTGTGCTTTGGAGACAGACTATCGAAATACATTTTGATGACGAGAGTACTATTTGCCCAAATGACAAACACAAAACGGATCAACTTTAATTTGCCATGTTCACCACCTTTCTTGCTCTGATGAATAGCAAAAGTGGGACCACACTTTGTGGCTACAATGTTTGAAATGACTTGTACAAAAGTCCACACAAAGCTTCCATGCAATGTTTACAGGGATAAAGCATTTGTTAAATATCTTTACAGAAAAACAAAAGGGTCTTTCTTGAATTGAAATATATATATATATATATATATATATATATATATATATATATATATATATATATATATATATATATATATATTGTGAGAAACCACCGGTGAAACCACCTGTTCTCACCCAGATTTGGTGCCCCGCCCACCGCGTGACGTGGCCTCCTTGGAGCCTCACGCGATCGGGAGGCGATTCGGCACGTGATGGGTGGAGAGTCGAGAGAGCGCGGTCGCCATCTTATGCAACGGACGCGGCTCGAAGGCTCCGAGTGGGAAATAGATAAAGGGATTTCCCTTAATCTTCACGACAGCCGCGTTGGGCTGATCGTTTACCGTTCTGTATTTTACGAGTGAGTAACTCCGGAAGAGAACGAGTGATTCCCGGATCTCGTGGATTGGAACCGTGAGTCAGATATTGCCTGCGTCGTGTTGGAGCTGCTGGCCGACCGTCCTGCAGGCCTTGTGCGGTGTATTCCACTCTGTTACCCTCCGAGTCCCGGAGATCGTCGATTGGAACCGCGAGTGATCTTGCCTGCGTCCTGTTTGGAGCTTCTGGGGCCGACAGTTCCTGCAGGCTTGGTGCGGTGTATTCCACTCTGTTACTCTCCGAGTCCCGGAGATCGTCGATTGGAACCGCGAGTGATCTTGCCTGCGTCCTGTTTGGAGCTTCTGGGGCCGACAGTTCCTGCAGGCTTTGTGCAGTGTATTCCATTCTGTTACCATTTATGGTTTTTGTGATCGAGCCAATAAAGCATCGTGCCTTACCCCTAGAAGGCCGATTAAAACACAATTGTGTTTATTGAGTTCTCTCTGTCCACTCCGTGGACTACTTGAAGCCCGGACATTAATGTCCGTATTCCGTGCTGGGAACCATTTCACAGCCGGGATCGCGACAAATGGGTTGCTCGTCCTAGGATCTTTCAAGTGAGAGACATTCGAATTGAGACGGGAATTCGGCATCTGCATCTTCTCTGCATCTTCTCACCAGCGGACGCCGTCTTGGAGGAACTTTCTCGCCGTAGGACGCTGTCTTGGGTGGTGCTTCACTGCAGAATAAGTGAGCCTCGGATCCCTCCAAACAACCGACAAAAAAAAAAAAACGTGAGTATTTGTACGTGGTATTTTTCTCATTGGCAATTTGATGTGCGGGTGATATTGTGTAGTTCGTGTCGTATTTCCCCAACAGAGCGTTGTGTTTGAGCGTTGTGTTTTGTGCCTTGTCTTATGATAACTCGTAGCCAAGCTATGTCGACCAGAGAAGTGAGAGTTCAACCTGATCATGTTGACAGTCACGTGGGTGGCGATGTGAGCGACGCAAGCAGCCTTGACCCGGTCACTCAACCCGAGATGTTAGGAAGCGATTCCATCATGACTAAATGCATGCGTTCGCCCTTCTGGACCGGGCTGACTCCGGTTCAACAACTTGACATGTATAACAGGGAGAATGACAGGGCAGAGGCAGAGCGTGCGGCAGCAGAGAGAGAGCGTGAGAGAGAGAGAGAGAGAGCGTGCGGCAGCAGCAGAGGCAGAGCGTGCTGCGGCAGCAGAGGGAGAGCGGGCAGCAGCAGAGAGAGCGCATGCGGCAGCAGAGACAGCAGCAGAGAGAGAGCGTGAGAGAGAGAGAGAGCGTGCTGCGGCAGCAGAGAGAGAGCATGCGGCAGCAGAGAGAGAGCGTGAGAGAGAGAGAGAGCGTGCGGCAGCAGCAGAAGCTGAACACGTCAGAGAGCATGAGTTGCGAATGTTGACTGAACGACCGCGGGCAGAGGGGTCTGCTGCAAGAGTCCCGGAAACTGTTCATGTTCGTTTGCCGGACTGGACGGGAGACACGAAGCCAGAAGCGTATCTGGAGATGGCGGATAAGTTGTTGGCTGCCGGTGGCATTGATGAGAGCTTGTGGGTCGGCCATCTTGTGAGCCATCTATCTGAGAAGGCGAGGGAGGTATATGCGAGGATGGCAACCGAGGACGCAAACAAATACAGGGCATTGAAGGCCGAGATTTTGAACGCCTATGCGGTGTCCGCATGTATTTATAGGAGAAATTTTTTCAGCTGGACTCGTGAGTCCAGTCAAACCTATGAGGAACATTCGCGGGCCTTGTTGGAACAGCTGCAGAGATGGTTCAAGGGGAGCAAGGTTGAGTTACCTCAAGCGGTTGCGGAACTCCTGGTGCGTTACCGTATCGATCAACAGCTTCCGCTTGACTTAGCATTGTTTCTTGTCGACAAAGACACTGTTTCCTTGGCAGACTGCGTCAACCTTATTGATAAACATGTTTTGGCGTGCAAAATGCTGCAAGTCACGCAGTCGCGTCGTAAGACGGAGGAGTCTGCGATCAAGACCGCCCCCCGTCTGCCCGGCGGCTGGATCGAGGGGAGGGGTTCTCCGATGCCCTCCACTGGTGGCGGTCGCGAGCCGCAGACCAGGGCAGGGCCCTGGTGCGATTTCTGCAAACGCGTGGGGCACGGTGAAAACCGCTGCTTCTCTAATCCCGCTAGTCCGGCCTACCGAGGCAACCCTCCTGTTAAGTCGGAGGGAGATCAGTGGAGCTCATCCGCCGGGCCCTCGCACACGACGGTGGCATCGGTGACCGAGGTCACTGCCACCGAGGCTAATTCCATTCATCCACTGTACCAGGATTATTCAGGGACAGCCTTAGTGGGTGGCCCTGATTCGATGCTGAAGTTTGAGGCCCAATACCTTCGGGATACTGGGGCGACACGGTGTGTTCTCCGGGCGGGGGTAGTTCCGGCCTCTCAGATGCGTTATACCGGCGAGTATACCCTCCTTCGGGGCATTGACCGGGTTCTTGGCCGGTATCCCCTTGCCCTCCTCGAGGTCCGGAGTGACATTTTTAAGGGTCCAGTGACCTGTGTGGTGGTACCCTACTACCCGATACCCGGGGTCTCCTTGCTGATTGGCAATGATGCCATGGCCAGGGAGGAGTCATTGACTCTGACCTGTGGGGGGGTCACTAGATCCCAGAGTAAACAGGCGGAGAGAGTGGCGGAGTCAGACATATCTTCACTCTGGCCCGAGGAGCCTAGCGCCTCGACTCCAGTTCCCGACGGTGACGTTGCGTCAGCTGAAGTCCACCCGAGCCTCCCGTCAAGCCACCCTCAGGTGCCGTGCTCCTCAGGGACCGCTCCCGCCATGTCGCGATTCAGCAGGAACGCTAATGCTAAGGTATATGTGGGAAACCTGGGCAATGGAGCAGCGAAAGCCGAGCTAGGGAGGGTCTTCGAACATTACGGACCACTCCGCAACGTATGGGTTGCTCGAAACCCACCTGGATTTGCAGTTGTTGAGTTTGAAGAGCCACGAGATGCTGAAGATTCGGTCAGAGCCCTTGATGGAAGGTTAATTTGCGGATCGCGTGTGTGCGTCGAGATGTCGAATGGCATGTCGCGGCGGCCTCGTTTCAGACGCCCTTTGGTCCGCAGGCCTTTCGACCCGAACGATCGATGTTACCAGTGCGGTGAAAGGGGTCATTACGCATATGACGGTTGTTCTCGACACCGGAGGAGTACCCGCCGCTCTAGGTCTCGGCCCGTTTCCTTCCTGTCAACGCTTCCCCCAACTTGAGTTTGGCCCCCTTGCCTCTCTATTGTGCTTTGTGTGAAGTGTAACTCTTGTAGGGTAGATATTAATGTGGTGTATGGTGTTAAAATTTGTGTGTGAAAAAAAAAAAAAAAAAAAACCAAACTGGTTCATTGTTAACCTGTTAATGCCTGTTAATTGCCTGTGCGTTAATAATTGCGTTATTGTTGCGCTATTGCGTTGCGTTGTATTGTTGCGTTGTTGCGTTATTGTTGTTAATAAGTGTTAATAATTGTTAATTGCGTTAATTGCCTGTTAGAGATTACCGCCATCATCTTGCCATGTGATTTGCACCTACTACAAATACTGGTTTTAAAAACGCCGTCTATTCGACGGGGTTTTTACTTAGGGGGGGAGGACTGTGAGAAACCACCGGTGAAACCACCTGTTCTCACCCAGATTTGGTGCCCCGCCCACCGCGTGACGTGGCCTCCTTGGAGCCTCACGCGATCGGGAGGCGATTCGGCACGTGATGGGTGGAGAGTCGAGAGAGCGCGGTCGCCATCTTATGCAACGGACGCGGCTCGAAGGCTCCGAGTGGGAAATAGATAAAGGGATTTCCCTTAATCTTCACGACAGCCGCGTTGGGCTGATCGTTTACCGTTCTGTATTTTACGAGTGAGTAACTCCGGAAGAGAACGAGTGATTCCCGGATCTCGTGGATTGGAACCGTGAGTCAGATATTGCCTGCGTCGTGTTGGAGCTGCTGGCCGACCGTCCTGCAGGCCTTGTGCGGTGTATTCCACTCTGTTACCCTCCGAGTCCCGGAGATCGTCGATTGGAACCGCGAGTGATCTTGCCTGCGTCCTGTTTGGAGCTTCTGGGGCCGACAGTTCCTGCAGGCTTGGTGCGGTGTATTCCACTCTGTTACTCTCCGAGTCCCGGAGATCGTCGATTGGAACCGCGAGTGATCTTGCCTGCGTCCTGTTTGGAGCTTCTGGGGCCGACAGTTCCTGCAGGCTTTGTGCAGTGTATTCCATTCCGTTACCATTTATGGTTTTTGTGATCGAGCCAATAAAGCATCGTGCCTTACCCCTAGAAGGCCGATTAAAACACAATTGTGTTTATTGAGTTCTCTCTGTCCACTCCGTGGACTACTTGAAGCCCGGACATTAACGTCCGTATTCCGTGCTGGGAACCATTTCACAGCCGGGATCGCGACAATATATACACACACACAGACTTGGCATTTAATATGGATTTTTTTTTCTTTCTTGAATTGGATTTACTTTCTTAACTCAGTATATCAATCTGGTGAGTTTCTTTTACACTTTGGTGATTTATTTGTTAAAAGAACCATGTCACTGATTGTCCGTCGCAGCAAGAAGTCAACAACAGGATTATATCACAGGTGGCGTGGCAAAATGTACGGACAGGTGCATTTGATGATTGGCTTCACAGTCGGGTATACAAGGGTTGTTGCGTTCTGTATTAGTGGAAAACAACTGCTGCACGTCTCCAAAAGTTATTGCCGCTTCCTCTGGAGATGGTCCGTCAACTCGACAATGCTGTTTGTCATGGAGTTGTGGCTTTGCGAAATTACAGCATGCTATTGCTCGGAAGTATGGCATCACTCAAGGTCAGGTGTCAAAGATCCTGAAACGAAATGCTCAGAGGGGTGTCCCTACTCCAATACCGAGGCCAGGACGTCCCCGCAGAACCACAAGGAGGGATGATCGCCAGCTGCACCGGTTAGTCCGCAATGGCCGTACCAAGTCAGCTAATCGGCTTAGGGCTGAGTGGCAGCAACTGACAAATGTGCCTGTATCCAGAAGGCGAGTCAACCAACGACTGGTTCAAGCAGGCTATCGTGCCAGGCGTCCCCTGAGAAAGCTACGCCTGACCAGACAACACCGCCAGCGCCGATTGCAGTGGGCCAGAGAGCACTGTCAATGGCAGCCAGGCCACTGGAATCACGTGATCTTCAGTGACGAGTCTAGATTTCTGGTCTATCGTCAAGATGGCCGCGCCCAAGTGCATGAAGCCGACATCAAAGATTGTATAGTGCCAAGAGTCCGAGCTGGAGGTGGTGGGGTGACCGTTTGGGCTGCTTTTCATGCAGGGGGCAAAACTGACCTGGTTGTTCTGAATGGAAACCTGAACCAGTTCAAGTACATGGCCATTCTGGAAGAAACATTGCTTCCATTTGCTCGTGCAGCCTTTCGAGGAACCTTTGTCTTCCAAGATGACAATGCACGGCCTCATCGTGCTCGCATGATCCAACACTTTCTTGCTGACCGTGGTGTAGAGCATATGGAGTGGCCTGCCATGTCCCCGGATATGAATCCGATAGAGAACTTGTGGGCAGAATTAACGCGTCAAATCGACCACTTGGACCAGCAGCCGACCTCTGTGCGTGAATTGCAGCAGGCTATTGTCACTGCATGTCAAGCAATTCCTGTCCAAACCTTGGCAAATCTCGTGAACAGCATGCCTCAACGTGTACGTGCTCTCCTGAATGCTCGTGGGGGTTACACGAAGTACTGAACTAATTTTACTGTCGGTAATCCCAGTCGTAATTTAACTTTTGTTTTTGTTAAAAAAAAATTTGGCTAATGTGCAAAATAAAGAGATACTTCTGGAAAACGTACAGAAGTTTAACACAGTACTGTCCATGAATTGAGTTCGATATCAGTTTACATCACTTTCAAGGATCAATTTATTTGTTTCAAAATGTCAAATGTGGTTTTTGTTTCTTTTAAAGGTCACATTAACAAAATCTAGAATAATTTCAACATAATTCCAATGAACTTTTGGTTCTAAGACATCTTGAAAAGTAGGTTCACCCCCACAATAAAAAATATTCCATATTAAATGCCGTCTGTATATATATATATATATATATATTTTTTTTAACAAGCCAACGTCTGTCTGACGGTCTCACCGACGGTCTCACCCACGGTCTCACCCACGGTCTCACCGACGGTCTCACCGACGGTCTCACCGACGGTCTCACCGACGGTCTCACCGACGGTCTCACCGACGGTCTCACTGACAGTCTCACTGACAGTCTGACCGAGTCTGACTGACAGTCTGACTGAGGAAAATGACATTTTTTTCAATCAGACAAAAAAACAAGCAAATTGGACCCGAGCAGTATATAAGCAACAGAACGCTGCCTCGATCACTCCCAATTTTTTTCCCCCCTCTTTCCTGTTAAGAAATATGTAACATCATCGACGGTCTCACCGACGGTCTCACCGACGGTCATTGGAGATCTCGCGAGATCTCGGAGACGGTGGGAGGGATTTTCGAAGCTCCACACGGTCTCCACGTTTTTCGAAGTTAAGTCTGTTCACAATTGTATTTTGTCGAAACTGTATTTATCTTTCGGTGTGTGAAGTTATTGTGTGCAACTTTGGTTGTTTCTCGGTGTTTATCTTTCATAAATTGATCGTCTGTTTGCCGTGTCGTGTCTTGAGGCCTTGTACAGTGTGCACTGTACAACCTTGAGGCTTTGTTTTTCTCTCAGCGGTCCGTCGTTTGTGATCCAATAACTTTCGTTCTCTGTATTCCCAGGCTTTTCACCCATAGCCTACTTCCTTGTGTAAATCTCAACTCGGAAAAAAAAAAAAAAAAAAAAAAAAAAAAAAAAAACATTTCCTTCTCTGTTCTCATTCGTTTATTCATTCTTATTCGTTCGTTCGTTCTTCGACCACGTGTTTCTCCCCCATTTCCCCAGATAGTTTTCGCTCATTAACCTTCAATGTTTACACTTTCCCCTCAAGTTATGTATTCCGTCATATTTTATAACACCTTTTTCTTCTTCTTCTTTAAAAGGCTGCTTTCGACTTGCTCACCAAATCAATTCATCCCAAAAAAAAATATCCATCTCCTATAGTGCCTTTTTTCTACATTCCCTAAACTCACCCGCACTCCATCCTCCATCCAGCGTCCAGCGTCCTTAAACGTATTTTTAACTCGAAGGTCACAAGAAACTCATTTTGCAATAAATGTTCGTTTCCCATAAATCGTACACTTTCAAAAATCCAATCTCACCCCTCCCCTCCAAATCTTCCCCATAACCCCTCCCCTCCAAATCTTCCCCATCACCCCTCCCCTCCAAATCTTCCCCATCACCCCTCCCCTCCAAATCTTCCCCATCACCCATCCCTTTCAAATCTCCCCCCTTGCCCCCTCCCTCCTAAACTACCCCCTCACCCCTCCCCGCCAAGACGCCCCCTCGCCCCTCCCCTCCTAGACTCCTGCCTCACCCCTCCCCTCCAAATCTCCCCCATATCCCATCCCTTTCAAATCCCTCCCCTTGTCCCTTCCCTCCCAAACTCCCCCCTCACCCCTCCCCTTCAAATCTCCCCACCCTCATTGCTTCTCAATTTCCCCCCTCACTCCCCCTCCTCAAAGCGTCCTCCCCGCTTCTTCCCCCTTCAAACTCTCACCTCCATCTCCCCCAACCTTCTGCCTCGCTCTTCCCCCTCCTAAAATAACACCTCATTGTGGCTCACCCAATCACCATCAAACCTTTTGTCTGCCCCATCCTTCCCTTTCTCCGAGCTATTCTGAAATCTCTGACACACCTTCAACAGCTCTCCCTATCTCTTCCACCTCTTCCACATCTTACCCTACCCCTCCTCCCCCCTGTTCTGTATCTGATGCTCCCCCTTCCTCTTCATTAACGGTATGGACCTCAAACATCCGGGGCCTTCGTTCAAACTTAACTGATCTCTCCATACAGGTTGCTTCTGTCAAACCAGACGTGATCTGCTCAACAGAAACTTTCCTCCTTTATGATGTCTCTGATTCCATAGTATCTCTCCCGGGCTACTCCCTCCTCCGGTATGATAGACCTGAGCCTCGTCCTGGAGGCGGGGTTGCTATCTTTATCAAAAACTCTCTTCCTCACTCGCCCTGCACTGCACTCTCTCCACCTCACCCCCAGGAATACCTCTGGCTACGGCTTCCCCTTCGCTCCCACCTCTTGTTCATATGTGTGTTGTACCGTCCACCAAACAGTGATGACTCCATCTACATCTCGCTGTCTGATGATATGGACCAACTTCTATCTACTCATCCCAACTCTCTCTTCCTCATATGTGGTGATTTCAATTGTCACCATGCCAGTTGGCTGGGTGTGGGTACCTCTCTCACCAGCCATGGCTCTTCAGCAAAGGACTTCTGCGACTCACTGGGACCGACACAATCTGTCAATTTCCCGACCCGGATCTCAGTCAACGGAACATCTTCTCTTCTGGACTTGGTTATGACTAACTTCCCTGAAAATGTCTGCTGCTCTTCTTCTGCTCCGATCGGATCATCTGATCATGTCCTTGTTAAAGTGGACATCTCTCTGACCATCCTCAGGGAGCCTGCTCAGCGTCGACGAGTCTGGCATTTCACTCAGGCCAACTGGCACGGTCTTCAAGCAGCCATCAATCATCTGGACTGGTCTCCCATCTCTACCACCTCTGACATCAACTCATCCTGGGAATTCTTCCAAAGTAAATTGCTCTCTCTCATGCACAGATTTATCCCATCTCGTCTTCAGTTGTCATACCCTTCCTCCCGTCCATGGTACACGGAATCTTGTGGTGAGGCTGTTGCCCAGAAACAACTTGCCTTCGTCTCCTGGAAAGCAAATCCAACGGAAGGAAATCTCATTTCCTTTCACAAAGCCCGAAACAAGTGTGTGTCCACCCTCAGGAGAGCCAGGAAACAATATCTCTCCGTTCTCAAGACCGAACTCTCTTATCTGTCTCCCTCTTCCAAATCCTGGTGGCGTCTGGTCAAATCCGTTTCTGGTGTTTGTTCCCCCTCCATCCCCTCCCTTACCTCAAACGGCTACACAGCTGACTCCGCACGTGAAAAAGCTGAATGCCTCAACTCTGTGTTTGCCTCTAAATCTTGTGTCCCAAACCCATCCCTCTCTGTACCCACCATACCCAGTCGTACCCTGCTGCTCCTGGACTCCGTGTCCTTTCCTCCTGACAAGGTGGAAAAGTTTCTGTCAACCCTCGACTCTGATTCTGCAACTGGACCCGACGGCATCAGCCCACGGGTCCTAAAATCCTGCTCTGCTGCTCTATCTCACCCTCTCTCTGTTCTCTTCACCCTCTCTTTTGCTCAAGGTCAACTGCCATCTGCTTGGAAATCAGCCAACATCACCGCTTTGCACAAAAAAGGTGCAAAAACAGATCCTAGCAACTACAGACCAATCAGCCTTCTCCCAATTATCAGCAAAGTCATGGAATCCATCATTGCTTCGGATATGAAATCTTTCCTCTTCTCCAATGGCTTGATCTCTGATCATCAATTTGGTTTCAGACCAGGTCACTCTACTCTGGACATGCTGCTTCTGCTGTCTCAACAATGGATGGAGGTCCTCAATGCCAAACAGGAAATTAGAGCCGTCTCCCTCGACATATCACGTGCCTTCGACACGGTCTGGCACCCCGCTCTGCTCACCAAACTCTCCTCCTTTGGTATCCATGGAAATCTCCACGCATGGCTGGCGGACTTCCTCTCTAGTCGTCGTCAACGTGTGGCCCTGAATGGGTTTCTCTCATCTCCTCTTCCTGTTCAGGCTGGAGTTCCCCAAGGCAGTGTTCTGGGCCCCGTGCTTTTTCTGGTCTTCATCAATGATCTCTCTGACTCTCTCGAAAATCCTCTCTATCTCTTTGCTGATGACTCCACTCTCTGCCGCTCCATTCCTCTTCCCTCAGATCGGCAGTCTGCTGCCTCCTCACTCTCTGAAGACCTGGACAAAATCACAGACTGGTCAAACAAGTGGAACATGTCTTTCAATCCTGACAAATCTCACACTCTTACTATGTCTCTCCGAAAAGATCGACTGGACAACCCTCCCATCTACTTTCTCAACAATCCTCTCCAAGAAGTTCTGTCGCTCAAGATTTTGGGTCTCACTATCTGCCATGATCTTTCTTGGAAAACCACATTTCCAAGCTGGCCTCCAAAGCCAGTCGTTGACTGGGCATCCTCCGTCGTGCGAAGTCCTTCCTCGGCACACCTGAGCTCCTCACCACATACAAGGCTTTCATCCGCAGCTCAATGGAATACTGTTCTCCCCTATGGGCCGGTGCTCCTGCCTCACACCTAGCTCGGCTTCACGCTGTTGAAACCAAAGCTTTCAGAATTATTGGAATCTCCCGCGATGAAGCTATCTCTGAGGGCCTTTCACTCACTCACCGCAGCAGGTAGGTGGTCTTTCTGTCTTCTACCGACTCCTCTCCGGCCTTGCACCCCCAGCTCTCTCTGTGCTCTGTCCCCCAAATATTCCTACAGGTCGCACAAGATCTGCCAGCAACCCTCTGATGGTTAAAACTGCCGAAATCTCGGCTCTCTGCTCACCTTCACTCTTTCATTCCTCTTTTCTCCCGCCTCTGGAACAAACTCCCTCACTCCCTTCAATCCCACTCCTCCCTCCAGGTCTTTAAAACAGCTGTTCACCACCATCTCTTATGTTCCCCATCCAAAACCTTGATCTTTTCTACCCCCGCTAATTCACCCCAGATCCACCTTGTTTGAAATTCGAACTTCTTTCCTGGAAGTCCTGGTAGTGTCCATATGTTTTATACCTCTCCCACCGCCCCCCTTCCCATGCCCCCCCCCCCCCAAAGCCCTCGCCCTCTCTCAGATCTCTCGATGTCTCCATGTCTCTCGGTCCCTGCTCTCAAATGTTGTGTTTGTGTCCTTCCCCCTCTCTCCCCATCTTGTCTACCGCTCCCGATGTTATATGTTTTATGTGTCGGTTTGTCTTTCTGTGTGATTAATGTTCGCTCTTTCACGAGCCTCGATCTTGTATACAAAAAAAAAAAAAAAAAAAAATCCCATTTTTGAGCTCTAAACCAGCATGAGGAAAGGCTTCCTTTTTATACCGTGGGATTACTACCACATGCTTCTGCAAATAACTAAATAAAAAGCAAAATACAACCTCTGATTTATTTCAAATAAAATTAAAATTCTACAATTTGGTACGAGCAGAAATTTTTTTTTTAGCTAAATTAAATAACTCCAGCTGCAAGATGCAGATTTTAAGATGACAAGATGTATAAAAAATGACAAGTGGAGTGAACAAACACAGGTCCTAATTTTAAATCCCCTTTCACCTACATTCCATCTCTCCCACAACCAAGCCAATTCATCTTCAGACTTCCCTTCCCCTCCTCGTCACTCAATCCCCTTTCACCTACATTCCATCTCTCCCACAACCAAGCCAATTCATCTTCAGACTTCCCTTCCCCTCCTCGTCACTCACCACGGCGACGGCATCAGAGTGGATGATGGCGGTCGGTGAGAGTGTGGTGAAATACGCAAGGTTGGTGAGCACGTACACGATGGTAACTATAGGCAGTGAAATGATGATGGCTCGGGGGAGGTTTCTACAAGAAAGAAGTAGCAATGTATTAAAACACTTCATTTGGTGGTTTGTGCAGGATGAAAAGGAAATACAAGCAAAAAATAACAAGAATGACTTTCCGTGAAATATAGCGATCAAAATCAGTAAGAGGGTGATCTTTAGTAAAAACACATTTTCAAATAATTCAAAACGTTTGAAGCCTCTCTGCTGGTAAAAACAGCACAGATGGCATTTGGAAAACTTTTCAAGGACACCACAAGATTATCATGCAGAAATACAAGCTATGGTTAGAGCGATATTAATCATTTTCATATCAAGGTCATGGCAACACCGAATTTCTGAGATTTACAAATGATGTACACACGACTGCAAGCAAATTGGACCACAACACATTCTTTCAAAAACATTGATCAAGCTACAATTTAGTTCATAATATCTCTCAAACAAATGACGGAGGAATGCCAACTACCACGAGAGAGGAGGGGAAGAGGTCTTCAGGCACAGGCCTTCAAAGCATGAGGAGACATGGTTAGCATATATGGTCATGGTTAGCATATACGTGTCGACATTTACTCATGCAACACCCTCCACACAGAACGTTGGTTCTGCCGCAGCAATTTCTTGTATAACGGTTGCAATCCTGGAAGGGTAAGACACCTGAAAGCCGGCTTGAAGTTTGCAAAAAATCACCTAAAGGACTCTCAGACTGTGAGAAACAAGATTCTGTGGGCTTTCATGTGTCTTTCACTGAGGAGAGGCTTCCGTCTGGCCACTCTGCCATAAAGCCCAGATCGGTGGAGTGTTGCAGTGATGGTTGTCCTTTTGGAAGTTTCTCCCATCTCCACACAGGATCTCTGGAGCTCAGCGAGAGTGACCATCGGGTTCTTGGTCACCTCTCTTACCAAGGCCCTTCTCCCCCGATTGCTGAGTTTGGCCGGGCGGCCAGCTCTTGGAAGAGTCAGGGTTGTTCCAAACTTCTTCCATTATAATTATGGAGGCCACTGTGCTCTTGGGAACCTTCAATGCAGCAGAATGTTTTTGGAGGCTTCCACAAATCTGTGCCTCGACACAATCCTCTCTCTAAGCTCTGCAGGCAGTTCCTTCAACCTCATGGCTTGGTTTTTGCTCTGATATGCATTGTCAGCTGTGAGACCTCATATAGACAGGTGTGTGCCTTTCCAAACCATGTCCAATCAATTGAATTTACCACAGGTGGACTCCAATCAAGGTGCAGAAACATCTCAAAGATGATCAAGAGAAATGGGAGGCACCTGAGCTAAATTTCAAGTGTCATAGCAAAGGGAATGAATACTTATGTCAATGTGATATTTCAGTTTTTTCTTTTTAATAAATTTTTAAAACTCTAAAATCCTGTTTAACTTTGTCATGATGGGGGTATTGAGTGTAGATTGATGAGGGAAAAAATGAATTTAAACGATTTCAGCATAAGGCTGCAACATAACAAAATGTGAAAAAGTGAAGGGGTCTGAATAATTTCTGAATGCACTGAATGTATGCATGTATTCATAAAATCCAGATTCTGGTTGCAGGACAGAGATGCTATCTGTTAATACAAGTACAAATATATATATTGTCTTTCTGATACAACTATGTTTATATTACATCAGATTGATATTGTTGCGGGTTTGGGGGTCGGCGCTCCCCTTATCAAGGGGGGGTTAATCCCCTTGTCTTTTAAGCTGGCCGTCCCCCAATCCTGGAAGTTATGATGCTCCTCTCGGTCGGAATTAGCTCGGGTGATTGGTCAATGAAGTACCAAATACCGACGTACTAACCCCGACCGTGAGTAGGGAAATAACTCCCGCTCGCACCAGGGATAAGATGGAACATTGCCGAGCGGTTAGCAATCTGCGATCCGAGCCATTAACAAATGACTAAACCCGATCCTGAGCGGTTTCCAAATCGTGCCACAGGTACTCAATTGAAAGAAAGAACGGAGGCGATCGAATAAGAGGAAACCAGAGTAAGGGAAGAACAAAGAGTGGGTTTATTAATTATTTACAAGACCCAAAGAAGAGGAAACGAAAGCATGTACAAGAAAGGAGAAACAAAAGGACAGGGCAAGCTTATCTATACAGTCTTAACTTATCACGACCCCAGGACAAACAGACAGACTCACACGGAATTGTAGTGGTGGGGAGGAAGGTCCAAGCAGATGGTCAGGCGGGTCGACTCCGTCCAGGCTCCGGGTCCGCGGGCGAAGAACGGCAGGCAGCTTCGCGTGTCGTTGGCGCGCGACCGGACCTTACATATGCGAGGGGCTGGACTGCTGCATACGTATAAGCGTGCCAAACGCTCTCTCTCTCTCTCCCGATCAATCAAGGTCCGCATCGAACAGGCAGTTCGTAACAACGAGCTCTCTCGGCGCCGTTCTTCAATAAACAGTTCGTGCAATGCAATCCCC
This sequence comes from Myxine glutinosa, assembly GCF_964187855.1. Classification (NCBI taxonomy): domain Eukaryota; kingdom Metazoa; phylum Chordata; class Myxini; order Myxiniformes; family Myxinidae; genus Myxine; species Myxine glutinosa. The sequence goes on from NC_136269.1 coordinate 96,632,497, forward strand.
CGGCGCAGTTCGTTACCATCGATGGTTCCCTGTGCAGTCCTCGCGCTTGCACTTATATAACGCGCTTTTGGATTAATCTGCGCACTGAGGCCACGCCCGCCAGCAGGCTCACCTCTGCCCTGGTTGGTTAGCGAGGGCTCACCGGCTCGTTGACAGGGCCACGCCTCGTTCTTGGCGCTCCGCCCCCCTTCTTCTCCAAGCTTGACCGCGTGCGTAATGGCGTTTGGAGCGAACGCTGAGGCGGCTGCGGCTGGCAGAGGCGCGTAATACAATTTGGAGAGAGAGACTGGAAAAATGGACGGAATGGGGCCTATCTTATTTAATTAATGCAACGCAGATTCAACTATTGGGAACACAGCCTTATCTGAAACACATACTAAGGAAATAACTGACAGTCCTATGGTGTCCTACGTGTTGCATATGGACTAACTATGGGTGCGACCTTTGACCTTTTAAATGATGGAGTATTTACAAGAAGTGATTATTTATTTACAAAGTGAGGGGTTCTCAAAACCGCAACAATATATTTGTGATGAAGTGAAGTTTTATAGCAGCCTCCGAACTCACACAGGTCTTCAAAAAGACTGTTAGGTCTCGGGAATGGTTGCTATGTAACAAGGTTGTTTAACCGTGAAGCGCACACGACACTTGAGATTTTTGATATGTGATAAATAATTAAAAACTGAGGATATCCAGAAAATTTGAGCTATGCTAATTATTTCCAGGTTTTCACCATATATATTGGCTAAAGTGACTGGACTATTGGTGTATTGATTCCACTGGTAACATTTCTCTGGAAGAGAGACCACATATGCGGATGTGTGAATTTAGGCTGTGGTTGTGAGAGAAAGCGTTATTGGAGTTGCTGGGCCTCCAATTGGGTGACGCGGACACCGTCTCTGCCATGCTCATCAACAGCTAGGAGGTTTGCAGTCAGGAATATTAAATTTAACCAAAGAAGCACACGAACCCAAGAACATGACACTGACGTCATGTGCATAAATTATACCAACACATCTGTCGTGTCCGCGTGGCAGATGACACTTGTTGCTAACAGGTTGTGCAGCAATTGCTGGGGTGAAACTCAATCTGTGCCTTGCTTCCGAGTCAAGTTTGGGGGTTCAATTTGTGTTTATTAGCGGCTTAGATTGGTCACAAATAAACAATTTGCAGTATGTTGTCCTGATGAGCGAAAAATAAGCCCTCGTCGGTACGGCATAGTGTTGAAGTCGTGGGGACTCACTCCTATGGAGGAGGGGTCCAATTGTATGACCATGCATTCTGGCCCTTCGGGGTCAGGATGCATGTGTTTTGATTGACCATGTGCTTCAGCCTTTGGGTTGAGGTGCATGTGTATGCCAATGGGACAATCTTGATAGATGGAGTGCCTTGGCCGTGGGGTCAAGGTGCACGTCCAAGGCTGTTTAAATGTTTGATTTTTTTACCTTTTTTACTATAAAAAAGGGAGGCCTCATAAGGCCCATAATGAGGGTGAAGTCGAAATCGACATCTCTGCCTTTGTCTATTTGTGACCACAGAGCTTTAATCTCAGTCTGCAAAGACTTGAGTACCACACGGATGCCTCCGAGTTTGGAGGTGATGTGTTGGTATAATTTATGCACATGATGTCAAGGTCATGTCATAAGGTTAGTGTGATTCTTTGGTTAAATATATATATATATATATATATATATATATATATATATATATATATATGTATATATATATATATATATATATATATATATATATATATATATATATATATATATATATATATATATACATACACACACACACAGTCACGTGAAAAGGTAAGTACACCCCATGTAAAGTTTTGACTTTTTCAACATATTTCAACATACAGCTATTTGATCTTCATTTCAACAATATCGAAAGATAAAAGTGATATAATAAAACAAATATCATGAAACATTTACATTTTGTAGTCCATTGTATAATTTAAATAAACAAATGCAAATTTCGCATGTGGAAAAAGTAAGTACACCCCTACATTTATCACGACTTCAAATACCTAAAATTAGAATCAGGTGCATATGATTAGAACATCGTTGGAGAGGATCTTGGAGAAACTTGTCTTATTTAAACCTCAGACATTTAGTTTGGTTTGCTCTTTGTTGTTGAAGTGTGCGGCATCACCATGCCGAGATCAAAAGAGCTCTCTGAGGCCTTCAGAAAGAAGGTTATAGATGCCGACGAGTCTGGGAAGGGATTTAAAAAGATCTCCAAACAATTTGAAATCAATCATTCGACTGTCCGGAAGATCATCTACAAGTGGAGAAGATTCCAAACTGCCAACTTCTTCAGGCCGGGCCACCCCAGCAAGTTCAGCCCGAGAGCAGACCGCAAGATGCTGAAAGAAGTCTCTAAGAACCCCAGAATGTCATCACGAGACCTACAGGTAGCTCTTCCCACTGTTGATGTCAAAGTGCACGAGTCTACCATCAGAAAGAGGCTGCACAAATTTGATCTACATGGGAGGTGTGCCAGGAGGAAACCTTTGCTGTCCAGAAAGAACATCAGGTCAAGACTAAAGTTTGCCAATGAACACCTAGGCAAAGACCAGCACTTCTGGAACAATGTGCTCTGGACAGATGAGTCAAAGGTAGAGCTATTTGGCCACAGTACCAGAAGACATGTTTGGCAAAAACCAAAGACAGCATTTGACCACAAGAACTTGATACCAACTGTAAAGCATGGTGGTGGAAATATTATGGTTTGGGGCGGCTTTGCTGCATCAGGGCCTGGGCAGCTCACCATCATAGAATCCACTATTAATTCTTCATTGTACCAGAGGGTGCTTGAGGATAATGTGAGGAAATCTTTCAAACAGTTGAAGCTCAACCGAAGGTGGACCTTGCAACATGACAATGACCCTAAACATACCAATAAATCCACCAAGGAATGGCTGAAAAGAAAGAAATGGAGGGTTCTGGAATGGCCAAGTCAAAGCCCGGATCTAAATCCCATCGAGATGTTGTGGGGGGATTTGAAACGAGCTGTGCATGCAAGAAACCCCTCAAACATCGCACAGCTGAAAGAATTCTGCATGGAGGAGTTGGCAAAAAATTCTCCCAGGCGATGTGAGAGACTGGTAGGCAGTTATAAGAAACACCTACTTGGTTGTTTTTGCCAACGGGGGCAATACCACCGATTAGAGCCAAGGGTGTACTTACTTTTTCCACATGCGAAATTTGCATTTATGTTTATTTAAATTATCCAATGGACTACAAAATGTAAATGTTTCATGATATTTGTTATATCATATCACCTTTATCTATCAATATTGTTGAAATGAAGATCAAATAGCTGTATGTTGAAATATGTTGAAAAAGTCAAAACTTTACATGGGGTGTACTTACTTTTTCACGTGACTGCATATACATATATATACAGTCACGTGAAATATAAGACATATATATATAAGCCTGGTGTTGGCTTAGTGGTTAGGGCGCTGGCTTGGGATCCTAGGATCCTGAGTTCGAATCCCGGTCGATCGCTGAATTAACACCAGGGCGGTTGACTCAGCCTGTCATCCTTCTGAGGTCGGCAAATTGAGTACCAGCTTGTTGGGATGAATGATCCGGTGTGTACCCCGATTTAGAATAGGTACACCGTATCCCTGCGCATCGAAAAAGGCAACTAAGGGTTGGCGTCAGGAAGGGCATCCGGCCATAAAAACATTGCCTCAAACAGGGAACCATGAGGTCATGGGGCCCGCAAGGCCAACCCCCACTCTAGCGGGGAAAAATGGCCTTAAAACGATCATTCATTCATTCATTCATACAGTCACATGAAAAAGTAAGTACACCCCATGTAAAGATTTGACTTTTTCAACATATTTCAACATACAGCTATTCGATCTTCATTTCAACAATATTGATAGATAAAGGTGCTATAATATAACAAATATCATGAAACATTTACATTTTATAGTCCATTGCATAATTTAAATAAACATAAATGCAAATTTCACATGTGGAAAAAGTAAATACACCCTTGGCTCCAATAGGTGGTATTGCCCCCTTTGGCAGAAAACCTCAAGTCGGCGTTTCTTATAACTGTCGAGCAGTCTCTGACCGACTGGGAGAATTTTTTTCCCACTCCTCCATGCAGAATTCTTTCAGCTGTGTGATGTTTGAGGGGTTTCTTGCATGCACAGCTCGTTTCAAATCCCCCCCCCACAACATCTAGATGGGATTTAGATCCGGGCTTTGACTTGGCCATTCCAGAACCATCCATTTCTTTCTTTTCAGCCATTCCTTGGTGGATTTACTGGTATGTTTAGGGTCATTGTCATGTTGCAAGGTCCACCTTCGGTTAAGCTTCAACTTCGACAGATGGCCTCACATTATCCTCAAGCACCCTTTGGTACAATGAAGAATTCATAGCGGATTCTATGATGGTGAGCTGCCCAGGCCCTGATGCAGCAAAGCTGCCCCAAACCATAATATTTTCACCACCATGCTTTACAGTTGGTATCAGGTTCTTGTGGTCAAATGCTGTCTTTGGTTTTCACCAAACATGTCTTCTGGTACTGTGGCCAAATAGCTCTACCTTTGACTCATCTGTCCAGAGCACATTGTTCCAGAAGTGCTGGTCTTTGCCTCGGTGTTCATTGGCAAACTTTAGTCTTGCCCTGATGTTCTTTTTGGACAGCAAAGGTTTCCTCCTGGCACACCTCCCATGTAGATCAAATTTGTGCAGCCTCTTTCTAATGGTGGACTGGTGCACTTTGACAACAGTGGCAAGAGCTACCTGTAGGTCCGGTGATGACATTCTGGGGTTCTTAGAGACTTCTTTCAGCATCTTGCGGTCTGCTCTCGGGCTGAACTTGGTGGAGCGGCCTGGCCTGAACAAGTTGGCAGTTGTTTGGAATCTTCTCCACTTGTAGATGATCTTCCGGACAGTCGAATGATTGATTTCAAATTGTATGGAGATCTTTTTCAATCCCTCCCAGACTCAGAGGCATCTATAGCCTTCTTTCTGAAGGCATTAGAGAGCTCTTTTGATCTAGGCATGGTGACACCACACACTTCAACAACAAAGAGCAAACCAAACTAAATGTCTGAGGTTTAAATAAGACAGGTTCCTCCAAGATCCTCTCTAACAATGTTCTCATCATTTGCACCTGAGCTGGTGCACCTGATTCTAATTTTAGGTATTTGAAGTAGTGATAAATGTCGGGGTGTACTTACTTTTTCCACATGTGAATTTTGCATTTATGTTTATTTAAATTATACAATGGACTACAAAATGTAAATGTTTCATGATATTTTATATTATATCACCTTTATCTATCAATATTGTTGAAATGAAGATCAAATAGCTGTATGTTGAAAAAGTCAAAACTTTACATGGGGTGTACTTACTTTTTCACGTGACTGTGTGTGTGTATATATGTGTGTGTGTGTGTGTGTGTGTGTGTGTGTGTGTGTGTGTGTGTGTGTGTGTGTGTGTGTGTGTGTGTGTGTGTGTGTGTGTGTGTGTGTGTGTGTGTGTGTGTGTGTGTGTGTGTGTATATATATATATATATATATATATATATATACAGTGAAACCTTGACTTACGAGTGCACCAACTTACGAGTTTTCTGAGATACGAGCCGTCGCTCGGTCGATGTTTTGCTTTGTGATGCGAGCCGAGATCTGAGTTACGAGCGAGCGAGCTTGGATATAAAACACGTAATCATCGAAAAACATGAGCGAGGTGTGCGTGTTGTCGACTTGGCGAGGCAGTACGATCGTAGTACTTCTACGATATGTACGATTTTGAAGCAGAAGGAGTCAAGGCTATAACGCCAACCAAGGGCGTTAAGATTATTTCAAAGCTCCGGACCTCTGTCCATGAAGAGATGGAGAAGTTGTTGTTTGTGTGGTTGACGGAGAAGCAGCTCGCAGGAGATACCGTGACCAAGAGCATCATCTGTGAGAAGGCACGAGACATTTACGGGGATTTGGTGCAGCAGACGGCGGGAACATCAACGGACGAGGCATCGGAAGAGTCATTCAAAGCCAGTCGGGGATGGTTTGATAATTTTAAGAAGAGGACCGGCATTCACTCCGTCGTCAGGCATGGTGAGGCAGCAAGCTCGGATGTGAAGGCAGCTGAAGATTTTATTATAACTTTTGCTGAACTGATAGACGCCGAAGGATACATCCCCCAGCAAATCTTCAACTGTGACGAGACAGGGCTCTTCTGGAAAAAGATGCCGAGGAGGACGTATATAACGGCAGAGGAGAAGAGCATGCCAGGCCACAACTTGTTCAGAGTGCCGGCGATAGCTCGCCTTCTCTTTGTGGAAGACACGGTGAGATCCTTAACATCCAACAACTAATGGGACGCAAACGAGGCGCCCAGTTTAGCGGTACACACATTGATGAATCACCCTGCCTGTGAAACACCGACATGACAGGTTATAGCTGGGTCGGGATTCAAACCCAGGCTGGACAGTTTAGAGTCAAGTGTGCGTACCTCCAGTCCAGGCCATCCTGCCAACTTGTATGCTGCATACAGGTGAAATATAAAGCACGAGATATTTATATATATATATTTCAAAAAAAATTGGTGTGGTTTTTGGGGGGCTGGAACGGATTAATAGCATTTCAATTCATTTTAATGGGGAAATTTAATTTGAGAAACGAGCAAATTGAGTTACGAGCTCGGTCACAGAACGAATTAAACTCGTAAGTCAAGGTTTCACTGTATGTATGTATGTATGTATGTATGTATGTATGTATGTGTGTGTGTGTGTGTGTGTGTGTGTGTGTGTGTGTGTGTATACATGTTTTTTTTTGATGAGGCTGTCCTCGGGGTCTTTTGAGTCATCGGGGTGATTCGAGTCCTCAGGGTATTTTGGGTCCTCTGGTTCTTCATGTATTTCAGGGTCTTTAGGGTATTTTTTAGTCTTGGTGGTCTTAAGGGTCTTGGGGAGGGGTTTAAAGGTTCTTCAAAGGTCCAATGGGTCTCAGCAATTCAAAGTGTCAAAAGGTACATTCCAATAGGACATAATTAATAGATCGGATGCCACTGACTTCAAACAGTACATAATTAATAGATATTGTCGCACGGACGGCTGTGAAGACAGAGCGTCCACGGATGGAATCGAGCTTACCGAGGCGACAATCAATTGATGGCGGATCATACACGAGAAGGGGGGTTTGGGGCAATGCCGCGGCTTACCTGACGGCCCTGCGCAGTCTTCACCTGCAAATTAATAACTCAAACCAAAAGCGGAGTTGCTGTACAAAAATACGCGGCTTTATTGCCGGACTCCGATAACAAAGAACGCGCCAGTAACTAAATATCCTAAATCGGGACGTCCCCACATCAGACTTCAACTACACACAGATGGAAGGATAAAGAAAATAAATCGTCGAAAAATGTATGTGGATGCTGTAGTGAAATCGTATTCGTACTAATGCTGAACCCAGGTGATGATCGTTGCTCGCTGACACCGCTAGGGGCGCGGCTATAAGACCCGCTGCGGTCGGTGCTCAGGGGGACTTCTCCTGTGACATGTTACATCTAGTGGACTCGCTAACGGTACGCCTGCATAGAATATTAAGCTTGCTTGCATTGAATGTTATGAATGGACCCATGTGATGCCAAACCTTATTCCTATTGCATTTCCTGTATTTACAGAATGATGTCATGGTCTTAATGGAATTAAACCAACAGATGGACTAAAGTTGTGGACCCGATTGGTTTTTCACAACACTTAATTCCATTAACGATCTACCGACATGGCGGGCAAGACGCTGTTGGTCACACAATTCTGCGCCGACCCGCAAGCCTCGGATGGTGGATTGCAACTGAAGCACTGGCTGAAAACGTTGGAGAACCATTTCGCTGAGCCTGAGACCGAGCTGACGGCTGTCGCGAAGCTAGCAATGCTGCACTCCAAAGTCGACTACAAGGTGTACAACAGTATTGCACAATGTGCGACGTACGACCTCGCTATTGCGGAGCTCAAACGATTGTACATAAAGGAAAAGAGCCCGGTGTATGCTCGGCATTTGCTATTAACGTGACGCCAGCAACCCAACGAGCCGATGGATCACTATGCCCAGGAGCTCCGGCAACTCCTGCTGGACAGCACCCGGGAGCCACGGACTCACGAGCAGGCTCAGGATGACCTTCTCCTAGACGCCTTCGTCGCCGGGGTCTCCTCTCAGGACCTAAGGCTCAAACTCCTGGAGAAGACCGACCTGACCTTCACGGCGGCACTCGAGCAAGGAAAGGTACACACTGAAGCGCGGTTGCAGTCGAACGCCTATGATCGCACGCGCCTCTTGGCGGGAACCTTGCTACACGCACAGCCGGAGAGTGCTACCGCCGAGGGAGCGGAACTCCAGGATGCTTCGGAGGAGGATCCGGTCCTGATGGCTGCCGCTAAGACCAGACCCAGGGCCTTACGCGGAGCCACTTGCTACTTCTGTGGGGGACAACGACATCTCCGGACAGTGTGTCCGGCTCGGGACGCCATATGCCATTTGTGCTCGCAAAAGGGGCACTACGCAAAAGTGTGCCGGAAAACCTTGAATGGGCTCATTGCGGAGCCTATGAGCCGAGCTCGGAACACGGCGCCTTACCCGGCTTTGAAGGACAGGGTCCCTCCTTGCGGGCCCCTGGTCGCTCAATCGACCTTGGCGAGAGTCACCGAACAGCCACAACAGTCTCATCCTCAATCGGGCATGGCACATGCGTCCTTGACCAGACTCCGGGCCACGCGAGGGGCTTTGGAGCCTCGCCAAGCCCCAGCGGTACGTTCTCGTCGTGTCTCTCAAGAGCGTACAGCGTCCACTGGCGGCGACACGAGTTCGGTACCAACTACGGTGGCCCTCACCCGTCAAACGGCGATTTCGAATACTACGGAGGCCCATACCCGTCAAACGGCGATTTCGGATACTACGGAGGCCCATACTCAAACGGCGATTTTGAATCGCAAAGCACCGGAATGCATGGGAAAGCTCTGACGGCTTTAACGGATTCCCCATGAACAACGAATACTCCGGCAACGACCGCAAAACTGCAGATTGCATGGGAACACACCCTGACAACTTATACGAGACTCCCCGGGCACCCTCTGACGCCCGAAAAACTGCCGCTGGCATAGGATCCGCCCGCGAGGCTCGGCCGACCCACTCGGGAGGTTCGGTCCCACTCCCAGCAGGCTCGTCCGGCCTGGCTCAAGCCCTTATTCCCCTCATGGTCGAGGGCCATTGTGTGCGGGCCTTGGTGGATACAGGGTCTACGGATAGTTTTATCGACCAGCGACTAGTGCACAGGCATGGTTGGCAGGTCTTGAGGTCTACGAGACGGATCTTCATGGCTTCCCAGGGACTTCGACTCAGCACGAAGGGGGAATGCCGATTGAAACTCGTGATAATGGGACGGGTTTTCCCAGATGTACACCTTATGGTCTTACCTGCTTTATGTGCTGATATTCTATTAGGACACGATTTTCTTAAGCGACATGGACGTCTGGAAATGGAGTTTGGTGGGCCTGACACGCTTGTTGTGGGGGCTGACGCGCTTGCTGTGTGTGCCCTAGCGAAAATGGAAATCCAGCCGCTTTCGCTGTTCCCCAATCTAACCTCCGACTGTACCCCTGTAGCTGTAAAATCACGGCGCTACTCTCGAGCAGACATGCAATTCATTGCGGACGAAACGGCTCAGCTCTTGAAAGACGGTATCATAGAACCTAGCCGGTCGCCGTGGCGAGCCCAGGTCTTGGTGGTGTGAAGCGATGCACACCGCAGACGCATGGTAATCGACTATTCCCAAACGATTAACCGCTTTACACAGCTGGATGCCTACCCCCTTCCGGGGATGGACGCGCTGGTGCGACAGGTGGCTCAGTACTCGGTCTACAGCACTCTCGATCTCCGTAGTGCGTACCATCAGATCCCCATCTCTAGGGCAGATCGTATCTATACCGCATTTGAGTCGGGGCAACGGTTGTACCAGTTTACTCGATTGCCTTTTGGGGTAACGAACGCCTGTTTCCAGAGGGCCATGGATGACCTCATTGCAAGGGAGAACTTAACCGATGTTTTCGTCTACCTAGACAATCTTACGGTTTGTGGGTATGACCAAGGGCACCATGATGCTAATCTGAAGCGCTTCCTCGAGGTCGCGCAGAGGTATCACTTAACCATGAACGAGGATAAGTGTCAATACTCTCTACGCAAGATAGATCATCTGGGGTACACCGTGACCCATGGCTCTGTCGCTCCAGATAAGGAGCGTCTGCGACCTTTGCTCGACATGGCCCCTCCCTGCGATCGGGCATCCCTGAAGCGCGACCTCGGGCTATTCGCCCATTACTCAAAATAGGTCCAAAATTTCTCCGCGAAACTTCGCCCCCTTGTGGCCTGCGACACATTCCCTCTGCGTCCGGCCGCATTGGCGGCCTTTGGAGGCCTTAAGGCCGACATCGCCAGTGCCGCTGTGGCGACGATCGACGAGAGCGGATCTTTCGTCCTCGAAAGTGATGCCTCGGATCAGGCCATCGCGGCAACCCTCTCCCAAGGAGGGCGTCCGGTGGCTTTTTCACTGACTCTTACCTCCGCTGAGCGGAGACATTCATCTGTCGAAAAGGAAGCGTATGCGATCGTCGAGTCTATTCGGCGATGGCGCCCGTACTTACTCGGGCGATGTTTCCAAATCATCACGGACCAGCAAAGTGTTGCGTTCATGTACGACACATTACACGCCCAGCGCATTAAGAATGAGAAAATCACTTGCTGGCGTATAGAGCTTGCCGACTTCTGCTACACTATCAAATACCGCCCGGGGAAGGATAACCAGGCCGCCGACGCCTTATCGAGACCGGCTACGTGCGTGGGTATCACCACTTTGGAGGGCCTACGCGTGCTGCATGCCACTGCGGGGCATCCGGGCGTAACGCGTTTCGCTCATTTTGTGCGGCGTGGCAATCTACCATACTCGATTGACGATATCTGCCGTATCTGTCGCGACTGCGCTATATGCGCGGAAATCAAACCGCGTTTCTATAACCCACCCATGGGGACTCTGGTTAGGGCTACGAGGCCGTGGGAACGCTTGGCGATGGATTTCAAGGGCCCATTGCCGGTGTCGAGTAACTCTCGCTATCTGCTCACTATCGTCGATGAGTACTCGCGATTTCCCTTCGCTTATACGTGCGTGGACATGACTGCTGCCACGGTAATGCGATGCTTACAGAATTTGTTCTCTATGTTCGGGTACCCGCCCTATGTGCATACTGACCGGGGTGCGGTCTTCTTGTCTCAGGAGGTGCGAGGCTATCTGCTCCAAAATAACATCGCTTCTAGTTACACCACGCCGTACAGACCCCAGGCAAATGGGCAGATCGAACGCTTCAACGGGATTATATGGAGGGCCGTCATGCTCAACCTCCAGACCCTCGGCCGGGGCCTCAATAAATGGGCTTGGTCGCTACCTGCGGCGTTGAACTTGATCAGGGCTCCACTGTGTACGGCCACCAACCAGACTCCCCACGAGAGACTTTTCCACCACCCCAGGAGCACGGGGTGTATAGGTCTTTACCCAGTTGGCTCGCTGAGCCCGGGCCGGCCTACCTCAAACGGGCGGTTCGCACGAGCAAGTACGACCCCTTAGTGGACAAAGTGCAGATACTCCAGGCTAATCCTGAGCATGCTCGTGTGATGACGGCTGATGGACGTGAGACCACTGTCTCCGTACGTCATCTTGCCCCATGTGGGATCGCCGACCCTTGTAGGGAATCGGACGAACCGATCGAACCAATCTATGAGACGATGGACTCTTCCGACGCTTCCGTCGCTGAAAGTCTGCCGACCCTCCCTTCGCCGCATCTACCCGTGCCCGAAGGCTTGGCGGTACCCCCTTCGTCACCTGACTCCGGTAGCTCCTCCGACGCCGGGGTCTCTGGGATACGTGATGCCGTACCCGGGGAATTTCGGACGCGTGCTGGCAGAGAAATTCGCCGCCCGGACCGGTACGGTGGGTCGACTGATACCATGTTCCACACCCTGTTAATGCTGACGCTCGCTCGATTCTAGCCGCTCTGCAGTGTAATTCTAACAGTGAGGAGAATGTAGTGAAATCGTATTCGTACTAATGCTGAACCCAGGTGATGATCGTTGCTCGCTGACACAGCTAGGGGCGCGGCTATAAGACCCGCTGCGGTCGGTGCTCAGGGGGACTTCTCCTGTGACATGTTACATCAAGTGGACTCGCTAACGGTACGCCTGCATAGAATATTAAGCTTGTTTGCATTGAATGTTATGAATGGACCCATGTGATGCCAAACCTTATTCCGATTGCATTTCCTGTATTTACAGAATGATGTCATGGTCTTAATGGAATTAAACCAACAGATGGACTAAAGTTGTGGACCCAATTGGTTTTTCACAACAGATGCATCTTATCTGTCTGCAGTGTCGGGTCGATCAGGCTCCGTCGGACGCGGCTCTGGTCAGCGCGAACCGCCCGGCCCCGTTTGCTGGCATTCCACACGCACCTCACCCCTCCCCCAAACCCTCCCGTTGACCAGGACTCTCGCGCCAAGCGAGCAATGGTCTCCCGGCTGCTGCAGCTCGTACGCTCGCCGTTCGCACGTGAACGCCGGGGAAGAGAATCGTCGGCGCTCCAACGTCTTTCGAAGCGAAACTCCAAAACGGGAACGAAAAGCAAGGGCAGAAGGGAGGTCCAAACAGGAAGGCAGCCAACAGGAGAAGGACAAAGGGGAGAGCTCAATCAGATAGTCCAGAGCAAGAGGGCCAAGGGAAGAGAGGAAAATGCCGGCGAGCGAGAGGTTTTACTCGCCGTCACGTGACGTCAGCCCTCCTCTCCCCCAACCAGCACGGTGCCCCTCGACTTCTCATCACGTTGGTGTCCTCTCATTGGCCGAGCGCTGTTTGCCCTTCGTGTCATGCCATCCGTCGGTGGCCATTCAGTCTGCCGCTTCCTTCCACCAATCAGTGGCCAGCTGATGTGGCTGGCTGCGGGCTTCCTGCCTGTTCTTCCTGCAAGTCTTATTGTGGTGGAGGGAAATTAATTAATGTGCGCAGCTAAGGGCCTAGCTAAGTGTCTGTGGTGCGGTGCCAAAAGGGGCAACAGGATAACGACAGGGGGATGACATACAAGGGAATTTTACCCATAGCCCCTGAATTAATTAGCATGCCCCGCCCCCTCGTAACAGACAAATATCCAACTTGTCCGACATCCGGGCTACCGGTCCCTGACTTATTGTACATCGAGATGGTTCTTCGATCACGATCATCGGAGCACCTACCTATGCAGATCTACCTGGATCTAGATATTCCCCCCTACCCCAAATTCATAACAATACATTGAAAACTCACATGGCTGGAGAAGATAATATAGTAGAGTTTCGTCTTCTTCAAACAACAACTTCTGGTTGCCAGACCGTAAGACCAATCATGTTGAATTTTTAAACACGTGTTCCGTTTTATGTCTACGACATTACTTTGAAGCTTCACACGATCAATGAAGTGGTTGAAGAGACATAATTTTTTTTTAAAGATTTTCGCTCAATCCAATATAGCCACCAAACCATATGACGCATGAATTGTTCATGGACGCCATGTTATCCCGAAGGCATGGGGAACATGTGTGAAGTTTCCATTCGATCTGTTCTGCCGTTCTGGAGGAGTGGCTTTTTGAAGGTTTATTCTTCAAAAAAAATCATAGCCGCCATACCATGTGATTTATGACATCATGATCGTGGAACTTTTTGTTTGTCCTGGGTATGCGATCATGCATGCAATGTTTCACCCCGATCTGTTTAGCCGTTTTGGAGAAAAAGGGTTTTTGGTGGTTTTTTATGTTAAAAAAGAAATATGGCAACCGAACCACATGAGCGATGATGACATCACTATTTTTGTTTTCTCCACCAATTTATCCCGAGAGGATTCTCAAGGAATTTCATCTTAGCTATGGTGAAAATTTCCTGTCAATCAGACCAACGATTTCAGAGAAAAGCATACTTATTCTGCAGACAAACAAACGGACTGAAATGCAATACCCTCTCCTCTGGTGAGGGTAAAAAAAAAAAAAATTGTCTCAACCGGCCTACAAATTAATACTCAAAACAAGGAAATAAGGAGCAGGGCCACCTTACTTGAATGGCTCGATCATCTCTTCGGTCACAAAATTCAGGTAATTCCTGAAAGAGCAAAACAGTAAATAAACAAACATTCATAACCATGCAACATTATCTGCATAATATTTTTAACGTTCAAAGCAACGAACTGTACGAATGCTGTGTTAACTCCGCTGACTATTCAGTTCCTTTGGTGGTGCACGAGCAATTTTACTTTTAATTTCCAGCTCGGGATTGTATTCCTATTCACAATGGAACAAAGCTCGACTTCGACCCAAACGCAAGATTACCCAACATGAGAGCGACATGTCAAAGAACACAACAGAAACCCTCTTCTACGTCCACACAGCACAATGACAAGCCGTCGGTACTCGGGTGCAAGCGGCTCGGCACGAGTGAACAACCTCACCAGCCTCCGTAAGCAAAAAGACCACTGTACAAGGACAGCACAATGCTCCCGACTTCTGCATGTGTATTGTCGAAGGAGTTCTCTGGCCGTAGGTACACGATGTCACCTGCAATGAATTATATGTTATTGTAGAGGCAACAACAACAATAATAAATAAATAAATAACAATAATACTGCAAACACTTTAGGTTTAACCAGTTTTAAAGTATTCTTTACATTTACCAAAGGTGGATAGAGGTTATGTTTTCACCAGTCTGTCTGTGCATGGCATATCAAAAAGTTGTGGACGGATTTGGAAGAAATTTGATGGACAGGTTAGGTGTGTGACAAGGACGAAATGATTCGATTTTGATTAAAGGGGAACCCAAACTCTCAGAACACCTCGACGCTAATCTATCCCTTGATATCCTGTAAATAGGTGTCAATTTATTAAGTGGTTAATTTTGTGATTAAAAATCGAGATCTTTTTATTCACGCTTAGCTGTGACGTCACTATAAGTCGACTGCCATGTCCGTATTGTCTACGGGTTACATCGCGGTACGATATAGATGAAACGGAGAATAATTTTCGATTTTCCACAAATATGCCTAGTCGGTGCGTCCTTGGTTTGGTTATATAGCAACACATACAAACAGAGATCGTTTCATGCAAACCAATGACTGAAAGACCCTAAGTTTGCCAGAAAGTGGACAAGGGTTGGTCGAATTACCCAAGTGTTGATTGGGCCTAAAATGTTCTTTTTCATGCTTGGAACAATTTACAGAACACCGTTTTGAAACAAGAGATGGCTAGATCTTGTGGTTATCCACCATGATCAACAGAGGATATCCCTGCCCTCAAAAGCGGAAGAAACAGCAGTCACTAAAAACTGTAACACCATCTTTACCGAGCTACCAGCACATGTACACAGGTGATTTGAACAGTGAATCGAACAACTCTGTTGGCCTGCTGGCATCCGATCTCACCTCGCCACCACACCACACCACATCACACCACCTCCCCCCCTCCACCACCTCCCCCCACCACCACTCCATTGGGGGCAGAACATCAACACAGCACGGTCACAACACAACAAATATCATTTGTGCCAAGTTTGGTCACAATCCCTTCAGCGGTTTCGGAGAAGTTGCAAGTGTTTACGGACTGACGGACGACGCACCATCGCATAAGCTACCCTGAACCTCGTTCCAGGTGAACTAAAAATAATTCCCATCAAATTGTACTGGAATTTATGATTTTCAATGGATTTCAGAAAGAAAAAAAAATTGCATTTGGGTTCCCCAGTAATATGTGGATGCAGATCCAGCCTATCAGTGGGATACAAAATGTAAAATGTTCAGCCTGGCAGAGGTATGCAATCTACCAAGTGCCATTCTAGTCTTCTTGTTTCCAAATGCACTGCAAATGGAACTTTAATGAAAATCAACCATTTACTCTGCTTCTTCTTTTGAGTAGACAGGCCAGCTCAGACATAGCACACACGCATTTCAGCCGTCCACTCTGGGTTTGATTTCAAACCTGACAATAAACAGTCATCCTGGTGCCTTGGACGTTCAGCAACGAATCAATGAGTGGTTTGTGCCGTGCCATCCATTGAAAGAGATTCTACGCTGGATGTCCTTTCTGCTAGCGGACCTGAAAGATCAAAGTTTCTTTTGCAAATAGTGGTGGATTGGGGTGTCAGCACACTGGCCAAATTCCACTGCAAATTTGGCAGGGTAACCCGAGTCACATGCAGGCGCTACTACCAAGAGACGAGTTACCCAAACGGTGCAAAAACACACGCTCATTTAGAAAGCTACCAACCTGGCCCACTCTGAGCGCAACACAGACCCCATTTACAAGTGATGCCAGTGCACACATTGTGGTCAAATAGTAATGTCTTCAGAGGAACTTCGGATGAGGAACTAAAATAACACGTTTTTTCTATGGATATCAAATTCAGGTTGAGATGGTTTGGTCATGTGTTGAGGAAGGATGAAAGTGACTGGTTGAGAAGAGTGATGGAAATGAATGTAGAAGGAAGTAGAGGACGGGGAAGACCGAGAAAGACTTGGCTAAAGATGGTGGAAGAAGAAATGCGGGCCAGGGGGTTAACAAGGAGAGATGCAGAAAATAGGGCAAAATGGAGAAGATTGTCATGGGGACCGCAAGGCTAACCCCCACTCTTGCAGGGAAAATGGCCTTAAAATGCATGTTGTTGTTGTTGTTTGTTTCTATGGATATCAAAGGAAGCAAGTCAATAATCCTGTTTGTTCACCCAAATATGGTAGACGTTATACAAGACACTTGATCAAAATAAGTTAAACCCGAGTCAAATGGAGAATTCCCAGCACGCATCACATGATCCACAAATGATACTGAACACATGGCTTTGGAGAAGCATCGGGCTTGATCGAAAGCACCATGAACCAGTCATGTGTTATTCAAAGCAATAACATCTGCATCAGTTTACAGTTTGAATACATAAATTAATAAAGCCAACTAAAGGATTTCAAAAATAATATCAGAAGAAATGGATGTGTATAAATTATAGGGTGTAAAGGTTTGATGATGCATGCATCGCCAGACACTCGTCCGTTCTTGCAAACTCTCGCCTGTGGGAGCCAATAGCAACTTCCAACCTTAATCCTCTTCAGAAGCTGCATTCCTCATGGGATTTTGCAGTATTTATATGACTAATGAGGCCAATGCTATCCCTAATTAGCCTCTACCCAACGATCACAAACTATGACCTGAATTTTGCTGGAACAAGCCACACATTCCTCCTGTGCATGTAGCATGCAATCACTGCAAGATTCCAAAAAAAATAAAAAAAATAAAAAGAGAGAAAGGCTACAGGGAAGTCGATGGCATGCCATCGCAGATCCTAACACTTCCCACCGAAAGCAACGTTCAATTCGAACGGCACTCCGTAGAGAGTATACATCCGCCAGTTGAACAGTCTACATTTTGTAACCCAGAGTAGACCAGAAAAATCACAATACAGAATCACATTTAATCAAAATCATCCGTCCACAACTTTTTGAGATATCCTGCTATGTATCGTTTTTGTCCCCATCTCCTTATGGTGAAGAATCACTTAATAATTATACTAACCGGAACCGGATCTTTACCAAAATTTAATCGATTCTTCCTCGTCTTGTTTGGCTAACAAGGTTCCGTGCACAGACCTGTGCTCTTGCGGAGGATGTGAAAATGTTTCACTTTCACCAGATCAACCTGAACGCAATGAAATTGACACTTCTGACTCCGAGGATGAATTGCAGCTTGTTCTTGTCTTTCATGCACTTCACAAAAGCAATGACTACTGGATTTTTCTGTTAAATTATATATATGTATATATATATATATATATATATATACATACATATATATATATATATATTGTTACGGATCCGGGGGACGGCACTCCTGTTAGCAATCCCCTTGTCCCCTTGGGGGGGGGGGGGAGGGGGTTAATCCCCTTGTCCTGTTAAGCTGGCCGTCCGACCGGTCCTGGGGGTATGACGTCACTTCCGGTCGATGGTAAATAGGGTTGTAAGTCCAATTTGTCTTAATACCTAAGTACTACCACCGGCCGTAAGCGAGGAAATACTCCCACCGCAGCATGATTGGATTGCGCCGAGCGATACGATCTGCGACTCGGGCCGTTATCAAGAGACTAAACTCGCCTATAAAGCGTTTGGCCAAAATCGCGCCACAGGTATTCAATGGGAAGAAGGGACTAAAGCGATCGGGGGAAAGAAGAAACCAAAGTAAAGGAATACCAGATATTTATTAACTATATACAAAACCAAAGAAGAAACGAAAGGTAATGTATAGTGAAGAAGAAGAAGACACAGGGCAGCCTTAAGCAGTCTTATACTATTCCCCAGTACAGGACAACAAACATACTCACACGACAGGGAATGGCAGGCAGGAATGGCTGGAAGGAATGAGAAGGCCCAGGCAAACGGTAGGCGTCGAGGTCCGGCTCCAGGAGTCGACTCGCGTCGTGGCGGGAAAACCCTGGCAGGCAGCGAGCGCGTATCGTTCACCGCGAGCGGACATTGCATATAGCGATGGGACTGGGATGCGCCGTATATAATAAATGGCTCGTGTCAACGCTCTCTCTCTCTTGAACCAGATGGGGGAGACGCCAGTTCGTCGCGCACTCCAGGTCCTTCTCTTCTCATCTGTACCTTCTCACTCGTCTCTCTCGTACCTTCTCACCCGACTCTCTCGTACCTTCTCACCCGACTCTCTCAAGCAGTCCCTCGCAGCCGCTTTTATTGCGCATGGAATCAAGCCGCGGGCTCTGATGACACGCCTACCGGTTGGCTCACCGCGGCGCTGGTTGGCTGGCAAAGGGCTCGCCGACTCCACCTCTGCTGACGAGTCGACGTGCCACACCTTGTTCTTGCGGCCCCGCCCCCTTCTTCCTTGGCTTGAGACCGCGTGCGCAATGGCAGTTTGGGGCCAACAACCGAATCAAGGCAAGGAGCAGCAAACGCCGCCCGACTGCTACTTTGTAGCGCGGGTGAGACGATTGGGGAAATTGAAAGGGGCCTATCTTATTTGATTCATGCAACGCAGATTCAACTATTGGGAACAGATCCTTAACTGAAACACACAATAATGAAATAACTACTGAGAGGTCCTATAGTTCGCTACGTGTTGTACATGGACTAACTAGGGTGCGATCTTTAACAAGCCAATTGATGGGGATATTTACAGGGGAACATTTATAAGAGAAACATTTACTAATATTTACTAGTGAAGGTTCTAAAAACCGTAACAATATATATATATATATATATATATATATATATATATATATATATATATATATATATATATATATATATATATATATATTAGGGTGGTGCTCAAAATAATTTTTTTTAAATATTTACTGGGACATGGCTTTATGTTGTTCCTTTTGTTCCAAAATGAAAAGACACCAAATATGAAAGCAATCTGATTTTATTTAGGGGTGCCACATCAGCCTTCAAACTAAAGGTGTGTACAAAACTTTTCTATATATGGATCGAAAGCAAAACCAGAAGTGTGTTTTATGAAAATCCACCCTCCACTCACTTTCTTTGTATTCTAGCAAACACAAGTTAGAATAGCTGCACAAGTAGCACTATATTGCTATGAAAACTCAAATTCAATGATAACAATCCAAATGTTCAGTTCATAAAATGAAGAGACACCATATCACATAATATTAAAAAACCCAAATATAATGAGAAATGTAACTCCTATTTCTGGGCCTGTTTCACCACTGTTGCCTTCTTGGCATCGGGGTACATCTTCCTGTGAGCAGCAACAACTTGGAGCAGAGCTTGCTTTTGCTCTTCATCCTTTGTAAGGAGCTTATTGTAGTCTTGTATCAATGCGACACCCCTTTCTGCCCTGTCGTTCACCACGACTAAGCCACTGGCGGCTTTCTTTGCTTCCTGAAAGCTGGTTTCTTGCTCCCATGAACCAGGATCCTTATCCATCCAATCAGTTGGGGTCCCTAGGATGCTGAAGAAATGCTTGGTGTGTTTTGTTATGAGGCCAGCGATTGACAGGGCGGTTCCTCGTTTGATAGCTGGTCTCTTTGGAGAGGGGTTTTCACCGTCATTTTTCAATGCTTCAATCATATTGATCTTGCTTTCTTTGTCAATTCTGGTGTCAAAGAATGCAAATGCCACTAGTACTGGGCTCATGTACCACGTGTGGCGGCCAAGTGCCTTCAAGGCTGCCTGAGCCATCTTCTGATTGATTTGTTCAAACTTTTCCAACTTCTTGAAGAGGTTAATGTCATTCAGGGGAGCCTCAATAGCTTGTGGAGCCCGAAACCAAGCCTGTACATACACAAGGCAGACAAAAATGTTGAAGGCTCGGAGTTCTCTCGCCTCTCGAAGTGTCAAGTGGAACTCTGACCGAAACATGAACACCTGTAGTGAATATAGTGCTTTTGCCATCCATCTGGCTCTGTGCATTGCTCCTGGAGCCATGATCCGGATTCCACGAGGTGGGATTCTTCCCATGTAGATGACAGTCAGTTCTAGGAGTTCACGATAATCATCTCGTGGCTGCTGATCTTTCAAACACACAAGAACGTTTTTGCTTCCAACACAGTGTCTACAGATCCCATTGAAGCCTTCCTCTCTGAGAATTGATCGTGAAGAAACTTCCTGTCCTCGGGGTTGGTGATTATGGCCTCCGAATCTGCATGCCTAAGATCAAACGTCTTCTCCAAGGAGGCCTTGAAGGATGCTTCCTTTTTCTGTTGGGTCGCACCACCCCGCTTTGCACCTTTTTGGAGGCTCCTCCATTCTTCATATAGCCTCTCCAAACGATGGATGCAGTGCTGCTTCGTCGTTGTAGGTAGGTGAGCTTTTTCCCAGAACTTCACAACTTCTTCAATGGTGAGGGTTGCACTCTCCCGGGCAGTGCGATTCTCCTTCTTCAGGTGATGGAAAAACAGGACAAGAGATTGATGCACAGTCGGGAGCTTGGCACCTTTGATGGCATCTCCAGAAGTGGACCCAATGAGATACACATTATCCTGAGCCCGAGTTTTCAATGAAACGCTGGTACTAGCACATGCCATATCTGCAAAATAAGCAAGAATGTGGGTAAAATCCTGTTAATTCTTACTCCACAGGGTCACTCTCTACAAAAGAGCCACAGTCAATAAGTTAGGCCTACATATTACACACTAAAAAAGCGTACCCCTGACCCCGGAAACCTGTGCAAAACATGCATGAAAATTGCCCAGATAGTGATCATAGGAAGTCTCAAAACTGTATGTATAATATATTGTATATATATAATGTATAATGTGTATTTATGTATATTTATTATTTAATGTATATTTACTATATATTTATTTTTAATATTATATTTAATGTATATATATAATTATGTATTTATTTTGTGTATATACAGCCCAAAAAATGGGAATTCCTATTTTTGCATGGGGGAAAATTCATCACTGATGTGGTACCCCTAAATATTATTGGATTCCATTCAAATTTGGTGTGGTTTCCTTTGACACCAAAAGGAACAAAAATAGACCATGTCCCGGAGAAACTCTGCATTTTGATTTTTTGAAGCCCACCCTAATATATATATACAGTGGAACCTTGACTTACGAGTGCACCAACTTACGAGTTTTCCGAGATACGAGCCGTCGCTCGGGCGGTTTATTGCTTTGAGATGCGAGCCGAGATCTGAGTTACGAGCTTACGCCACCCGCCACCAGGTGGGTTCCGGTCACGTGGTTATCTTGCCGTGCAAGCATATCTGCCGTATATCGCTGCTGTTTTGTTTTCGCAAGTTGGTTATTTTGGAGCTTACGCCAGCCGCCACCAGGTGGGTTCCGGTCACGTGGTTATCTTGCCGTGCAAGCATTTCTGCCGTATATCGCTGTGTTTTGTTTTCGCATTTTGGTTATTTTGGAGCTTACGCCAGCCGCCACCAGGTGGGTTCCGGTCACGTGGTTATCTTGCCGTGCAAGCATATCTGCCGTATATCGCTGCTGTTTTGTTTTCGCATGTTGGTTATTTTGGAGCTTACGCCAGCCGCCACCAGGTGGGTTCCGGTCACGTGGTTATCTTGCCGTGCAAGCATATCTGCCGTATATCGCTGCTGTTTTGTTTTCGCATGTTGGTTATTTTGGAAAATTTCTTAGTTTTAACCATGGGTCCTAAGTATTTGAGTGCCAAGGGCAGTACTGAGAAGAAGAAGAGGATGATGTGCTTGGATATAAAACACGCAATCGTAGAAAAACATGAGCGAGGTGTGCGTGTTGTCGACTTGGTGAGGCAGATGTGAAGGCAGCTGAAGATTTTATTATAACTTTTGCCGAACTGATAGAAGCCGAACGATACATCCCCCAGCAAATCTTCAACTGTGACGAGACAGGGCTCTTCTGGAAAAAGATGCCGAGGAGGACGTATATAACGGCAGAGGAGAAGAGCATGCCAGGCCACAACTTGTTCAGAGTGCCGGCGATAGCTCGCCTTCTCTTTGTGGAAGACACGGTGAGATCCTTAACATCCAACAACTAATGGGACGCAAACGGGGCGCCCAGTTTAGCGGTACACACATTGATGAATCACCCTGCCTGTGAAACACCGACATGACAGGTTATAGCTGGGTCGGGATTCAAACCCAGGCTGGACAGTTTAGAGTCAAGTGTGCGTACCTCCAGTCCAGGCCATCCTGCCAACTTGTATGCTGCATACAGGTGAAATATAAAGCGCGAGATATTTTTATATATACTGCATATTTAAAAAAAAATTGGTGTGGTTTTTGGCGGGCTGGAACGGATTAATAGCATTTCAATGCATTTTAATGGGGAAATTTGATTTGAGAAACGAGCAAATTGAGTTACGAGCTCGGTCACAGAACGAATTAAACTCGTAAGTCAAGGTTCCACTGTATATATATATATATATATATATATATATATATATATATATATATATATATATATATATATTGTTACGGACGCGGTTTAGATGTTATTTACCGAGCGGTGGTATTGCCGCGACCTAACAGTTCCCCCGATTCTTCCCCAACTCACCCGATTCACCCAGACGTTGACCAAATCGCGCTATGCCAAATCAATGATGGAAAGGACACGACGACTGGAAAAGAGGAAACGACGCAAGGGGTACAGTTCTCAAGACCTCCGGAGGAGGGTATAATTACAGTGGTGGAGAAAAGGGGGTAGATTACACGGCAGAGTGAGGTAAAAGACAGAAGAGATGGGCACTTAAATACAATCTTATCTATTCCCGGACAGACCACAGACAAACGGAACAAGGCTGACTTACACAGGGATTGATGGCAGGGAGGGACAGGTAGTTTGATGGCACAAGGTGCACCTTGGCTCGGGGACAGGATAAAGCACGGTCCAGTCCAGAAGATGCGGGGAGGCCTCACAGCGCTCGGAGGTGGTCTTGCTTGCTCCAAGCTCAGCGCGCATCTGACGTCACCTCCCTCTCCCTGCGCATGCTCAGCGGGGAGTGACACGCCCTCGGCTGGTTGGCTCCGCCCCACTGGGGCCGGTCCGCCGCTTCCATTGGGTGCGGGGGTTACCGGGCTCCGCCCTTGACGAGGAGCTGACAGGGAGCCCCTATTTGGTAACCCCGTCGAGCACATGTTCGATGGCGGCTCGTTGGGAAGGCCTGATGCCCTCCCAACACCCCCTACCAACCAAGCCGGAGTGAGGACGCGCACTTCCCGCGCCCGCCGCTGCCGTTGTTGTTGTTGTTGTTGTTGTTGTTGCTGAACCGTGAGGAAGAGCTGCGGGGAGGTATCGGGAGGTCCTAAACTTCCTAACGGTGCCATACAATCACATTCTGGTGCAACGAAGGGTCAGAATTAATGGAAACGAGTCCTTAACTGACAGACTAAGAATTAACTAGCAAGATGTCCTATAGTTGTCTTACATGAGATGCGGTGAACCTGGGCACGACATTTAATGGGGGAAATAGGGGGAGGTCGGGTCGACAGAGTGTTGTTTACAGAAAATGGGACTAGGGAATGGGGGATTGGGGATAGTTGGGAAGTATTGAGGAAATAGGGGAATATTTAAAAGCGGATATGGATGGATGCAAATCCCATATCCGCAACAATACATATATATATACAGTGGAACCTTGACTTACGAGTGCCCCAACTTACGAGTTTTTCGAGATACGAGCCGTCGCTCCGGCAGTTTATTGCTTTGAGATGCGAGCCGAGATCCGAGTTACGAGCTTTCGCCACCCGGTCACGTGGTTATCTTGCCGTTCAAGTACGTATCTCTGTCGTATAGCGCTGCATTTTTTTTTCCGCATTTTGGTTATTTCGAGTTCACGCCGCCAGGTGGGTTGTTCTGGTCACGTGGTTATCTTGCCGTGCACGTACAGTACGTATCTCTGTCGTATAGCGCTGCATTTTTTTTTTCGCATTTTGGTTATTTCGAGTTTACGCCGCCAGGTAGGTTCTGGTCACGTGGTTATCTTGCCGTTCAAGTACAGTACGTATCTCTGTCGTATAGCGCTGCATTTTTGTTTTCGCATTTTGGTTATTTCGGAAAATTTCATGTTCATGTCGAACATTTAATGTTCATGTTTTCATGTTCATGCCATGCCAGGCCACAACTTGTTCAGAGTGCCGGCGATAGCTCGCCTTCTCTTTGTGGAAAACACGGTGAGATCCTTAACATCCAACAACTAATGGGACGCAAACGGGGCGCCCAGTTTAGCGGTACACACATTGATGAATCACCCTGCCTGTGATTCACCCATGACAGGTTATAGCTGGGTCGGGATTCAAACCCAGGCTGGACAGTTTAGACTTTAGAGTCAAGTGTGCGTACCTCCAGTCCAGGCCATCCTGCCAACTTGTATGCTGCATACAGGTGAAATATAAAGCGCGAGATATTTTTATATATACTGTATATTTAAAAAAAAATTGGTGTGGTTTTTGGCGGGCTGGAACGGATTAATAGCATTTCAATGGGGAAATTTGATTTGAGATACGAGCAATTTGAGTTACGAGCTCGGTCACGGAACGAATTAAACTCGTAAGTCAAGGTTCCACTGTATATATATATATATATATACAGTCATCCCTCGCTATATCGCGGTTCACTTTTCGCGGATTCGGTACATCGCGGTTTTTTCTCGCTAGTATATGTAAAATTATATCGCGGATTTTTCGCTATATCGCGGGATTTTGCGGTATAAATGTATTTTTATATACTATTATTTTAAATATTTTTGTGGCCGGGGCTCTTGCCGGGGCGCCCAAACGCTCCCCGGCTAAAGTTCATCCTGAAAGCGCCCACATTGTGCGGACAAACCAAGTCAAGGGCCACGTGGTCAGGAGAACCTCGTCCCTTCCGGTCACACTGTGCCTATCGGCCGGCCTCGAAGACCGAAATTGTGACGGTGTCACCCCGGCAAGCAAGAGCCGGGGCTCTTGCTTGATATGGACGAAATGACGGGCAAGACACAAACTCGTCCGAGAAGATATTTATTCTCAAAACCAACTCGGGAACACTGAAAAGCCCATTTATCGGGCTGCATTATAAAGCACAACCAGAAACCGAAAGCCACGCCTCTCAAGCGTGGCGTGCTTCGGCGGTCACGTGATCAACAGGTGTAGCTGATTATACCCGCACGCGCGGCACGCTTTGGCGGTCACGTGACCAGCTACTCTGGCACCGGGGATCCCCGCCGGTGACGTCACCGGCTGGAGCAAGGAGATTCTGATGCTGGTCTTGCTTGGGGAACCCATGGGTAGCTACAGTATCTTCAATGGTGAGTACCCATTAGAATTTTATATGTTGTTAAAATTACGTATGTTTAAGAGTGTAAAAAGTGTTTAAGAGTATAGGAAGTGTTTATAAGAGTATGGGAAAGGTTAATAAGAGTGTGGGGAGTTCATAATGCTTTAAAATATATATAAAAAAATATGGTCGCTACTTCGCGGATTTTCGTTTATCGCGGGGGGTTCTGGAACGTAACCCCCGCGATAAACGAGGGTTCACTGTATATATATATATATATATATATATATATATATATATCTATATATCTATATATCTATATATCTATCTACATATATATATATCTATCTATCTATCTATCTATCTATCTATATATCTACATATATATATATATCTATCTATCTATATATATCTATATATCTACATATATATATATCTATCTATCTATATATATCTATATATCTACATATATATATATATATCTATCTATATATATCTATATATCTACATATATATATATCTATCTACATATATATATCTATCTATCTACATATATATATATCTATATATCTACATATATATATATCTATATATCTACATATATATCTATCTATCTACATATATATATCTATCTATCTACATATATATATATCTATCTATCTACATATATATATATATCTATCTATCTATCTATCTATCTATCTATCTATCTATCTATATATATATATATATATATATATATATATATATATATATATATATATATATATATATATATAATTCATGCTTTGAGACATTAGGAGTATATCTAAATCTCTCTCCAGCCTAGTTTTGACATCCCAGTGCACCAAAACCTGTTAATCTTGCTTACATGCCATGGTTCCTAGGGTAAAATGGCCTTAGCAACCAATTCTATGTATTTCTTTGCGTTTGTATGAATTTCTCAATTTGCTCAATTTTCAGACTTGGGAACAATTGATTTTGTGTTCAGGTACATCTTTTGAACATATTGTTACGGACACGGCTAAAGATGTTGCTTGACCGAGCGGAATGGCCGCCGTGTTCGTACAGTTCCCCCGATTCTTCCCCAACTCACCCGATTCACCCCAAACTTTGGCCGTATCGCACCGCAGCTGCCCAATCTGGAAAACTCTAAAATGACCGAATGCAAAGAGGAAAAGGAATAAGACGAGAAGACGGACAGAAGAGTAATGGGATTTATTATTTACACATATAATCAAGAAGGAGCAGTCACGATTATGTACAGGGACACGAGACGCAGGTGACACAGTGAATTCCTTATACAAGCTTAATTACCTACCCAGGACAGAACAAACAAAGACGACTCACACGGGGAATTGCAGAGTGGATTGGCTGGAAGGAGGTGTGTGGCTGGAGGGGGAGGACGGCACGGAGCTGGCTGGAGCTTGATCCCGCCCGCACGGGACGTCGGGCTGGACCTCGACGGCCGCTGATGCCACCGATCCTGTCGTGTGCGCGGGATCACGGGTCGGATCACGGTCAGAGCCGACGCGCTCGTGGGGGGTCTGGCGTGACGGGTTCTCTTCTCTCTCTTTTGTTTGTCCAACCACTCTTTCTCCAACGCAACCACTCAACGCAATCACTGACCACCCCTAACGACCACCTCAGCTCTTGTCATGGACCTCTCTACGCGCTCTTGCTCTGACGACCCAGCTCTTTCCTTTGTACTCGTCTCTCCTCTGTAAAAGCTCATCTGCCTTGGACCTCCTGTCGTCTCAACGGCTTGGGCTCCCTTTCGTCTGCCGGTAAAAGCTCCTCTTTTGTCTGCCGGTAAAAGCTCATCTTTCGTCTGCCAGTAAAAGCTCATCTGCCTTGGACACGCCCTGCCTGCGGGTTATATAGGCCCCACCCCTCAACCTTCGCGAACCTCCTCGATGTTTCTCTCCACACCCTCTCCAAGTCCAACCCCTTGTTCGTGGTTGGTTGAGTGGGGCTGACTCACTCCTCCCCTCTATGACGAGGTGGGGACCCGCCTTTCTTCCCCAACCCTGCCTCGTGGTCAATGGCGGATGAAGGGAAAACCGCCCAACATGCAGTTGGCAATGCGAATTGCAATTGACGAAAAGGGGGGAATGGAAGTGTTGGGAGTGGGAATGAAGGGAATCTATCTCTTTCACTGGTGCAATGGAGTATTTCAATTAATGGGAGACACAGCCTTACCCTAAAACATAGAATAAGATATAACTATTGAACAGGGGTATTCTATGATTGGCTGTGGTGTGGATGCTTTATGGACTAATTATGGGATGCCCCTTTGATCTTTACACAGCTCCGGAGGCAGGAGGCGCAGAATAACAATAATAATAATAATAAAGCACACAATCAAAAATATATATACAGTCCTCATATCCGCAACACTGCACCCTCCTCCTCTTAGGCACGTCCCGGGCCTACAACTTTTATTTAGTGTGGCACGTAGGTGTAGTTCCCTCTACTTTTAACCTGACCCTGAGTGCGACAGTTTTAAAACATAAATAAATGTGTCCCGCTGCTCCATTGCACCCTGCCTAACAGACTTACGCCCACAGTTAACCGAATTGCGGAATTGTCTTCAAACTATACACTGACGGTGGGGAGCATTATTTACAATGACGCTATTTTTATTTACAAAACTAACCCAGGACCTGTGATTGTTCTTTCTGGGGGGGGAGACAGTCTGCTCTGCATCGACGCACCATTAAAGCACCCAAAAACGCACCAATACACACCCAAGCACCAATCGGTGCAGTCATCACTGTTCAAGAATAAAAAAATTAATCAACAACCCCTAACCCTGCAGGTGATCTCTTGCTCTTCGGCTCCCTCTGCTGGTTATTATTATTGTCTTTCAGTTGTTGTCTTTCTTTCATTTTCTTACTGGCGGCCTATTTGCAATAAAGCTTGCCCAAACGTGTCCATTTTATTTATTTTATTTATGGCCCACAGGGCCGACTACGTGTGGTTCACCTGTGGGGCATCGGTGCCCTGTGGCCAAGGTCCGCCAGCAAGATTTCGGGCCCTCATGGCTGGTTCCAGCAGAGGGGCCATGCCCCAACCCATGGGGTCCATAAGTGGTGCTCGGCCACAGACATGTGGTCCATAATGTGGTGCATCGATGCAGACAGCTGGTTCTGAGAGTTCCGGGCGCACAATGGCCGACTCACGCACGCTCCCCTCGGCGCCCCATGGCGCACAGGTCATGTGGGAGACAAAAGGGGGACAAGAGAAATGAGCGAGGGGTAAGGTCACAAGGGTACACGTCAATAAGGCAATGCAAGGCGAAATGCGCACGGAGAGCGAAATGAGAAAGCTCGTCCCTACCGTACGTCACCCCCCTGTCACCTACACTACCTTACCCCATATGTACAAAAATCTACACATTACCAATCCGTCGCTACCGTCACGTCTTCCCCTTATTTCCCTTATACCAAATTCGTCTTCACTCCCCCACTATCCAAAATTTGCCATCACCCAATTCGTCATCAATCCTCATAAGGAGGGAGAGATGGAATTACGCACAATGTCACACCCACGTCATGATGCGTCTCACAATCCAAAACATTTGCATTAATGAAAAATAATAAAACATGGCATGGTGTGGAGTTACCTCATCTCAGGTGAGTGGATGCAGATGGTGCGAGGAGATCCTTCTTCCTAACTATCCTCTAAATTACTTTAACACACTTTACACTACCCGGGGTCTTTCCCTGCCAATCCATTGGCCAACTTACACTATGGGTTCTAAAAACCAATTCCCATTGACCAAACTGTGGTGCTTCTCAATTTGGGGTCTCATTCCCCCGATTCATCTCCCGGTGCCCTTGCACCATTTCTGGGCTGTGACGTGTAGCTCTCCCAGCAGGTCTACCCACC
Source organism: Myxine glutinosa (assembly GCF_964187855.1). Lineage (NCBI taxonomy): Eukaryota > Metazoa > Chordata > Myxini > Myxiniformes > Myxinidae > Myxine > Myxine glutinosa. The sequence goes on from NC_136269.1 coordinate 96,662,210, forward strand.
TGCACACCTCCACCACTGCAGTTGCCTCCCGAGCTTACCTGCTCCTCACCCTAACCTATCTACTGGGGAAGGCCCCTCCTGGCTCTGTCACCCCACTCGGTGCCCTCTGACACTGGGCTACCCGGGTCCGTCCTCCGGATCCTCGGGCCCCATCCACAACTACCGGCTCCCAGAGCCCACCTGCGGCCTCACCTGGCCGACATCCTCACAGTGGTGGAGTGCCCAAACCAACTACACACACCAACAGGCTACACGCCCAGCCATTTCCACAACACTAATGCACCCATCCAAATACCATTCTGTCACCCGCACCACAGATGCCAATATCCAACCACAATTTACCTATACCCTCTACCTAACACTTACACTACCCGCCCCGGGTATTCGTGATGGGGGTCCACTCTTCCCCCATTCACACCTTCGCACCACCCACTCCACTCCATCGTTTCCACCATACTCACTCCACGACCATCCATTCCAATACTCCACTTATTCCACACTCCATGTCTTCCACACAACCATTTATTCCATTCACCTGTTGGTGCACACCTGTGCACTCACACCTGGTGCCACCTGCACCCTTCTCTCCCCCAAGCGCATTCGCGCTGATCCACAACACTCACTACTCCCTCACTGCTCCACACACCTGTCCAGTTCTCACACAGCATCATCTCATCTAACTACTCCCCTCTGAAACTTGCGCTTCCCAGTCGTCCCTTTAAACTATTGCGCTCCCTCGTCATTATCATCCACGCTAATCTACCTGCGTCCCCACTACAGGTATCCTTGTCACTAACTAACCTTAACGTCACCTAATGTCATCTTCTAGGTCCCTATACACGATATCCTAACCCACCCGGGCTAGTTTTCACTGCCATCAACCCCATAAGCTAGTGCTCCTTTGCCCCCCTTTCGTGAGGGATGGTGGATTTGCCATCCCACCACATCGGGGGTCTCTCACTATAAATTTTGTTCGTCCAAATTCAATAAATCAAAAATTTGCCAAAACACACTTTACACTACCCGGGGTCTTTCCCTGCCAATCCATTGGCCAACTTACACTATGGGTTCTAAAAACCAATTCCCATTGACCAAACTGTGGTGCTTCTCAATTTGGGGTCTCACTCCCCCGATTCATCTCCCGGTGCCCTTGCACCATTTCTGGGCTGTTCAGGGGTCTCGCGAGATCTTGGAGACGGCGGCAGGGATTTTCGAAGCTCCACACGGTCTCCACGTTTTTCGAAGTTAAGTCTGTTCACAATTGTATTTTGTCGAAACTGTATTTATCTTTCGGTGTGTGAAGTTATTGTGTGCAACTTTGGTTGTTTCTCGGTGTTTATCTTTCATAAATTGATCGTCTGTTTGCCGTGTCGCGAGCAAGGCCTTTGCCGCGTCGCGAACGATTTGAAATCGAAGTTAAGTGATTGTTCCCATTTGTATTTTCGTTAAAACTGTATTTATTTATGGTGTTGTACGTATATTGTGTCCCGACGAAGATTTTTCGGTGCAAATCTTTCATACCTGTATTGAAAATCGTGTTAATTCGTGTCGTGTCTTGAGGCCTTGTACAGTGTGCACTGTACAACCTTGAGGCTTTGTTTTTCTCAGCGGTCCGTCGTTTATAACTTTCGTTCTCTGTATTCCCAGTCTTTTCACCCATAGCCTACTTCCTTGTGAAATCTCAACTCAAAAAAAAAAAAAAAAAAAAAAAAAAAAAATTCCCTTCTCTGTTCTCATTCGTTTATTCATTCTTATTCGTTCGTTCGTTCTTCGACCACGTGTTTCTCCCCCATTTCCCCAGATAGTTTTCACTCATTAACCTTCAATGTTTACACTTTCCCCTCAAGTTATGTATTCCGTCATATTTTATAACACCTTTTTCTTCTTCTTCTTTAAAAGGCTGCTTTCGACTTGCTCACCAAATCAATTCATCCCAAAAAAAATATCCATCTCCTATAGTGCCTTTTTTCTACATTCCCTAAACTCTCCTGCACTCCATCCTCCATCCAGCGTCCTCAAACGTATTTTTAACTCGAAGGTCACAAGAAACTCATTTTGCAATAAATGTTCGTTTCCCATAAATCGTACACTTTCAAAAATCCAATCTCACCCCTCCCCTCCAAATCTTCCCCATAACCCCTCCCCTCCAAATCTTCCCCATCACCCCTCCCCTCCAAATCTTCCCCATCACCCATCCCTTTCAAATCTCCCCCCTTGCCCCCTCCCTCCTAAACTACCCCCTCACCCCTCCCCGCCAAGACGCCCCCTCGCCCCTCCCCTCCTAGACTCCTGCCTCACCCCTCCCCTCCAAATCTCCCCCATATCCCATCCCTTTCAAATCCCTCCCCTTGTCCCTTCCCTCCCAAACTCCCCACTCCCCTTCAAATCTCCCCACCCTCATTGCTTCTCAATTTCCCCCCTCTCACTCCCCCTCCTCAAAGCGTCCTCCCCGCTTCTTCCCCCTTCAAACTCTCACCTCCATCTCCCCCAACCTTCTGCCTCGCTCTTCCCCCTCCTCAAATAACACCTCATTGTGGCTCACCCAATCACCATCAAACCTTTTGTCCGCCCCATCCTTCCCTTTCTCCGAGCTATTCTGAAATCTCTGACACACCTTCAACAGCTCTCCCTACCTCTTCCACCTCTTCCACATCTTACCCTACCCCTCCTCCCCCCTGTTCTGTATCTGATGCTCCCCCTTCCTCTTCATTAACGGTATGGACCTCAAACATCCGGGGCCTTCGTTCAAACTTAACTGATCTCTCCATACAGGTTGCTTCTGTCAAACCAGACGTGATCTGCTTAACAGAAACTTTCCTCCTTTATGATGTCTCTGATTCCATAGTATCTCTCCCGGGCTACTCCCTCCTCCGGTATGATAGACCTGAGCCTCGTCCTGGAGGCGGGGTTGCTATCTTTATCAAAAACTCTTCCTCACTCGCCCGGCACTGCACTCTCTCCACCTCACCCCCAGGAATACCTCTGGCTACGGCTTCCCCTTCGCTCCCACCTCTTGTTCATATGTGTGTTGTACCGTCCACCAAACAGTGATGACTCCATCTACATCTCGCTGTCTGATGATATGGACCAACTTCTATCTACTCATCCCAACTCTCTCTTCCTCATATGTGGTGATTTCAACTGTCATCATGCCAGGTGGCTGGGTGTGGGTACCTCTCTCACCAGCCATGGCTCCTCAGCAAAGGACTTCTGCGACTCACTGGGACTGACACAATCTGTCAATTTCCCGACCCGGATCTCAGTCAACGGAACATCTTCTCTTCTGGACTTGGTTATGACTAACTTCCCTGAAAATGTCTGCTGCTCTTCTTCTGCTCCGATCGGATCATCTGATCATGTCCTTGTTAAAGTGGACATCTCTCTGACCATCCTCAGGGAGCCTGCTCAGCGTCGACGAGTCTGGCATTTCACTCAGGCCAACTGGCACGGTCTTCAAGCAGCCATCAATCATCTGGACTGGTCTCCCATCTCTACCACCTCTGACATCAACTCATCCTGGGAATTCTTCCAAAGTAAATTGCTCTCTCTCATGCACAGATTTATCCCATCTCGTCTTCAGTTGTCATACCCTTCCTCCCGTCCATGGTACACGGAATCTTGTGGTGAGGCTGTTGCCCAGAAACAACTTGCCTTCGTCTCCTGGAAAGCAAATCCAACGGAAGGAAATCTCATTTCCTTTCACAAAGCCTGAAACAAGTGTGTGTCCACCCTCAGGAGAGCCAGGAAACAATATCTCTCCGTTCTCAAGACCGAACTCTCTTATCTGTCTCCCTCTTCCAAATCCTGGTGGCGTCTGGTCAAATCCATTTCTGGTGTTTGTTCCCCCTCCATCCCCTCCCTTACCTCAAACGGCTACACAGCTGACTCCGCACGTGAAAAAGCTGAATGCCTCAACTCTGTGTTTGCCTCTAAATCTTGTGTCCCAAACCCATCCCTCTCTGTACCCACCATACCCAGTCGTACCCTGCTGCTCCTGGACTCCGTGTCCTTTCCTCCTGACAAGGTGGAAAAGTTTCTGTCAACCCTCGACTCTGATTCTGCAACTGGACCCGACGGCATCAGCCCACGGGTCCTAAAATCCTGCTCTGCTGCTCTATCTCACCCTCTCTCTGTTCTCTTCACCCTCTCTTTTGCTCAAGGTCAACTGCCATCTGCTTGGAAATCAGCCAACATCACCGCTTTGCACAAAAAAGGTGCAAAAACAGATCCTAGCAACTACAGACCAATCAGCCTTCTCCCAATTATCAGCAAAGTCATGGAATCCATCATTGCTTCGGATATGAAATCTTTCCTCTTCTCCAATGGCTTGATCTCTGATCATCAATTTGGTTTCAGACCAGGTCACTCTACTCTGGACATGCTGCTTCTGCTGTCTCAACAATGGATGGAGGTCCTCAATGCCAAACAGGAAATTAGAGCTGTCTCCCTCGACATATCACGTGCCTTCGACACGGTCTGGCACCCCGCTCTGCTCACCAAACTCTCCTCCTTTGGTATCCATGGAAATCTCCACGCATGGCTGGCGGACTTCCTCTCTAGTCGTCGTCAACGTGTGGCCCTGAATGGGTTTCTCTCATCTCCTCTTCCTGTTCAGGCTGGAGTTCCCCAAGGCAGTGTTCTGGGCCCCGTGCTTTTTCTGGTCTTCATCAATGATCTCTCTGACTCTCTCGAAAATCCTCTCTATCTCTTTGCTGATGACTCCACTCTCTGCCGCTCCATTCCTCTTCCCTCAGATCGGCAGTCTGCTGCCTCCTCACTCTCTGAAGACCTGGACAAAATCACAGACTGGTCAAACAAGTGGAACATGTCTTTCAATCCTGACAAATCTCACACTCTTACTATGTCTCTCCGAAAAGATCGACTGGACAACCCTCCCATCTACTTTCTCAACAATCCTCTCCAAGAAGTTCTGTCGCTCAAGATTTTGGGTCTCACTATCTGCCATGATCTTTTTTGGGAAAACCACATTTCCAAGCTGGCCTCCAAAGCCAGTCGCCGACTGGGCATCCTCCGTCGTGCGAAGTCCTTCCTCGGCACACCTGAGCTCCTCACCACATACAAGGCTTTCATCCGCAGCTCAATGGAATACTGTTCTCCCCTATAGGCCGGTGCTCCTGCCTCACACCTAGCTCGGCTTCACGCTGTTGAAACCAAAGCTTTCAGAATTATTGGAATCTCCCGCGATGAAGCTATCTCTGAGGGCCTTTCACTCACTCACCGCAGGCAGGTAGGTGGTCTTTCTGTCTTCTACCGACTCCTCTCCGGCCTTGCACCCCCAGCTCTCTCTGTGCTCTGTCCCCCAAATATTCCTACAGGTCGCACAAGATCTGCCAGCAACCCTCTGATGGTTAAACTGCCGAAATCTCGGCTCTCTGCTCACCTTCACTCTTTCATTCCTCTTTTCTCCCGCCTCTGGAACAAACTCCCTCACTCCCTTCAATCCCACTCCTCCCTCCAGGTCTTTAAAACAGCTGTTCACCACCATCTCTTATCTTCCCCCATCCAAAACCTTGATCTTTTCTACCCCCGCTAATTCACCCCAGATCCACCTTGTTTGAAATTCCAACTTCTTTCCTGGAAGTCCTGGCAGTGTCCATATGTTTTATACCTCTCCCACCGCCCCCTTCCCATGCCCCCCCCCCCCCCCAAAGCCCTCGCCCTCTCTCAGATCTCTCGATGTCTCCATGTCTCTCGGTCCCTGCTCTCAAATGTTGTGTTTGTGTCCTTCCCCCTCTCTCCCCATCTTGTCTACCGCTCCCGATGTTATATGTTTTATGTGTCGGTTTGTCTTTCTGTGTGATTAATGTTCGCTCTTTCACGAGCCTCGATGTTGTATACAAAAAAAAAAAAAAAAAAAAAAAAAAAAAAAAATCACTCTACCATCATCAAATTTTGCTTTTTTCTAATTTCGGGGCCAAAACACTATCCTCATCACCCGTCTACTTATTAGATCCTCTCGGTGCGCCAATTCCCTTCTAAAGCTCAGCTTCGTACAGCCGAGCAATGAATGCGGGTTGTTTTGTGCCAGCGGCTGGATACGTCCCGCATTCGGGGCAGGGGCGGGGGCTTACCCGGGCCGAGATCCCACGCACCACCTCGGCGTGGAGCCATCCAATGTCCCGATCTCGACCTGCCGGCATGTCTCAACAAAAAGTGGTCGCCATGACGACCCTTCCTATCGAGCTGCCCGCTCCGCCTAGTTGAGCACGGACGCGGCCGTTCCAAGCGAGGCCCAGCGTGGATCGCGTACGGCGGTCCTTTCGAACCCGCCGTGGCTCGGATCCCCGCTGGTTCTCGCGGCACGCGAAGCCCGGCACGCACCGAGGGCCCGATTCGGCTAAAAGTCGCTCTAACCGCTAACCCAGTTACCGTCGATGCCTCACCTGCATGCTTACACGCATACGCTACCCCTTTCTTGCCCATACATCCAGCTGTTCCCATGCTCCTCGTCGTACCTTCTCTAACACACCCAGGTACACTCATTCCACTCACAGACTTGGTCACACACCTGACCACCGAACACCGTGGCACACATTCGTTGTTCGCACACCTCACCAACACACCTCTTCGCGCCCCTTCCTCGGTCACCTCCTCTGTGACAATCACAGGTGTGCTTTCACTCGCACACCCAACCACGTGCCTCACGACCAACTCAAGTGTGCATTCCCACACACGCTCTACCATTCCAGGTGTGCATCCTTCCATTCCAGGTGTACATCCTCGCTCACCTGTCACAACCAACTCACGCTCCGTGTCACTCTCACTACTCTCACCTCCATTCTTGACAGCGCACTCACCCTTACTCTCGACAGCACACTCTTTCCTCATGCACCCGTCCGTTACACACCTTTCTCGCACACACTCTTGCGCACACTCTCCCGTTACATCCTCTGTAACACTCACCACAGGCGTACACTTTCTCGTTACATCCTCTGTAACACTCACCACAGGCGTACACTTTCTCGTTACATCCTCTGTAACACTCACCACAGGCGTGCATTCCCCCTTACTCTTGACAGCGCACTCTTTCCCCATGCACCTGTCCGTTACACACCTTTCTCGCGCATCCTCTTGCGCACACTCTCCCGTTACACCCTCTGTAACACTCACCACAGGCATGCATTCTCCCTTACTCTTGACAGCATGCGCTTTCCCCATGCACCCGTCCGTTACACACCTTTCTCGCGCATCCTCTTGCGCACACTTTTTCGTTACTTCCTCCGTAACACTCACCACACCACGCTTCCATGTGCTCCCTCGCACACGCGCTACTACCGACTCACTCTCGACAGCACACTCACTGGTCGGCGCGCACTTTTTCCTCTCACCCCATGGTCGGACATTCTCGCACACCTCTTTTTTCACACACCTGACCTGTCACACACTTCACCAACGGCCTTTCACGAACACCCGGATCCAAACCAATCCCCAAGCCGACTGAAGCTTTCCTCACATCATGTACATTTCCGATTATATCGCCACTCACCTTGGCACCTCGTCTCCGCACCTCCTTTGCCACCTGCAAACTCTTTATTTGGTTAGTAAGCAGAACATCATGAGTTGAGCACCGACCTTGTACCAATTCCATCACTTCCTCCTTTATCTCCCTCTTAGTTTCCCTCCGTCTCTTCTTAATTCCACTCACCCCCTCTTCCACTTCCTCTAATTTTTGCTTCACCTCTTTTAATTCCCGGTGCGTCTCCTCAAGTTCGTCCTCTAAGGCTACCTTGACCGTCTCTATGTGCATCCTCACCTGCCGGTCCTTTGTCTCCATTACTTCTGTCACCTCATCCAACCTCATTGTCAGTCCCTCACGTACCATCTGACATTGCCTCTGTGTCGCTATTAAGTCATTTTTAATTTCTTTTTGTGTCGCCTTTAACCCTCCTAGTACCGCAGTGTTCTTTTGAACCTGCTCCACTAACTCCGTCTGTCCCTCTGTCAGCTGTTCCACCTCCTCCGTCAGATCTTCTATTCCCCCTTGTAACTTTGCCGTCCCATTTCTCACCTCTTTCTCCATACGCTTCTCACCTCGCTTTACCTCCTCGCGTAGCCCCGAAACCTCCTCACTTACACCTCGTCGTATTCCCCCTTTCATCTCCTCCATCTCTTTTGTAGATGCCACCCTCATCTGTCCCAATTCATCCCTCTGAGCATCCAGTTTACTTTCTAACCCGATTTGCACCTCCTCTATCTGGTTCCCCATTCGTTTGATTTCCCTGGCAGATTGTTCCCCTATTTCCCGCAATTTGTCCTCCATCCTATTTTCTAACCCCATTAACCCATTTTTCACCTCTTTTATCCCGTTGTCTAACCCCTCAAAATTATTGTCTAACTTCCCAAATTTCTTGTCTAACCCCTCACCGGTACCCCTCGCTTCGTCCCTCATTACCCCCAATTGCTCACTCTGAGCATCCATCCGGTTCCCCATTCCTAAAATTTGGTTTCTCATCCCCCTGTTCTCTTCCCTCTCCTCATCCGCCTTGACCATGAAGGCCTGCATCTGCTGCATGAATAGGCCCCAGTTCATTGGTGCTGCGGCCGCTGCTACGGTCACGGGCGCGGCAAAATTTGGTGCCGCTACACCCACGTGCGCGAGGACGCCATTTTGTGCGTCTGATACTCCCTCAACCTCCTCCTCATTGCTCCCCTCCATTTGATCGTGGGTTACTCCTAACCCCTCCTCTAGCTCACCCACCGGCATCCGATCGCCTTGACCAGCCATGGCGCGATTTCCAAAATTCGGGTTTTTGTAAGAACAAAAGCAAATTTCGGCTACTTTGTAATTTTGAGCGCGTTATACGCTTCAGGTCCGAATCTGACACTTCTGACACCAATTGTTACGGACACGGCTAAAGATGTTGCTTGACCGAGCGGAATGGCCGCCGTGTTCGTACAGTTCCCCCGATTCTTCCCCAACTCACCCGATTCACCCCAAACTTTGGCCGTATCGCACCGCAGCTGCCCAATCTGGAAAACTCTAAAACGACCGAATGCAAAGAAGAAAAGGAATAAGACGAGAAGACGGACAGAAGAGTAATGGGATTTATTATTTACACATATAATCAAGAAGGAGCAGTCACAATTATGTACAGGGACACGAGACGCAGGTGACACAGTGAATTCCTTATACAAGCTTAATTACCTACCCAGGACAGAACAAACAAAGACGACTCACACGGGGAATTGCAGAGTGGATTGGCTGGAAGGAGGTGTGTGGCTGGAGGGGGAGGACGGCACGGAGCTGGCTGGAGCTTGATCCCGCACGGGACGTCGGGCTGGACCTCGACGGCCGCTGATGCCACCGATCCTGTCGTGTGCGCGGGATCACGGGTCGGATCACGGTCAGAGCCGACGCGCTCGTGGGGGGTCTGGCATGACGGGTTCTCTTCTCTCTCTTTTGTTTGTCCAACCACTCTTTCTCCAACGCAACCACTCAACGCAATCACTGACCACCCCTGACGACCAACTCAGCTCTTGTCATGGACCTCTCTACGCGCTCTTGCTCTGACGACCCAGCTCTTTCCTTTGTACTCGTCTCTCCTCTGTAAAAGCTCATCTGCCTTGGACCTCCTCTCGTCTCAACGGCTTGGGCTCCCTTTCGTCTGCCGGTAAAAGCTCCTCTGCCTTGGACACGCCCTGCCTGCGGGTTATATAGGCCCCACCCCTCAACCTTCGCGAACCTCCTCGATGTTTCTCTCCACACCCTCTCCAAGTCCAACCCCTTGTTCGTGGTTGGTTGAGTGGGGCTGACTCACTCCTCCCCTCTATGACGAGGTGGGGACCCGCCTTTCTTCCCCAACCCTGCCTCGTGGTCAATGGCGGATGAAGGGAAAATCGCCCAACATGCAGTTGGCAATGCGAATTGCAATTGACGAAAAGGGGGGAATGGAAGTGTTGGGAGTGGGAATGAAGGGAATCTATCTCTTTCACTGGTGCAATGGAGTATTTCAATTAATGGGAGACACAGCCTTACCCTAAAACACAGAATAAGATATAACTATTGAACAGGGGTATTCTATGATTGGCTGTGGTGTGGATGCTTTATGGACTAATTATGGGATGCCCCTTTGACCTTTACACAGCTCCGGAGGCAGGAGGCACAGAATAACAATAATAATAATAATAATAAAGCACACAATCAAAAATATATATACAGTCCTCATATCCGCAACAATATTAAGGAAGGTTTCATGTAGTCCCCATGTGGAGACAACAGAACTCAAAAACTAAGAAGAAAAATTGGGTACGGCCCGTGGTCTATATGGCGCACCGAAACCGAGTCTGCCTTATTTCAAGAGTGGCAGAGAAAGTGAATTTGCCCTTCTTAAGCTGGCATTGGATAGCCTGATAAGTAATCACACCTCCTTGTCAGAGGAGTACAAATATCAAATACTCTGAACCCACCTTAAGCTACCAAGTGCATACAAGCTTGCATGATCCAAAGCCATACACGGTGGCCTTACGGCCCTGCAGGACAAGTATGGACAGCCAAGGCAACTCGTACAGAGCGAAATTGGTGCTATCATGAACATGGCACCAGTGAGGCCTTTGAAGACTTTGCTCTCGCAGTGCACTCCGTTGTGGATATGTTACAACCCCTGAGCATGGATTTGAACTACGATGTGGCTCACATGTAGACAGGCTAATTAGCAAACTGCCACCCAGCTATCGTGATGGATTCATTGTCCACTGCATTAACCAAGGACTTTTAAATGCAGATTCTAATCAGACCTACACGTTTCACCATCTGGCAGCTTGGCTGCAGGTGAAGTCCCAAAAGCTGCTGTTCTCTACAAATGCGAGGGCCAGGGAATAGAGAGAAAGGAACAGCATTTTTCATCTTTCAAGAAGAAAGAATCACGGGCATCGGTGTTTCACAACTCTGAGTCACCAATAGCTGGCACGAGGCCAGAGCCATTGCGTAATGTTTCTTCAACAACCAAGACAAAGCCTTAATGTCCTCATTGTGACACCTGTGATCATTACCTCAGTTCCTGTGCGGAATTCAAGAAGCTTTTCACAGACCATATTATTAAGTGGATAAGGGAACATGACCGTTGCTGGAGGTCACACCCAGCTGATCGCTGTACACTGAGGAAGCCATGCGTTACTTGCAACGAGTTGCACCTAACCATCCTACATGATGCAGTGCAGAGATCCAGCAATACCGTCCTAATGACAGGCTCCGCACCACCTGTAGTAGTGTACCTTGACAAGCCTTCCCGTCCATATGATGTCCTGTTAAAGGTCGTAAAGGTGCTTCTTCATGGTCCACAAGGATCCAGAGACCTATGCCACTCTCGACGATAGTTTAGAAAAGACTATGCTTTTGAATTAAATAATGGCGCAGCTTAACCTGGTGGGTAAACATGAAACATTACTGCTCAAGACAGTGCGAGAAGATACGTTGCAGTGTACCGGGGCTTCTGTCAAGCTTCAAATATCATCAGTCAAGAACCCGAACCAAAGGTACGGGATACATGCAGTATTCACTGCCACAATGCTGCGCTTATCCAAGTATTCTTACCCGGTGACCGATCTTCAGAGACGGCACCTCCACCTAGCTGTGACACCACTCCCTTTGATGAACAAGGCTCAACCAACAATATTGATCAGGTCAGATTACCCGCACCTCATCTTACCAAAGCAACCTGTGCGATTTGGCCCAAAGGCTGCTCCAGTAGCAGTTTGTACCAACCTGGGCTTGTCACAAGGACCGGCCAGCATACTGCATTACTGCAACAAAGGGTAATTCAGCAACATTGCATGTTTGCTGCTGTCAGGCCCTCATCACCAGACCTAATGAGAAATGTGGAGGGACTCTGGCAGACTGACATATTACCATACATCAGTGGGAAACATGCAACCAGGTCCAAGCAAGACCAGCAAGCAATCAAACTTCTGGAATCAAAAACTATTAGACTCGAGATAAATGGAGTGCAACGTTATGATACACTGTTACTCCGTGCTCATGATTGAACAGTTTGAGGCCACCAAAGAACCAGCCTTCCTTAACCTGAAACACACCGAGCGATGTCTCTTAAAAGATCCCGACCTTGCTAGGATCCATTCTGAACAGATGCAGAAACTTGTTCATGCAGGTTACGTGAAAAAATTGAGTAATGCAGAGGTTGATGCGTCAAACGAAACCTGGTTCGTCCCTCACCATGTGGTCAGACACAATGGGAAGCATCGATTAGTGTTTAACTGTTCATTCCAGTCTAACAGCATGGTTCTCAATGAACACCTGCTCCCCGGACCAGAAATTGACCCTTCTCTACTCAGTGTCTCAGTCCGGTTCAGGCAACATCGGTTGCAATCACGGATGGCATTACTTGCGGCTGATCTCTACACCATTTGTGCCAGGATAACCGTTGGAGACACGGACCCCCGTTCCTGGCACAACCTCCCGATCAGTGGCATGTTGCCGAATATAGAGCAAAGTGATGTGACTGAGCTCCGGAAGTCGACCTTCTGTGGAACGACGTCGGTGGACATACAGGCCTTACCTGACCATTCACAGTACGAGACTTGGAACGCTCTGGTTGTGGCTGCACAGCAGGCTCCCAATGGGGTGGCCTCGAATCAAGACTGTCCACCTTAAGCGCTCACCAGTGTGGGGAGATAGAGAATCTTCTGCTTCAACGCTCACAGCACGATAGTTTTCCAGACGAAGTCCAGATACTTGTCACAGGTAGGGATTTACCCATCAGACGTCGACTGGCATCTCTCTCACCTGAATATAACCATACCCTTGGTCTCATCAGAGTAGGAGGAAGACTACGCTGCGCGGATGTCCTTGCACAAGATGCTGTCCATCCTATTGTTTTAGATCATCACACAGTAACCAAGCTCCTCATTCGAGAATATGATGACCAACTGCTTCACTGTGGTCCAGAGCGAATTCTCGCTGAAGTACGTCGCAAGTACTGGATTCTGTGTGGCCGAGAGGCTATTCATCGACACCAACATCAATGCCACGAGTGCCGAAGATGGCGTGCCAATGCAGAGGTGCCAAGAATGGCTGATCTACCCCCTGCTCAGTTACGACTATACAAGCCTGCCTTCTACTCTACTGGAGTGGACTGCTTCGGTCTCACACACACACACACACACACACAATGTAGAAACGGTGAATGCTACACGATGGAACCAAGAAAGTCCACATTATTGTGCCACCTTCAGTCAAACGTCAGACATGGACAACCGGTTCGTGAATGGCGCACAAAAACGTACCCAGTCTGAATTGTTCTGTACCCAGTCAATGGCGAATCCATGAATGCCATGGTTAGAAACTAGAAACCCTCATCATTTCCTCATTCATATTTAAACTCAATATCTCTATTTTCATTCCAATCATACATTGACAAAATACTGGGTTAAATCATGTTATGATAATACACACACTGTGTGTATATATATATATATATATATATATATATATATATATATATACACACACTGTGTATATATATATATATATATATATACACACACAGTGTATATATTGTTGCGGATCTCGGGCGTCGGCTCTCCCCTTATCAAGGAGGGGGGGGGGGGGGGTTAATCCCCTTGTCCTTTTGTCTGGCTGACCCGAGTCCTGGGGGTTATAACGTCCTTCCCGGCGCGGCATTAAGTAGGGCTTGTTAGGCCTCGGGGTTCACTACTACCTAATTACTAACGCCGGCCGGAAATGAGGGAATAACTCGCGCTCGAAACACGGATATGATGGAAAATGCCGAGCGGATAGCAATCCGCGATCCGAGCTATTAACAAATGACTAAACCCGATTCTGAGCGGTTCCTAATCGTGCCACGTTTACCCAATGAGAGAAAAGACGAATGCGATCGGATTAGAGGAAACAAAGAAAGAACAAGGCAATTTATTATACATGTACAGAAAGAAGAGGAAACAAAAGAATGTACAGGATAGGAAGAGGAAGAAGAATAACACAGGGCAGCCTGAGACAGTCTTACTCTTAGTACCCAGGACAAACGGACACACTCACACGGGGATTGTAGATGGTGGATGGAACAGGTAGAGGGTCCGGCGTTGGGGTCCAGGCTCCGGTGCAACGGGCGAAACCCGGCAGGCAGCTCCGCGTGTAGTTGAACGCGACCGGACAATTTATATAGCGGGGGGGAAGCTGGTACGCTGCGTACGTAATATGTGCACACTATTCAAAGGCGCCAAATGCCCCCTCTGTCTCCAATGTACTCCTTTGATAAAGTCCTTCTTACATCAGCGCCACTGCACGAGTCCTTTCAATGCAACGCGTGTTCTCCCAGTAAGTCAAATGCGCTCTCCCCCATCATTAAGTAAGTCCTCATCAAGCACGCCGTATATCTCATAGGTCGGTCCTCGCAATCACGACAGTCCTACGCACGTCGCGCAGTCCTCCAAGCAGTCCTGTAAAAGGGCTTTGCGTTCGCTTTTATAACTCACCAAAGCGATCACTCCGCGAGCCCAAAACCATGCCCGTCGGCGATGTCACTTCAGCCCTGGTTGGCTGGTGAGGGCTTACCGGCTCCGCCTTTGACGGCTGGATGACGTGGCCACACCTTCTCCTTGGCGTTCCGCCCTTTTTCCGGGCCTCACCGCGTGGCTTATGGCAGCGTTTGAGTGAGCTCCAGCTCAAGGCAGCGAACACTGCTAACAAAGGCGCGTAACAAATTGGGAGGGCCATGGGTAGACTGGAGGGCACGTAATGGCGTCGTTTGGAGAGGGAGGCTGACAAAATGAACAGAATGGGGACCTACTCTAATTTGATCGACACAACGCAGATTCAACTATTGGAAACACGGCCTTACCTATACACATACGAATGAAATAATTGAAGTCCTATGGTGGCCTACGTGTTGCTTGTGGCCTAACTATGGGGTGCAACCTTTAACCCTTTAATAATGTCATATTTACACAAGTGTGGGTTCTAAAACCACAACAATATCATGGATATATACACATGTAGTTATGGCACGTATTTTGGGTCGACTACGATGGGGAGGAGTGGGTTGCCCTGGTTCTTCCCGAACTACCTTACCTGAAGCCAGAGTGCACATAACACCGTGACCCAGGTGGGTTCAACCTCAAATGCCAATTAGTTGACCACATGGCCCAGGACCCTCCGTCTATTTACCGTTTATCTGAGGATCACGTGGTTTTCCCAGCCGGGGAACATGCTCTCAATGTGCACTAATCTTATCTTGGGATCGTAATTGGATGTGGCTGAACAACCACTCAATGCACACCGGAGTTGGAATGAAGCCAATGAATTGCCGAATTGTAACCTCCCAGAATAACCTCGTCCCAGAATAATAAGGATGGACCCAGACCGATCAGAAAGAGTTCAACAACAGGGGAATCAATTTTTTTTTTAACAAGGCAAACGTGTAATGTGGGGATCATGCAGTTATTCAAGCATTCATTGTGCAAATGAAGCAGGCAATCAAAAAGGGGAGATGCAAAAAAAATGTACAAAAGGGGAAACAATTTGCAAGCAATGAAGGGTGTGAGCAATGTTCAGAAATGAGACCAAGAACAGCACTACATCGACTCCTTACTTATCATCAAATTCCTTCCTCGAAATTGGGAGTCAAATCAAAAAAGGATAGTTACCCATTTCCATAACCGTCCAATGTTGATTGCATAAATAATCAATGTTAACTTTTTTTAAATGTTTGAAATGTGCCCATAATTGCATATTTTGGTATTTGACCATTTGATCCCACCCCAGAGTCTCAGGGGGCCAGGCCAAAAATGATAGTGCTCTCACACCTTCTCGCCTTGCGGTGATCATAACTACCACTGATCATAACTACCACGTTTGTTGAAATCCTGCACAACCATTTGAGGTTTTGTGACGGACAGACAGAAAGACAGCCAATGACAATATCAATCTTTTTTAAGCAGTGAAGTCCCTTCAATATTTGGCAACGTCCTTCCGTCCATCAAAGATGAAGAACATTTCTAACCCACCGTGATGAATTATAAAGTGATTCTAAAAGGTGATTCGAAAGGGTAATTTTAAAAGGTTTCATTCATTTCTAGGCTTTAGCCATCTCATATTTTAAACTACAACGGCACTCAGCAGAGAGAATACCTCCACCTGGTTGGCCAAATCACTCAATGGTGAAGAATCACTTGAAAATTCTACCAGCAAGATCAAGATCCGAATCTTCCCCAAAATTGAATCTATTTTTCCTTGTCACACACACAACCAGACCACAAAGCTTCGTCCAAATCTGTCCATAACTTTTTGAGACATCCTGCTACATATCGTTTTTGGTGCTATTGCCCAATGGTGAAGAATCGCTTTTAAAAAATTCTACTAGCCGGATCCGAATCCGGATGTTCACCAAAATCTAATCATTTCGTCCTTTTAAGATACGCTACATCTCTGCCAAATTTCGTCCAAATCCATCCACAACTTTTTGAGATATCTGTTCACAAACAAACAAACGGACAGACAGGGGTGAAGACATAACCTCCATCCACCTTTGGTGACGGAGGTAAAAATCCAAACTGAACCACTTCCTTCGGACACGGGTGGGAAATGTTTATTTTTATCTTAAGCGTGGGGATAATAATTTGGCCAAGGCCGAGTGAAGCGAGGTAGAGGCCATTTATTCCCCATACGTGAAACATGTTGTATCCCATGCCTGCAGAAAACAGACTATAGAACGCCGGCCATATTTTCCAACCAATTATCATGCAACTTAAAATATATATATATGTATGTGTATATATATATATATATATATATATATATATATATATATATATATATATATATATATATATATATATATATATATATATATATATATATATATATATGTATGTGTGTGTGTGTGGTATATATATATATATATATATATATATATATGTATGTGTGTGTATATATATATATATATATATATATATATATATATATATGTATGTGTGTGTATATATATATATATATATATATATATATATATATATATATATATATATATATATATATATATATAGTTACGGATCTCAACGTCAGCCTTTTCCCCTTACCAAGGGGGGTTAGCCCCTTGTCTATAACTGACCGACGTGAGTCCGGGAAATCCCAACGCTCCCTCCGGTCCGGAGCAGCCAGGGTAATTGGTCAATGAAAAGTCCCAATGACCTGAGTGCCACTCCTGACCGTGACGCAGGGAAGGGACTCCCGCTCGAACCACGGTTTTAGATGGACTAGTTGCCGAGCGGTTTTAGCAAACCGAAGTTCGAGTCATTTATCAAGGACTAACCCGATCCTGTGCGTTGGCCAAATCGTGCCACGTATATCAATAGGTAAAAGACAAAGACGATCGGACGAGCATGAAGGAGGCAAAGGTAGGAAGAACAAATATTTATTATTATTTACACAAGACTAAAGGAAGAAAAGAAGAACGAAGTAATTTACAGGGAATGGAAGGAGCAGAAGGACACAGAGCAATTCTTACTTACACAAGCGTAACTTATACCCCATACAACACAAAGGACAGACGACAGGCAGACTCACACGAATGGGGAATGAAGGCAGGAACGAATGGCTGGAAGGAGAGGAAGGTTCAGGTCCGGGCAGAACGGCAGGCTGGAGGCGTACGGCCGCTGACACCCCCGCAAGGTTGCTCGAAAAACAGCACATCAGGGCTTCACGCTGCTGGGGCTGTTGAAACAGCGTCTCCCAGCAGAACCGCAAGCTCACCTCTCCACAGAATCTCTCCACTTCCAAGCACCTCCCTCCATGTATATCTTTTAGTGCGTGCTCCCTTGCTCATCTCTCTTACGCATCTCCTGGTGGGGGCTGATGCAACGGGTTTTATAACCCCGCCCTCGAACCTGCTCGATGTTTCTTTCTCCACCCTCTCAGGCCAAACCCACCGAGCCTTTATTGGTTGATCGGGGCTGGCTGACGACTCCTCTTGATGACGATGGGCGGGCCACGCCCTTCTTCCCCGAGTTAGAGCACATGGCAATGGCGGCGAATGCAGTTGGTAATGCAGTTGGCAATGGAGGCAATACAGTTGGTAATGGAGGTTCTGGGGCCATCGAAAGGGGATCTATCTTATTCGATTTTGGTGCAACGTAAGATCGACTATTGGACACACAACCTTATCTGAAACACAGACTAATGAAATAACTATAGAGAGGTTCTATGATTGGCTACGTGCTTGTACATGGACTAGCTAAGGTGCACTTATTTCAATTCACAGCCAATTAAGGGGAAATGTACACAGGAACTTTACTACTAAATTTACAAAGTGAAGGTTCTAAAAACCGGAACGCAGCACCCTCATTCCTCACGGCACGTCTCGGGCCGACAAAACTTTAACTTAGTGTGACACTCACGTGTAATTCCCTCTACAATTAATCTGACCCTGAGTGTGACAGTTTTAAAACACAATTAAATATGTCCCGCTATTACGTTGCACCCGACCTAACAGATTCACGCCCACAGGATAACCGAATTTCGGAATTAATTCTCAAACTATACATGAACGGTGGGGGAGCATTATTTACAAGTTGCACAATTTGTATTTACACTACTGCTACCCAGGACCTGTCATTTCTTTTGGGAGACACAAAAAGAAAATCCTGTGGGAGGGAGGAGACAGCATGCACTGCATCGACGCACCAGCACCAAAAAAACACCAAAGCACCATAAAGCACCAATCAACACAATCAGCACGAAAAGCACCATCCAGTGCTCATTTCACACATGTCATCACATTTCAATAATAAACAAACTGATGACTCTCTTCTCAGTTCCTGCTCTGCTGGCTGATGTTTCTTGATGTTGTCGTTCTTGTGGCTTGCTGCCTATTTGTAATAATAAAAAGGCACACAATGCGTCCATCTTTTTTATTTATGGCCAACAGGGGCCGACTATGGGTGGTTCACCTGTATGGCTTGGTGCCACCTCACCGAGATCCGCAAGCATGATCTTGGGCCATCGTGGCCGGTCCCAGCAGAGGGGCCATGCCACAAAACTTGTGGTCCATAAGTGGTGCTCGGCCACAGTACTGTGGTCCAGATGGTGGTGCTCGGCCACAACAACGTGGTCCATAAAGTGGTGTATCGATGCAGGCAGCTGGTTGCGGGGATTCGGGCACAGATGCGAGCGCCCGCACGCTCCCCCTCAGTGCCCAGAGAGCACGATCCATGGGTCGGGAAGGAAGACAGAGATGCAGCGTTAGCGAGGGGTAAGGTCACAAGGGTGCACATCAACAAAGGTAATGCAAGATGAGGTGCGCACGGAGAGCGAAGTGAGAAAGATCGTCCCTACCGTACGCCACCCCCCCACCACCCCCCCCCCCGTCACCTACTCTACCCTCGCCCTTACCCCATATTTACAAAACAATTTACAATTCGTCTGTAGCGTCACGTCTTCCCCATATCTCCTAATACCAAATTTGTTGCAATCCCAATGTCTAAATTTGCCATCACCAATTCATCATCAATTCCTCTTAAGGAGGAAGAGATGGAACAAACTGCACAATGTCACGCCCACGTCATGATGCGTCTCACAATCCAAAACATTTGCACAAAAATAAAACAACAACAGATGGCACGGTGTGGAGTTCTGTCGTCACCTCAGGTGAGTGGATGCAGATGGTGCGAGGAGATTTCAATCCTAACTACTTCCTAAATGACATTAACACACTTTACACTGCCCGGGGTGTTTCCCTGCCAATCCATTGGCCATCTTACTCTATGCGGTTCTAAAAACCAATTCCCATTGCCCAAACTGTGGTGCTTCTCAATTTGGGGTCTCACTCCCCCGATTCATCTCCCGGTGCCCTTGCACCATTTCTGGGCTGTTCAGGGGTCTCGCGAGATCTTGGAGACGGCGGCAGGACCCACCGGCTGCACCACGGACGCACCCACCGGCTGCACCACGGACACACCCACCGGCTGCACCACGGACACACCCACCGGCTGCACCACGGACACACCCACCGGCTGCACCACGGACACACCCACCGGCTGCACCACGGACACACCCACCGGCTGCACCACGGACACACCCACCGGCTGCACCACGGACACACCCACCGGCTGCACCACGGACACACCCACCGGCTGCACCACGGACACACCCACCGGCTGCACCACGGACACACCCACCGGCTGCACCACGGACACACCCACCGGCTGCACCACGGACACACCCACCGGCTGCACCACGGACACACCCACCGGCTGCACCACGGACACACCCACCGGCTGCACCACGGACACACCCACCGGCTGCACCACGGACACACCCACCGGCTGCACCACGGACACACCCACCGGCTGCACCACGGACACACCCACCGGCTGCACCACGGACACACCCACCGGCTGCACCACGGACACACCCACCGGCTGCACCACGGACACACCCACCGGCTGCACCACGGACACACCCACCGGCTGCACCACGGACACACCCACCGGCTGCACCACGGACACACCCACCGGCTGCACCACGGACACACCCACCGGCTGCACCACGGACACACCCACCGGCTGCACCACGGACACACCCACCGGCTGCACCACGGACACACCCACCGGCTGCACCACGGACACACCCACCGGCTGCACCACGGACACACCCACCGGCTGCACCACGGACACACCCACCGGCTGCACCACGGACACACCCACCGGCTGCACCACGGACACACCCACCGGCTGCACCACGGACACACCCACCGGCTGCACCACGGACACACCCACCGGCTGCACCACGGACACACCCACCGGCTGCACCACGGACACACCCACCGGCTGCACCACGGACACACCCACCGGCTGCACCACGGACACACCCACCGGCTGCACCACGGACACACCCACCGGCTGCACCACGGACACACCCACCGGCTGCACCACGGACACACCCACCGGCTGCACCACGGACACACCCACCGGCTGCACCACGGACACACCCACCGGCTGCACCACGGACACACCCACCGGCTGCACCACGGACACACCCACCGGCTGCACCACGGACACACCCACCGGCTGCACCACGGACACACCCACCGGCTGCACCACGGACACACCCACCGGCTGCTGCACCACGGACACACCCACCGGCTGCACCACGGACACACCCACCGGCTGCACCACGGACACACCCACCGGCTGCACCACGGACACACCCACCGGCTGCACCACGGACACACCCACCGGCTGCACCACGGACACACCCACCGGCTGCACCACGGACACACCCACCGGCTGCACCACGGACACACCCACCGGCTGCACCACGGACACACCCACCGGCTGCACCACGGACACACCCACCGGCTGCACCACGGACACACCCACCGGCTGCACCACGGACACACCCACCGGCTGCACCACGGACACACCCACCGGCTGCACCACGGACACACCCACCGGCTGCACCACGGACACACCCACCGGCTGCACCACGGACACACCCACCGGCTGCACCACGGACACACCCACTGGCTGCACCACGGACACACTCCCCGGCTGCACCTCGGACATACCCACCAAGTGTTCCACACACCTGTTCTTCACTTGCACCCCATGCAAGCTCATTCACTCAACACAATGTCACTCATCTCACACTTCTCACAATACGCTGCTCCATCACTATCTATCTATAATTCCAGTAATCTCTGTGTGTTTGTTTGTTTGTACGTTTGCACGTTTGTCTGTGACCGCTGTTTCTCGACAACCACGGGTCCGATATACTTGCAACTTGCCAGGTATATTGCTGGGGACCCGTGGATGTGCCTTTTCAAGGTTTGAAATTAATCGGACAAGTACTTACCGAGCGATGGCGATTTAGCCGTTCGCCGTTCGCTTTGGCGTTGCGAATGGACCAAACCATTGCATGTAAATAGAGGGGGGGGGGGGGGTTCTGTGGTCGTTGCGAATGGACCAAACCATTCATGTAAATAGAGGGGGGGGGGGGGGTTCTGTGGTCGTTACTGCCACGTGGTTTCAAAGTTTTTTTTTGTTGTTGTTGTTTGCACGCATGTTTTTTTGCACCCACGTACGGGCACGCCCTAGGATGTTTACACACACACACCCCTACACAATTTTTTTTTTTTTTTTTTTTTTGGCAAGGAACGGGCACCCACGTACGGGCACGTCCTAGCTTATATATAGTACGGGCATGCCCTAGTCACTTTCAATTCCCCAAACCATTGCCTCAGGCACCCAAATTCTTCCACGCTCATACACATCTTCCCCGAGCATTGCCCCTCAATTCCTCATTTGCTCAACATGCTCACCCGCAAAAACTTCCATACCAATTCCTCATCCAATAAACCACAAACACACTGCATCATCTGATCTACCTGGTTTCCTTCTAACTTGGTGCTCCCCGTCTTCCCTTTAAACTAAGCACATACCACGTCATTAACAACCATTCTAACCTCTCTACGTCCCCGAATACCTGTACAATGTCGCTACTTACCTCTACCGTTACCTATTGTCATTTTTCTAGATCCCTATACATTTATCCAAACCCTCCCTTGGCGAGCTTACACTGCCATAACCACATAGCTATTGCTCATGTGCTTGGGAGAAGTGAGGGATGGTGGATTTGCCATCCCTCCACATCGGCTATCTCTCACTATTAATTTTGCCCATCCAATTTTCTGCAAGTCAAAATTTGCCAATCACTGCCAATCATTTTTACCAATCATCTTACCTATTCCCAATTTAGAATCCAAAACACTATCATCTTCACAGTCCATTAAACGTGAGCCTCGGTGCATCGTTACATCATTAAAACTTGGCTTCGCAAAGCCGAGCAATGAATTCGGGTGGTTTGGTTGCCTGCAGGTTGAGTCCGTCCGGCATTCGGTTCAGGGGAGGGGGTTCGCTCGGGCCGAGATCCCAAAGTCCACCTCGGCGGTCTTTGGGATCTCAAAGTCCCAAAGTCCTCAAATCCCAAAGTCCCAAAGTCCACCTCGCCTTTCGGTCTCCCGCCCGATGACCCGATCTCGCCCGGCCGGAATGCCGCAACCACGAGGGGCCGCCGTCCCGACCCTTCTTACCTTCCCTCGCACCGGGCCGCCCGCTCTGCTAAGCAGAGCGCGGACGCGACCGTGCAGGGCGAGGTCCGGCCCGGATCGTGCGCGGCGCTCCGAACAGGAGCCACGTTGCACCGATCACCGCCGGTTCTCGCAGCCAACAAAGCACGCCGCGCACCGAGTGCTCGCGTTGGCGAAACGTCAACCTAATCGCTATCCCGTTTAGCGTCGATGCTCCCCGTACATGCTCACACCGCTCGTTCCTCTTCCTCCTCACACGTCCAGGTGTCTCCATACACTCCGTCATTGTACCTTCTCTCACACACCACCCGGGTACACTCATTCCGCTCACAGACTTCGTCACACACCTGACCACCGCACACCTTGGCACACACTTGTCGTTCGCATACATCAACACACCTCCTCACGCCCACTCCTCGGTCACATCCTCTGTGACAACCATGGGTGTGCACTCTTCTGCACACCCCCATCACGTGCTTCGATGTGCCCTCTCGCACCACCACCAACTCAGGTGTACATTCCTGCACGCGCTCAACCATTCCAGGTGTGCATTCCTCCATTCCAGGTGTGCATTCTCTCTCACCTGCCACAACCAACTCGTGCTCCGTGTCACTCTCACCACCACACTCTGTCATGCGTTCACTCTCACTCTTGGCAGCGCACTCACTCCTCGGCGCACACTTTTCCCTCACACACACCTCCGTTCCACACCCTTCACACACACCCTCTTGCGCACTCTCGCCCGGTACATACTCCGTACGACTCCTGGAGGTGCGTTCTTGCACACACCTGATCACCGCCGCACACGATGGCTCACAAATACCTTCCGCATTCCCCAAAGTCGGACCTCCTTGCACTCCTCCTCTTTCCACACACTCTGCACCTGTCGCACACCTCACCAGCAGCCTCTCACGAACGCCCGGGTCTAAACCAACACCCAAGCCCACTGAATCTCCCCTCGCAACATATACATTTCCGATTATATCGCCACTCACCTCGGCACCTCGTCTTCGCTCCTCCTCCGCCACCTGCAAACTCTTTATTTGGTCAGTAAGCACATAAGCACGATTTGAGCACAGACCTTGTACATAATCCATCACTTCCTCCTTTATCTCCCTCTTAGTTTCCCTCCGTCTCTTCTTAATTTCACTCACCCCCTCTTTCACTTCCTCTAATTTTTGTTTCACCTCTTTTATTTCCCGGTGCGCCCCCTCAATTTCTTCCTCTAATGCCACCTTGGTCGTTTCTATGTGCGTTCTTACTTCCCGTTCTTTTGTCTCCATTGCCTCTGTCACCTCGTCCAACCTCTTTGTCAACCCCTCTTGTACCATCTGACATTCCCTCTTCGTCGCTATAAGTTCTTTTTTTATCTCTTTTTGTGTCGCTTTCAACCCTCCTATCACCGCCGTGTTCTTTTCCACCTGCTCCCCTAACTCCTTTTGTCCCACCGTCAGCTGCTCTACTCCCCGCGTCAGATCTTCTATGCCCCCCTGTAACCTAGCCGTACTATTCCTCACCTTTCTCCATGCGCTCCTCACCCCGCTTCACCTCCTCGCGTACCCCCGCGACCTCTTTGCCCACTCCACGCCTTATCTCCTCCCCCATCTCTCCCATCTCTTTGGTAGATGCCGCCCTCATCTGTTCCAAACCATTCCTCTGGGCATCCAATTTACCTTCCAACCCGATTTTTACCTCCTCTATCTGGTTCCCCATCTGTTTAATTTCCCGGGCAGATTGCTCCCCTATTTCCCTCAATTTGCCTTCCATGGTGTTTTCTAACCCCCCTAACCCATTCTTCACCCCTTCCATTTGGTTCTCCTGGGTGGCCATTCTATTTTCCAACTCCGTTAAACCAGCCTTCATTTCCCCAATTTGATTACCCACGTCCCTCAGTTGGCCCCCTAATTTACCTTCTAGCCCCCCCAATTCTGCCATCGAGCCCCCCGATTTGGCTTCCCATATCATTCCTCAATTCCCCAATTTGGTTGCCCAACCGTTCACTGGTACCCCTCGCTTCGTCCCTCATTCTGCTTTCCATTCCCTCCATTTGGCTTCCCATTTCTGCCCTTGATTTGTCCCCCGACTCGGCCATAAGGGCCCTTATTTGCTCCATAAATAGGCCCCAGTCCATCGGTGCCGCCGCAGTCACGTGCGCAGCACCATTTGGTGCTGCTGCCACCTCGTGCGCAAGGCCGCCATCTTGTGCACCTGAAACCTCCGCTACCCAATGCGTATTGCCTTCCTCCACCATTATTCCCACCTCTTGCCTGGGGTCCTGAGCTGCTTCTAACCCTTCTCCTAGCTCCCCCACCGGCATCCGGTCACCTTGATTATCCATGGCACGATTTAAACTTAGGATGTTAAATAAAATTTCGGCCGCTCGTAATTTCGACCAAATTTCTAGATGTAAAAAATTTGGTTCGGGTCCAAATCCCAACTCCTGACACCAATTGTTACTGATCTCAACGTCGGCCTTTTCCCCTTACCAAGGGGGGTTAGCCCCTTGTCTATAACTGACCGATGTGAGTCCTGGAAATCCCAACACTCCCTCCGGTTGGGAGCAGCCAGGGTAATTGGTCAATGAAAACTCCCAAGGACCTGAGTGCCACTCCTGACCGTGACGCAGGGAAGGGACTCCCGCTCGAACCACGGTTTTAGATGGACTAGTTGCCGAGCGGTTTTAGCAACCCGAAGTTCGAGCCATTTATCAAGGACTAACCCGATCCTGAGCGTTGGCCAAATCGTGCCACGTATATCAATAGGTAAAAGACAAAGACGATCGGACGAGCATGAGGAAGGAGGCAAAGGTAGGAAGAACAAATATTTATTATTATTCACACAAGACTAAAGGAAGAAAAGAAGAACGAAGTAATTTACAGGGAATGGAAGGAGCAGAAGGACACAGAGCAATTCTTACTTACACAAGCTTAACTTATACCCCAGACAACACAAAGGACAGACGACAGGCAGACTCACACGAATGGGGAATGAAGGCAGGAACGAATGGCTGGAAGGAGAGGAAGGTTCAGGTCCGGGCAGAACGGCAGGCTGGAGGCGAACGGCCGCCGACACCCCCGCAATCTGGTTCACACCGCAAGGCTGCTCGAAAAACAGCACGTCAGGGCTTCACGCTGCTGGGGCTGCTGAAACAGCGTCTCCCAGCAGAACCGCAAGCTCACCTCTCCACAGAATCTCTCCACTTCCAAGCACCTCCCACCACGTATATCTTTTAGTGCGTGCTCCCTTGCTCATCTCTTACGCATCTCCTGGTGGGGGCTGATGCAACGGGTTTTATAACCCCACCCTCGAACCTGCTCGATGTTTCTTTCTCCGCCCTCTCAGGCCAAACCCACTGAGCCTTTATTGGTTGATCGGGGCTGGCTGACGACTCCTCTTGATGACGATGGGCAGGCCACGCCCTTCTTCCCCGAGTTAGAGCACATGGCAATGGCGGCGAATGCAGTTGGTAATGCAGTTGGCAATGGAGGCTATGCAGTTGGTAATGGAGGTTCTGGGGCCATCGAAAGGGGATCTATCTTATTTGATTTTGGTGCAACGTAAGATCGACTATTGGACACACAGCCTTATCTGAAAAACAGACTAATGAAATAACTATAGAGAGGTTCTATGATTGGCTACGTGCTTATACATGGACTAGCTAAGGTGCACTTATTTCAATTAACAGCCAATTAAGGGGAAATGTACACAGGAACTTTACTACTAAATTTACAAAGTGAAGGTTCTAAAAACCTGGTGTTGGCTTAGCGGTTAGGGTGCCGGATTGGGATCCTAGGATCCTGGGTTCAAATCCTGGCCGATTGCTGAATTAACACCAGGGGGGTTGACTCAGCCTGTCATCCTTCTGAGGTCGGCAAATTGAGTACCAGTTCACTGGTAATTCCGTGTGTGTCGCAAGAGGTGACTAACAGGGTTGGCAGCAGGAAGGGCATCCGATCCGGCCATAAAACATTGCTTCAAAAAGGGGACCATGGTGCCCGAAAAAGGCCAACCCCTGCTCTGCGGGGAAAAATGGCCTCTGAAGGTGATATATATATATATATATATATATACATATATATACATATATATATATATATATATATATATATATATATATATATATATATATATATATATATATATATATATATATATATATATATATATACAGTGAAACCTTGACTTACGAGTTTAATTCGTTCTGTGACTGAGCTCGTAACTCAATTTGCTCGTTTCTCAAATTAAATTTCCCCATTAAAATGAATTGAAATGCTATTAATCCGTTCCAGCCCCCCAAAACCCACCAATTGTTTTTGTTACGTGTTTTTAAATAAGAAAAATGTACTTTATAAATAACAAATAATGTATAAACAAGCACGACCTCGTATATACTGTGCATAATAAAAGAGAATGTAAAGAAATAAACTGGTTTTATCAAGTGTATTTACTCACACTCCTCACTGTATTTACTCACTGTATTTACTGACACTGTCAACCACACAAACAACAACTTTTCCATCTCTTCATGGACAGAGGTCCGGAGCTTGGAAATAATCTTAACGCCCTTGGCTGGCGTTATAGCCTTTATAGACTCCTTCTGCTTCAAAATCGTACATATCGTAGAAGTACTACGATCGTACTGCCTCGCCAAGTCGACAACACGCACACCTCGCACACCTCGCTCATGTTTTTCGACAATTACGTGTTTTATATCCAAGCACATCATCCTTTTCTTCTTCTCAGCACTGCCCTTGGCACTCAATTTCTTAGGACCCATGGTTAAAACTAAGAAATTTTCCAAAATAAACAAAATGCGAAAACAAAGCAACAGCGATACGGCAGAGACGCTTGCACGGCAAGATAACCACGTGAACTGAACGCTCGCTGGGCCACCTAGTGGCGGGTGGCGTAAGCTCACTCGCTCGTAACTCAGATCTCGGCTCGCATCACAAAGCAAAAAATCGACCGAGCGACGGCTCGTATCTCGGAAAACTCGTAAGTTGGTGCACTCGTAAGTCAAGGTTTCACTGTATATATATTGTTACGGAACCCAACGTCGGCCTATGGTTCCCCTTTGAGGGGGGATTAGTCCCCTTGTTTGTTACTGACCGACGTGGTCCCTGAAGCTGCACTGCGACCTCTGGAAAGGCCGGTGAGCAGCTTCGTTCGCGACCGCAGATAAGATGGTAATTTGCCGAGCGGATGGCAGCCGCGGCCCGAACCGTTAACAAAGACTAACCCGATTCTGAACGTTGGCCAAATCGTGCCACAGGTATTCAATTTGGAAAAGACAAAGACGACGGATGTGAAGAAGAAGAAGACAATAGGTAGGAAATACGAATATGATTTATTATTACTATTTACAATCAAAAGAAACCAAGGAGAAGGAAGGATAATAAAATAAAGGCAGAAAGAGGGACGGACCAGAAGGACACAGTGAAACTCTAGCTTAACTAAACAGGCTTAACTTATACCCCAAGGACAAGACAAAGACAGACTACAAGCACACTTACACGGGGGATGATGACAGGAATGGCAGGAGGTGGATGGCTAGAGGGAGAGGAAGGTTCAGCTCGGACTGAAGCACGGTCGGGCCGGAGGGAGCAGTCGCCGCCCTCTTGATCGGTCTCGCACGGCGCGTTCCTTCGCGGCCACGGTCGATACTGCCGGTGAAACCCGAAGCTGCTGTGGCTGAAGCTGCTGCGTGCCGCTGCTCTTTCAGGGATTCCTCCGCCTCATGCGCCGCGTGCTCTCCACCGGTTCATCTGCCTTCTCTCTCGTATCTCGTGGGGGCGTTGCGTGACGGGTTCTCTCCCTGGCGCATCTGTTCGTGGGGATCCCTTACTCATCTCCGTACTTTCCCGAAATGCTTGCGCGGGCGCTTTTATAATGCGCTTTCAGATCAACCCGCGCCACGCCCGTGATGGTATTTCCCCAGCCCTGGTTGGCTGGTCAGGGCTCGCTGGCTCCACCCTTTTGATGACGATGGGTGGGCAACGCCCGTGATTTGGTTCCTCCCCCTTCTTTTCCGAGATTACCTCGTGGCTAATTGAGTCTTGCGGCGATGGAAAACCACTCGCACCGCTGGGATGAAAACGAAAGGGGACCTAGCTTATTTGACTTCAGTGCAATGGAGTATCAATTAATGGTAGACACAGCCTTAATCTAAAACACATAATAAGGAAATAACTACTAACAAGGAGGAACTCTATGATTGGCTAACGTGATTGTATATGACCTAACTAAGGGACGCCCTTTGACCTTTATACACAACTGGAGGAAGGAGGGTGATATTCTTACAACAATAAAAAAACACAATTCTCATATCCACAACAATATATATGGTTAGGCTCCAATGTTGAAAGCTTCGTGTCAATCACTTAAACGGTCGCTGGGAATTTAATTGAAAAGGGAATAAAGATGAAAAAGTGAGGGCAGAAAAAAGGAAAAAAATAAGGGAGGGCCGCAGCCGATGTTCCACAACATGGTCAAGGGTGGTTGCGGATGGGATGCCAATCACGAGTAATAATTTCACTGTGCTAAAACGTTCTGGAACCAAGCAGTCTCTGACAAAACCTCAGGAAGCAGTACAGGATAGGAATATTGGGAGAAATCTGCTCATGAATGTCACCAGAAGTCGGTGACTACTTGATGGAAAGAGAGGAAATAATAATAATGCAGAAGAATTAAAGAACAAGTCAAATTAGGGTTTCCCATTGTGGTTCATAATAGACAGTGAAACTACAAAGGCCTAATGAAAAACTTCAAAAGCATTTCCCCATTCTCAAACATGCAACTCCTCTCCACAATACGAACTTTGTAATTTGAGTCGACATGTTCTGGGTTGACTACGCTCGCTGAGATCATGAATTATAAGCAAGTGACTGCACTGCAGATCGAGAGCCTGCATCAAGTGACGCACCACTTGCATTATAGAGATAAGAACAATGTTCCTTGAAATTGGGCACTGTCACCAATTTCACTGCACCCCAGTGATGACGCACAAAGCAGCCATTTTGTACAAGATTAGATCAGAAAATCAGGCTCTTCTCCCCCACCCCCGACGTGTTCCCTTCCCTCAAAATTGCTGTTTAAATATATCCCAGCAACTTATTTAAACTAATACTAATAATAAGGTTTTGCCTCGTTACAATTACGATCTATATTTATTATAAGTCGCGACTCTTCAGAAATTGGTATTTTAAATGAAGGCTTCGCATTTCATTTACATCTCAATGTTTTATTGATGCACACCCAAGCTACGCACGCATTTGTTCAGCAAAATGTTTTAGCGAGTGCCCCAAAACCCAAATAGAAGAGCTTTCAAAAGACATAAATCAGTCGACCAAGAAGAGCAGGAGGTATGCTGGGAAATACGTGAGCAGAGAGCAATATCAAACCACAGTTCTCCAGATTGAAAAGTAATAAGAACAGATATGAGAGCCGTCTATCTAAAGGGGAAAGCAAAAACGTCACATGGATAATAAAAGAAAGCCCTGAGAACTGAAAACAAGCTTCACATCCACATAGTTCAATATGCAAAGCAGCTTGCCATATGTAATCAGAAAGCCAGCGAACATACTACTCATTCAATTGTAATGCATGTTTATTGTTGCCTTAATCTAAACTATACAATTGAAGCAGATGCTCACAGGAAGATGGCATCATTCAGAGAATTATTTTCCCCAAGTTAACGTCTCCTGATGTGGTAACAGCTCCTGTTTTCTTTCGTTTGTGCCTTTTGAAAAGTCACGAACCAGAAAATTCTCAATCATGCTTGATCACCCAAACAGTAGCAGCTGGTTTCATTTGGAGTCAAAACTGAATGTTCACAGACTATGTACACACAAGTTGGGGTTTTTTGGCATAGTTATCTGCTTTTATGAAATTCAAAATCTAAAAATGAAAAAAAACAAAAAAAACAAGACAAAACCCTAAACAAACCGGTTTCAGTTCTGCAGATCAAGTCAAGGGACGTTTTGAATACCATCCACGCTTGCAAAGACCGAGTAGTCATGGGGATTGAACCCACATAAGCTAATGGGGAAATAATCAAATGTCCTTCACCACTCAGTAAAACAGCCATTCAAACGAAGTCAAAAATAAATCAAAACGGAAGTTACCAATTCAGGAAGAAATCACACGAATCTATAATGAAGTTGAACAAACAAACTTTTCTCACTCCAATGATGAGATAACCAATGTGGAACATTTAACAATATGTTCCTTAGTACAAAACACAATGACAGCCCTATTCAAGTTGAAGCTGCGGGATCAAGCTTAGCTACTACACAAAACCTGATACATCTCATGCCATGGCAAAGAGGAGCACCAAATGCATTTTATGCACGAGATGAATCACCAAATTAAAGGCACAATTTTTGGATAAAATCAAACAAATAAAATGTCAACTATCTTGAGATATGGAAATATCCACTCAAGTACGACATTTGATGATTTGCCAGCAAATTCAAAAGCAGACGCTCCGATGGTGCAAAGAGGTGGATGGTTTTACGTTACACAAACAAAGCCAAGGCTGCGAATTTGGTTTCGCCAAATAAGCTTCGTTACCAGCACTTTTCAATGCAATTGGGAAATCAGTCCAAAACAATTTTATGTTGTGAACATTTCGACCAGTAGAAACTAAACAACATCTACTAAATAACCTCTCACCCAGATGGATGGTCTGTTCCAAAACAACAAAAGCTGTGGCATGTGAGTAATATAGAAATTAAAGTTCGAGCCAACTTGTTCCACAATGTCAACAGCAATGCTTTGACATGCTCTCCCAAACTTTGCAACCACTTTGCAAACTTTTTACAAAAATATTTCATAATGCTCCTTTTCAGTTAAAATAGAGACCCAATGCAATCAAAGATGTTTTTTAAAATTTAGGTTAAACTTTGAGGCCTCCTACAGAGGAATACAATTTTAAATAGTTTCCCAAAATAAATGGCGATGGGAATAGAGGAGGGCGATACAGAGTCAACCTTGCAAGACCTAAATTCACGAATCAAAATTTCCTTCAAAGGTACATAGTCTAGTAGGAAGACTAGGTCCCCCTGCACCCCCCGGAGATATACTTCTAATCAGTGTTTCTAGATTGGAAAAAATGTGTAGAAAATGACTAGCTATGGCCCCAAGCTGAAAAAATGTCCCACATACCATTTTTATGCAAATTACTGCTGCAAATTTTATGCAAAATTATGCAAATTTTATGCAAATTTTTGATGAGGACTAGAGTTGAGGGGTCTTTGAGGGCTTCATCGAGGTGCTCTCGGTTGCAAGACTGGGTCATTCTGAGAAGCACAGCAGGGTCAGAGATCATGATGTTCTCCTCCTCAGTGAATCTCTCCATCAACAGCCTCTCCATTGCCTCACACACTGTTTTGAGGCAAAAGAGGGACTTTGCGTAGGCCTTTCCACTGAGAACACCTTTGAGAGATCCACTTGTTACTAGTTGTGCCTCAAAGAGAATCTCTGCATATCCAGAACCACGCATCTTGTGTCCAGTGAGCATCCCGATGTAGTTCATGGATGTGTGGAAGGGTCCAATCGTTACTACATGACTAGCAAATTCATTTGGCCAGCGCCAGATGATGGGAAGGGCTTTCATGCAGACACCCAGATCAAATGTATTCAGGACCCATCTCTGACCCACCTCAGCAGTTGCTGCCTCGGAACGCTTCAGTAGCTCACGAACAACTGCGTTGTCTGTGATCGGTTGGTGGATAGGCGTGCAGTAGTCGACTGTTGATTTGCTGGGTGGGGGAGAACCAGTTGCAGAGGTGAAACCCCCTAGCCCAGGCACAGGCTGCAGGCCATTGCCATGCCATGCAGGCACCAGGCACAGACCGATCACAGACAACGCAGTTGTTCGTGAGCTACTGAAGCGTTCCGAGGCAGCAACTGCTGAGGTGGGTCAGAGATGGGTCCTGAATACATTTGATCTGGGTGTCTGCATGAAAGCCCTTCCCATCATCTGGCGCTGGCCAAATGAATTTGCTAGTCATGTAGTAACGATTGGACCCTTCCACACATCCATGAACTACATCGGGATGCTCACTGGACACAAGATGCGTGGTTCTGGATATGCAGAGATTCTCTTTGAGGCACAACTAGTAACAAGTGGATCTCTCAAAGGTGTTCTCAGTGGAAAGGCCTACGCAAAGTCCCTCTTTTGCCTCAAAACAGTGTGTGAGGCAATGGAGAGGCTGTTGATGGAGAGATTCACTGAGGAGGAGAACATCATGATCTCTGACCCTGCTGTGCTTCTCAGAATGACCCAGTCTTGCAACCGAGAGCACCTCGATGAAGCCCTCAAAGACCCCTCAACTCTACTCATCAAAAATTTGCATAAAATTTGCATAATTTTGCATAAAATTTGCAGCAGTAATTTGCATAAAAATGGTATGTGGGACATTGTTTCAGCTTGGGGCCATAGCTAGTCATTTTCTACACATTTTTTCCAATCTAGAAACACTGATTAGAAGTATATCTCCGGGGGGTGCAGGGGGACCTAGTCTTCCTACTAGACTAACACGAACATCTACTGGTGTGAAAATGGGAAGAAAGTGCATTGCATAAAGAAAGTGAAGAAAGCATACAGAGTGCTTACATTGTAATAAAAAATTAAAGATTTTCAAAGAACATCTCAAACAAATAAACACAAGAAGAATACCATTTGGAAGGGGTAGCAGTTTGAGGTAGATAAACGCTTAGTCTAGAAATACAATATTACTCTCAAGCCAAATACTGAACCAATGTGTTAAGTTCAGAAGTCTTGAAAAGAGAAATACTGTAATAACGAGAGAGTTCATGGAACATATCACCCTACACTGTCTTGAGAAACAGGGGGCTACAAGCAGAAAATTTGATTGGTTGAGATGACATAAAATGCTGTAATATTTTGTCCAAGTACTGATAAACTGAAAGGTTTTGAAAGTCCAAAAAGGAGATTTGCATTCTTCAGTGTTCAAATACAACACAACAACAACATGCATTTTAAGGCCATTTTCCCTGCAAGAGCGGGGAACATATAAATCAATTGAAATAAAATAAAGATTTTAAAGGACGTTTACCACCGTTGATGCAGCACCTTTTACACCACCTTATTTAACGTTACATTAATTATTTGTGCCTGTTTGTATCCTTTATAACATCACTGCAAACAGCAAGCTTCCTGTTTGGAATGATTTTCAATTTTGTTGGACTACTAAACTGCAGATTATTGTTCCACCATGTTAAAAATATATAATTAAATTTAAATCAAGTAGTTCCTAGTTCATAGACTGACATCGATAGACAGACAAAGTGAACCAATTGCTCAACACCACTTTGCATGCAGGTTAATAATAGTAGGCTTAAACCAAGTGAGATGAGATGTATCGTAATCATAGTCTTGACAGTGTTGGTGCTGACGAAGCCGTTTTTGTCAAGGATTAATGCGTCGGATCTATAACATCTACAAACTAATGTTGGCAGACATGACACCCAATTTGAAAACCATCTGAGGGACAGCACCCACATCAATGGCCAAAACAGCAGGATGACAGTTTATCAGTAGGTAGAGATCTAAACACCGCTGATACCTTTTTATTGCACAAATTTTAATTCAGCAATGCTGGTGAAAATAAAATTGTCACATTCTCAAAATATTTGATCTGCACAATGTTTGAATGCTTGGGGTATACGTCAGAGCTTAAGAACTTGAAGCGTTGTTTACAGTCATGTGAAAAAGTAAGTGCACCCCATGTAAAGTTTTGACTTTAACACATTTCAACATACAGCTATTTCAGGGGTGGCGAACCCGCGGCTCGCGAGCCGCATGCGGCTCTTAGCCAGCTCTTGTGCGGCTCGCGAGGGGCTGCTCTATCGGTGCATGTTTTTACATTTAAAAATGTATTTCTATTATAAAAACAAAATGTATTTGAATATTTGACTATACTGCCAATAAATTTGCCAATATTTTAAAAATAAAAGATAATTTTGTGGTGATGTGTTTGACAGAAATCTCCCACTAGTCATGCATGAGCCCAAACATGAAACACACTTTTGCGCATAGAAACACTTGCGCGCGCAGACCCGGAAGTTTGTTAGCGAGGTTAGCACTAGCCCAGCGGCAGTGACCGAATCGCCATGGCAGAGTCAGGAAAACGTAAAGCTAAGCGCAAATATGAAGAGGAGCACAGGGAATTTTTGCCTGAATGGGAGGAATTGTATTTTTTAACGGGGCGAAATGGGAAACCCTTGTGCTTGATTTGCCAGACTGCACTGTCGCATTTTAAAGCTTCAAACCTGGAGCACCATTTCACCTCACTCCATGATAACGTGGCCCGGGATTTTCCCAAAGGCTGTGAACTTCGCAAGCACAAGGTAAATGCATTGAAATGTCAGTCAGAGAAGCAGACTCAGTTTTTTCGGAAATTAACGAAGCACTCAGAGACTGTCACATTAGCATCATATCAGTTGGCATGGAACATTGCTCGAGCTAAAAAGCCACACAGTGAAGGAGAATTCGTGAAAACGTGTCTCAGAGATGCTGTTGCCATCCTCACTCCTGAAAATGACAGTTTGAAGCGTTCTGTGTCAGACCTGCAGCTGTCACAGCACACCGTTGAACAGAGAATATCACATATTAACAACTCCATTGAAACACAGTTGCATACAGATCTTGAAAAATGGCGGTATTTCAGCATTACTTTGGATGAGTCTTGCGACATTCAAGATAAGCCACAGTTGGCAATATTTGTACGGTCTGTCAGAAGACTGCACAATTAAGGAAGAGCTGCTTGACATTGTGCCGTTAAAAGATGGGACCCGCGGCATCGACCTGAAAGAGACACTCACGACTGTTGTTGAGAAGGCAAATTTGCAATTACCAAAACTAACAGCAATAGCCACAGATGGTGCACCAGCTATGTTGGGTTCTGCAAATGGCCTTGTAGGGCTGTGTAAAGCTGACGACCGTTTCCCTGATTTTTGGACATTTCATTGCATCATCCATCAAGAGAACCTGGTGTCGAAGAAGCTGAACTTGGACCATGTCATGAAACCTGTGCTAGAAATTGTGAATTTTATTCGCACTCATGCTCTCAAGCACAGACAGTTCAAAAACCTCATAGCTGAACTGGACGAAGACCTTCCCAATGATCTGCTTCTCCACTGCACTG
The DNA here is from genome assembly GCF_964187855.1 of Myxine glutinosa. Taxonomy (NCBI): domain Eukaryota; kingdom Metazoa; phylum Chordata; class Myxini; order Myxiniformes; family Myxinidae; genus Myxine; species Myxine glutinosa. The sequence goes on from NC_136269.1 coordinate 96,698,460, forward strand.
TGAGATGGCTTTCAAGAAGTAACATGCTTTCCCGTTTTTTTGAACTTTTGGACCCAGTGGAGCTGTTTCTGGCAGAGAAACATAAGGACTATCCTGAGCGACATGACCCACAGTGGATGTCAGACTTGGGGTTTCTGGTCGACATGTTGCATCATCTGAACAAACTGAATCTAGATCTGCAAGAAAAGTTAAAAATGCTGCCTGACCTGGTGCAAAGTGTTTTCACATTTGTGAACAAACTCAAGCTCTTCCAGACCCATCTTCAAATGGGAGAGCTCACACATTTTGCCTCCTTGTTGAAGGTAAATGGAGAAGCAGCTGAGGTCACAAAAAGGAGCATTGCACACCATGCAACACTGGTTGAAAATCTGCAGCAGTGTTTTGAGGACAGATTCTGCAACCTGAAGAAAACGGCCACAGATCACATTCATCAACCCTTTCACTGCTGAATCGGATTGTTTAAAAGCCCCCTTAGTGGCAGATGAAGCAGCATCCCAGTTGGAGATGATTGAACTTTCTGAGGATGACAGACTTAAATGTGTCTTGAGAGAAGGAACCACAGGCACAGAGTCTTGGACAATTGTGCCCACAGACAGATACCCCAGTGTCAAACAGGCTGCACTCAAGCCAATGTGAATGTTTGGATCAACTTACGTCTGTGAATCAGTTTTTTCTACACTGAAACAAGTGAGGTCAAGACATCGCTCTGTTCTTACGGACACACATGTGAAAGAGTTGCTCTGAGTGGCCACAACTGAGCACAAGCCAGACCTGAAAATGATTGTGGAAAACAAAGACTGCCAGGTGTCCCACTGAGGTAATAAACAACCTATGAAAACTGTTAAGCTATGCATTATGATAATTATGACATAACCATAATACATATAATTAATAATTTTGTCATTAGGCCTATAAGTTGCTGTTGTAGTGCGAGCATGCAGGTGTTGTGCGGCTCTTTGCAATGGTGTTCGGGTTTTTTTTTTGGCTCTTTATGCTGGACTGGTTAGCCACCCCTGAGCTATTTGATCTTCATTTCAACAATATTGATAGATAAAGGTGATAGAATAAAACAAATATCATGAAACATTTACATTTTATAGTCCATTGTTTAATTTAAATAAACATTAATGCAAATTTCGCATGTGGAAAAAGTAAGTACACCCCTACATTTATCACTACTTCAAATACCTAAAATTAGAATCAGGTGCACCACCTCAGGTGCAAATGATTAGAACATCGATAGAGAGGATCTTGGAGGAACCTGTCTTATTTTATACCTCAGACATTTAGTTTGGTTTGCTCTTTGTTGTTGGAAGTGTGCGGCGTCACCATGCCTAGATCAAAGGAGCTCTCTGATGCCTTCAGAAAAAAGGTTATAGATGCCTACGAGTCTGGGAAGGGATTTAAAAAGATCTCCAAACAATTTGAAATGAATCATTCGACTATCTGTAAAATCATCTACAAGTGGAGAAGATTCCAAACAACTGCCAACTTGTTCAGGCCAGGCCGCCCCAGCAAGTTCAGCCCGAGAGCAGACCGCAAGATGCTGAAAGAAGTCTCCAAGAACCCCAGAATGTCATCACGGGACCTACAGGTAGCTCTTGCCACTGTTGATGTCAAAGTGCACGAGTCTACCATTAGAAAGAGGCTGCACAAATTTGATCTACATGGGAGGTGTGCCAGGAGGAAACCTTTGCTGTCGAGAAAGAACATCAGGGCAAGACTAAAGTTTGCCAATGAACACCTAGGCAAAGACCAGCACTCCTGGAGCAATGTGCACTGGACAGATTAGTCAAAGGCAGAGCTATTTGGCCACAGTACCAGAAGACATGTTTGGCGAAAACCAAAGACAGCATTTGACCACAACAACCTGATACCAACAGTAAAGCATGGTGGTGGAAATATTGTGGTTTGGGGCAGCTTTGCTGCATCAGGGCCTGGGCAGCTCACCATCATAGAATCCACTATGAATTCTTCATTGTACCAGAGGGTGCTTGAGGATAATGTGAGGTCATCTGTCGGAAAGTTGAAGCTCAACCGAAGGTGGACCTTGCAGCATGACAATGACCCTAAACATACCAGTAAATCCACCCAGGAATGGCTGAAAAGAAAGAAATGGAGGGTTCTGGAATGGCCAAGTCAAAGCCCGGATCTAAATCCCATCGAGATGTTGTGGGGGTATTTGAAACGAGCTGTGCATGTAAGAAACCCCTCACACATCACACAGCTGAAAGCATTCTGCATGGAAGAGTGGGCAAAAATTTCTCCCAGTCGATGTCAGAGACTGGTAGACAGTTATAAGAAATGCCAACTTGAGGTTGTTTCTACCAAAGGGGGCAATACCACCTATTAGAGCCAAGGGTGTACTTACTTTTTCCACATGTGAAATTTGCATTTATGTTTATTTAAATTATACAATGGACTACAAAATGTAAATGTTTCATGATATTTGTTATATTATATCACCTTCATCTATCAATATTGTTGAAATGAGAATCAAATAGCTGTATGTTGAAATATATTGAAAAAGTCAAAACTTTACATCAATTACAGTTATTACTTTCCAGTAAATTACTTACTTTTTCATGTGACTATGTGGCATCTGATAAAACAAAGTTCACCATATATTTTCTAAAGCCGCTGTCACACCTTGACGTTTTAGCCAGCGTATGCCGACGTATGAAAAATTTGGCGAATACGCTGGCACACGTCGAATACGTTATGGATAAGTTTTGTATACGTTAAGAGCACGCTGAAGCACGCTGGCATACGTCGTAGTACGCCGAGCTCGTCGACAAATTTTGTGCATGCACAAAATTTGTCGACGTATGCCAGCGTATGACTCAGACGTTCCGCATACGCTGGCCATAAGTTGTAGGCACGTTAGGCGATCGTTGACACACGTCGACACACGTTCAGGTAATTCATGTTTACATAGCATATATTATACAGTATACAATGCAATTTAACTTTTAGCCTATGCTTATAAACATTATATGATTTACCTTAAATGTTATATGTATCATTATATTACTTTTTATTGTACAGTGCATTAGAATATATGTTTTTATTATAGGTGCACTTTATAAGTAAATAAAATCAAATTCAAATTCCAGCTACCCAGGACTACAGAACCAGCAGCTTGACCGGGCAGAGAATGAGAACCGCGACCTTGTTCCAGGAGCATGGCGAGAGGGACATCACTTGGAGGATACACAGACAGCTACTGGCCCCAACACTGCCTCCAAGGACGGAAAGAAACAGGAATCTCCTCAAGCACTGGGTTAACTCCCCAGCTGGCGCAGTTCCGTGGCAAGATAGGATGATTTAGATATTTGTATTACTGCATTGTTCAGGCAATAAAGTAAGATTCCTCTTGAAATGAACATCGTATAAAAAGCTTTTTTTCAATTATGCACTTTGCAATATACATGTACAATTCAACAAATAAAAAATGTTCTTGTTACTTTGTAATACGTTTATATTGACTGTATATTATATTATTATACCTTTTTCAAAGTGTATGAATAAACATATATATTTATATGGACCCAAAGGGAGTCAGTGATTCGAATTCGAAGATTCGAAGTTTTCTTCGACATGACGGTGATGTTGACACTTCGATGTCTAGTGCGGTTATGATTTGAATCGTCGAGCGGCAGCCTTTTAATAGGCTACGCCACATGATCGTCGGCAATACGCTGCCGCGCGCTATGCATAAGTTAGACTATCGTTGGGCATAAGTTGTGAATGCCGACAACACGCTAAGCATTCGTTGGTATAAGTTATCTATAAGTTATCGAAACGTTCTGTGTACGTTACTAATACGTTATGCATACGTCCAACTCGTTATGAATACGCTATTATACGCCCAAAACAGAAAAAAAACATCGATAGTTCAGCGAACGCCAGCGTTTTAGATAAATTTTGATACGTCGGCATATGCTGGCTAAATCGTCAAGGTGTGACAGGGGCTTTAGTGATAGTTTGTGGAAGGGAACCGTTTGGAGCCTTTGGTCCGAACATGTCAATGGGAACAAACACAGAACATTACTATAAACAAAGGAAGGGGATCCATAACAATAACTTAAAAAAACAAAAACACCAAACACATTTACAGGAGTAGTTCCACAAAAGGGAATCTTTGGATTTTGTGATTATGATACAGGGAAAAAAAATTATGGAAGATGAAGGAAGACAAAATAAAGATTGTTTTTTTTAGCTGCTGATGCTTTGACAGGAGAGATGCAATAAGTACTGGGGAGTGTAAGGACGCATTTGAGAAACATGGGCTGAAAATGAGCATGGAGAAGACTGCAGTGATGTGCGTTTGGGCAGCAGAGAAAATAAATGAATACGAGGTTGGAGGAGAAGGAGGTCAGACAGGGAAATATGTTTGAGTATCTGGGGGGGGGGGGGGGGACGGGGACGGGGGGGACAGTAACCAGAGATGGTAAGTCAGAGGCAGAGGTGCAGAGAAGGATTCAGGCATGGAGGAGAGTGTAATGGCAGACAGAAAAAATTCAATGAGATTGAAAGATAAGGTTCTGATGTCGTGCGTAAAGCCAGCCTAACTTTATGGTCTGGAAACGGTGGCACCGACAGAGCCAACAACAGAGGCTGCAGGTTTGTGAGAACAACTGTGTCAAGAGAATTGCGGGAGTGAAGAGGGTGTATAGAAGGAGAATGGACGAACAGAGTGAGTAGATTGGTGCGCAGATGAGCTTGACAGGGAGATTGGTGAAATGCCAACTGAGATGGGCTGGACACTTGGTGGAGATCAGGGAAGAAAGAATGGCAAAGTGCAAGTGGGTTGAGGGACACAGGTAAAAGGAAAAAGCGGAAGATTGCGGTTGAGATGGGAGGATTGTGTGAGGGGGACACAAGTAAAGTAGTGGTGGTTGGATGGTGGTGAGAGTTTGCTGAGGACAGAGGGAAGTGGAGGAGTATCGTGGTCAAGACAACGCAGGCAACGCAGGAGCTTGGTGCCATTGGACCTCAAAGGGAAGAGGAGGAGAATAACATACGAAGTTTGGTCAACATCCCATCTCTGGTTCACAAGTTAGCACAGTTACAGAATTTTTCCACGTGACTTCTGACCTTTGACCTCTTGACTCCAAAATTAAATCAGTTCATTCAACTTTGCATCATAAGACATACTCGTACCAACTTTGGTCAAAATTACATCACTGGTTCACAAGTTATCACGGTAACAGGATTTTATCTTACATGACCTCTGACGTCAAAATCTAATTAGTTCATCGTTAACTCATTATACATACATGCACCAAGTTTGACTTAATCCCTTCAGCCGGTCTCAAGTTATTGTGGTAATGAAAACCTTTCACCAACGCACCCACAGACATGCAACCTGAAAGCAACCTCCGACGACTTCATCAGCAGAAGCATAAAAACAAAACAAACAAAAAAAACATTTATATTTGATGACTGTCAGCGGAGGCATAAAAAAAAACCAATTGCTTTCGCATCAGCCGCAACGACAAAGGAAAACATGATCGCTTGTACTCTGCTGAGGTTAAAAGTCAAAACGTACAGAACCTACTTTCTGACCAAGTCTTGACTACGTTCCAGGAATACCCAAGGGCATCAAAGTCAGTTAAATTTATATTTTCGCATTTCACACACAGTATTCTGTGACCCCAAGCAAAAGGGGCACATTTCACATGCAGTCTTTAACAGCCCCATTATATTTCTCAAAACGAATATGAGTTTTTTTTTGTTGTTGTTTTTTTTGTATACAGAATCGAGGCTCGTGAAAGAGCTAACATTTATCACACAAACAAATCAAACAGACAAACAAACAAAGTATATAAAAAGGGGAGCGGCAGACAAGATGGGGAGAGAAGGGGAAGCACATAAACAACATTTGAGAGCAGGGACATCGGGAATGTGTGGGAGGGAGAGGGCTTGGGGGGAGGCGGCGTGAGAAGGGGAGTGGGGGGTGGGAGGGAGGTGGTGGGACAAGTATAAACACAAGGACACCAAGGACTTCCAGGAAAGAGGTTGGTATTTCAAAAAAGTGGATGTGGGGTGAAATTAGCGGGGGTAGAAAAGATCAAGGTTTTGGATGGGGGAAGATAACAGATGGTGAACAGCTGTTTTAAAGACCTGGAGGGTGGAGTGGGATTGAAGAGAGGGAGGGAGTTTGTTCCAGAGGCGGGAGAAAAGAGGAATGAAGGAGTGAAGGTGAGCAGAGAGTCTTGATTTTGGCAGTTTAACCATAAGAGGGTTGCAGGCAGATCTTGTGTGACCTGCAGGAATATTTGGGGGACAGAGCCCAGAGAGAGCAAGAGGAGCAAGGCCGGAGAGGAGTCAGTAGAAGACAGAAAGACCACCAACCTGCCTGCGGTGAGTAAGGCTTCATCGCGGGAGATTCCAATGATTCTGAACGCTTTGGTTTCAACAGCGTGAAGACGAGCTACGTGTGAGGCAGGAGCACCAGCCCAGAGGGGACAGCAGTATTCCATTGGGCTGCGGATGAAAGCCTTGTATTAGGTGAGGAGCTCAGGTGTGCCAAGGAAGGACTTCGCACGACGGAGGATGCCCAGTCGGTGACTGGCTTTGGAGCCCAGATTTGAAATGGGGTTTTCCCAGGAAAGATCATGGCAGATAGTGAGACCCAAAAGCTTGAGTGACAGAACTTCTTGAAGAGGATTATTCAGAAAGTGGATGGGAGGGTTGTCCAGTCGTTCTTTTCGGAGAGACATCGTAAGAGTGTGAGATTTGTCAGGATTGAAAGACATGTTTCACTTGTTTGCCCAGTCTGACTTTGTCCAGGTCTGCAGAGAGTGAGGAGGCTGCAGACTGCCGATCTGAGGGATGAGGAATGGAGCGGAAGAGAGTGGATTCATTAGCAAAGAGATAGGATTTTCAAGAGAGTCGGAGAGATCATTGATGAAGACCAGAAAAAGCACAGGGCCCAGAACACTGCCTTGGGGAACTCCAGCCTGAACAGGAAGAGGAGATGAGAGAAACCCATTCAGGGCCACACGATGACTACGATTAGAGAGGAAGTCCACCAGCCATGTGTGGATATTTCCATGGATACCAAAGGAGGAGAGTTTGGTGAGCAGAGCGGGGTGCCAGACCATATCGAAGGCACGTGATATGTCAAGGGAGACAGCTCTAATTTCCTGTTTGGCATTGAGGACCTCCATCCATTGTTGAGACAGCAGAAGCAGCATGTCCAGAGTAGAGTGACCTGATCTGAAACCAAATTGATGGTCAGAGATCAAGCCATTGGAGAAGAGGAAAGATTTCATATCCAAAGCAATGATGGATTCCATGACTTTGCTGATAATTGGGAGAAGGCTGATTGGTCTGTAGTTGCTCGGATCTGTTTTTGCACCTTTTTTGTGTAAAGCGGTGATGTTGGCTGATTTCCAAGCAGATGGCAGATGACCTTGAGCAAAAGAGATGGTGAAGAGAACAGAGAGAGGGAGTGAAAGAGCGGAAGAACAGTATTTTAGGACCCGTGGGCTGATGCCATCAGGTCCAGTTGCAGAATCAGAGTCGAGGGTTGACAAACTTTTCCACCTTGTCAGGAGGAAAGGACACAGAGTCCAGGAGCAGCTGGGTACGACTGGGTACGGTGGGTACAGAGAGGGATGGGTTTGGGACACAAGATTTAGAGGCAAACACAGAGTTGAGGCATTCAGCTTTTTCACGTGCGGAGTCAGCTGTGTAGCCATTTGAGGTCAGGGAGGGGAAACAAACACCAGAAACAGATTTGACCAGACACCACCAGGATTTGGAAGAGGGAGACAGATAAGAGAGTTCGGTCTTAAGAATGGAGAGATATTGTTTCCCGACTCTCCTGAGGGTGGACACACACTTGTTTCGGGCTTTGTGAAAGGAAATGAGATTTCCTTCTGTTGGATTTGCTTTCCAGGAGACAAAGGCAAGTTGTTTCTGGGCAACAGCCTCACCACAAGATTCTGTGTACCATGGACGGGAGGAAGGGTATGACAACTGAAGACGAGATGGGATAATTCGGTGCATGAGAGAGAGCAATTTACTTTGGAAGAATTCTCAGGATGAGTTGATGTCAGAGGCGGTAGAAATGGGAGACCAGTCCAGATGATTGATGGCTGCTTGAAGACCGTGCCAGTTGGTCCCAGTTGGTCCGGTCCGAGCTGCAGACTGCCGATCTGAGGGATGAGCCGATTGGAGCAGAAGAAGAGCAGCAGACATTTTCAGGGAAGTTAGCTTTGTGGACTTCAGATATTAAAATTCTTAAATGTGGCATTATCCTTCTTTTGAACTTTAATGTGGCTTTAAAATGACAGTATGCTGTGCCGTTCAATGAACCAATCGATTAGAGAAGAAATTTAAAATGTATCGATTCACAGCCAATCAACAATGTCAATACGTCAATCACGGGCACGGCACTGATCCGGCACGGTATGCACTTCATGGGTGCACAATTCATTTGGACGTCGTTATTTACCACTTTATAATCAGCATTGGTATTGGCCAATTCGAAGTTGTCATCTTTTGCAGCTTCTTTTACGAGTGAAGAAGTTGGAGCCATCTTTTTTCTGAAATCGATATCATGAATTTATGGCTTTTAAATGCCTTTCTTCGATTTGTTGGTGATATAATAATTTTGATTTTCACGCTCAATTTGTCGGTATACCGGTGTACCAGTATATTCAAATTTCCAATATCAATATATCGATATGAAAAATAGATAGCCCCGTAGGGGACTGACGGTTATTTCCCCAAGGTGTCTGAGAAGATTTTAAAACAAATTACCAGAATTTGAGGTGAACCCCCCCATTTTCAGCCTCTTATGGGAGGCAGATCCAGATGGGGAGCTGCTGGGGGAAGGGGGTCCAGAACATTCACTTAACTATTTTTCCACTTTGTGATGTATTATATTTTTAACCATCAATACACTCTGACTTCCATATTGTGGGGTCGGGGGGTGGGGGGGGCAAGGGCTTAATATTAATAATAGGTATTAATTATTGTTACTCACGTTTAAATACGGGATGTTTTTGTCTTAATTTCAACAAACGACTGAAAAAAATTAAGGGCCCACCCCCAAACTCTGTCGGTGACCGACATGATATTTAGACTTCTCTTGGTTGTCAAAAAACGACAGACAAATCTTTAGCATGAAGTCTTTGTTGTCTTGCTGCCTACATAATATGTATGTGGTTAAAGCTTATGGTAATGTCAAATTTTTGGCATACCTTTCTTGGTGGTAGAATTCAATATCCCTTTCATCCCTTCATCAAACTGACATTCATACAATGGTCTCCATTTACAGAGCCCAAAAACTGGTCAGCAGCCTCTGCCCGTTTAGCTTACAAGAGGCCCAACAAGTTTAAACTTTCGGCATTGCTATGTCACCATGGATGATAGAATATGCATTTTAATATGGCAACGTCCAGAACACGCATAGCAATTATACAAACATTGGAAAACTCTTTAGAAATGTTGGCGTGAATATATGAAATCAATGTTTGCAATCTTCAATTTACTATTTTTCTCTGCAGTAGCTAGTAGAAACTGAGGAGGGAATTGGGGGGAGGGGAAGCGTTGGAGGTGGAGAAGGAGGAGGAGCATACAATCAAGTGTGATATCTCAACAAACTAGGCTAGCTGTTTGCTCGAGAGTTTCGACTCATCTTACTGCACTGACAAGTGTGGGCTTGATGCCCTTGGCTGCGGAGCTTCACCAACCCACATTTGTGATGGCTGGTAAGCGTGATGAATATATCAAACACCCAATAAAATTATATTATGGAGAACTTCAACCCTGCAGCAGACTAAATACGCCAATTTCGATTTATTTTATACACACTCGTATCTTGGGTTGTTAGGGTTGTTAGTTTGATATCTCATATCTTGAATCAGAAAAAACCCTTTGAACAACTTGTATGCAATTATTGTACAAATGTATTTGCTACAGGAAAAAGCTTGTTTTTTTTAATCCCTCTTCCTCGTTCATTATTCTGCATTATACGCCACTTTCCATAAAGGGCAAGATATAAGATAATAAATATACACACAGGCTCCATGGTCCATAGCCTACACTAATCATTTGTGCCAAGAAAAATGAAAATAAATAAATTAATGATACAAGATATCATTGTAACAGGCAAATGGTGTTTCGCAATTTTTTCATGTATCAAAATAACAGTCCTTCCCTCTCTCTCCCCCTCTCCCTCAGTCCTGCCAGAGCTGCTGCAGCAGTTGTAGTTCCAAATTGGCAACAATGAGGCGACATAGTCAAACAGTCTTACCACACACAGAATTTCAAAAGTAGTCAAGATATTAGTCTATTAGCACACATTGTTTTTGACCTCTACAATATCGAGGCTGATGGGAGAGCAAGGTGATGGAAGGTAGGGAATGCACAGCAAGGAAGCGGGCCACTCTGAATTAATAAGCAAAGGAATGAACAAATCAGAAAAAAAGGGGGGGAAAAAAAAAAAAACCAAGAGGTTTGCAATACATGTCCTCTACCAGGTTACAGTTCAATATCAGTTAACACATTGCTTTATTTGGGTAGTATTATGCCACGTTTGGTGCCAAAAATAATAATAAACTAGAACGGCACTCTTTCACAAGTAGGCAGGCACAGCAACATAATTTTTCCTTAACATGACCCCTGACCTTTTGACCCAAAAATATAATCAGTTCATCTTTACATCATTATACATACGTCTACCAAGTTTGCCTTAGATCCCTTCAACTGTTCTCAAATTATCATGGTAATGAAAACCTACCATGGACGGACGGAAGGACAGTCGGACAACCAGAGGGACAACCTGAAAACAATGCCTCTGGCGACTTCGTCGGCCCGATGTACACACATGAAGCAAAAACATGTGTTCAGTTTATGTGCATATATAATATATTGTGGTTATATACCTGGGATCATAACAATTGCACTGGGCCATGGACTAACACCTAGACCTAAGGCTTGCCAATCTATGCTGCTTCATGGAATGGAATGGCGGTGCATGATTTTAATTGAGGTGTAGTCAGGTCAGGCCAGCTATCCAGCGAATGGGTGTAAAGCAGTGGGGTTGAGTCAGGGTAACAGCCATGTACAATATGTGATATTTTCCAAGTTCAAAAAAGGGCACAACTCCATGAAAAAACTGGGAAAATTCCCCAAAACCGAAAACTTCTTCTGTAACTTATCATAATAAAGCCATGTACCAAGTTTCAGTTGAATATGTTCTGGGGTATGGGGAAAAAAGTCAAGAAAAGCAGAGGTGGAATGGACAAATGGATGGACAGACGGAGAGCAAACCTATAGTCCCCTCTGGTAGGGGACTAATAAGAAAAGAAAAATGAGGGGAAAAAAAATAGAAATAAATAAAAAAGTGAAAGAAAAAGCACTGCAACCTGTATAGTAAGTGGGCTTAGTTAGGAAGGAATAAAGGGGGTAAATAAAGATTGTGTATAAGTTTGGGGCATGAGATAAGAAGGCAGTGCACAGCCTGCTTTAAGCCTTGCAGGAAAGAGTGAGATAGAACAGCCTTCGGAAGGCGGTTTCACACATGGCAGAAGTGAGGAACAAAAAAAAAAGTTAAGGTGCGTAATAAACCTTGTTTTTGGAAATTCAATGTGGGGTTAATGATAGAAGGCATACATATTTGGAGTCATTGGGGAGGGTCAGAGAAAACTTGGTGGTTAAACAAAAGAAAGAAAGAAAAAAAGGATAAATAAGAGAGGTTCCCAACCTACCTGCCATTGGCGAGCAGCAAATCTTGTGTTTCGCCTCATCGCAGCAAACACTTCACAAAAGCAATCTTAAACATCCACAGTACTAATGAGACAGACAACTTGACACATCCTTCAAAATATGAGCTCCGTCTGCACCGCCGATGGTAGTTTAGTTGCATCAAATTTGTCCAATGAGCAAATGGATGTGCATACTGCTCGGAGGTGTACACAATAATGGCAAGCGATTCCGCTCTCAAAATACTGATGGAAACGCATATTTTGAGACTAGTCGAGAAATTTACTTCTGATATGACTTTTAAAATCAATGTTTCTCTGAGCATAAGTACCGCTCATAATAATAATAAACAAACTCACCTGTGGAAATCTGGTAAAAGCCACAACAGATGATGAGAATCAGAGCCAGTAGCTTGGCAGCGGCAAAAAGATTCTGAACTCTCATTGCTGCTTGGACACTGAAGCAGTTCACAGCAGTGAGCATCACTGTTTGACAAGAAAGGCAGAAAAATTTAATTTATTCAATCAAACATCACCATTGAGGGTGCCAAGAGTGAGCACAAATATAAAATGCAAACAATCAAACAATCAGGCGATTTTGGCCCCAGGCATGCAACGGACCTTGACAAACAATTCCTCTGCAAACCTGGAAGTAACAATACAACATCGCCCTCCTCGGAAACAAAATGAAGAGCTCACACATCTCTTTTAAAGGAGCCTTTAACCTGGCACCACAAAATAAATAAATATGGAACAGCTTCCACAAATGTAGCCCAGGTGTGTAGATGAGGTGGTGATTGAGGTTACTATGCTTCCCTCAACAGCTGTCATCAGACATCATCAGCACCGTTTTACAAAGCTGCAAGATAACTTTCAATGTTGACAACCACAATCTTCAAAATATACTCATTCTTCTCTTCTATAAATAAAGATTTTTGACTAATATTTTTGCGTAATTACAGCCACCTGAAAGTTAAAATTTCCAGAATTACAGGTGGAAACGAGAACGGCACAAGGTAGAGCGCACACTTCCACCAGGCTCGACAGTTTACGTTTTGTATCCCACCGATAGGCCACATCTGGAGTCGGACCTGAACCAAAATCTAATCGCCTTGTTGTCACCTAACCAACTCATCCACCAAGTTTTGGCATAATCTGTCCACAACTTTTTTGAAATATCGTGCTATATAGTTATATATATATATATATATATAGGCCCCATCTCTCAATGGTGAAGAATCACTGAAATTTTTTTTAAATTATCAGATCCGGATCGAAATCTTCACCAAAACGTAATCACTTCTCCCTCGTCACACATTCATCCTGTCCTAGTATTACCCAAATTCATCCACTTTAAGACATTGTGATATATATCGTTTTTGGCCCCATCTCTCAATAACAAAGAATGACTAAGAACTCTAACAACCGGATCTTCACCAAAACCGAATCAATTCGTCCTAGTCACAGAAACCAAGCTCTCCACCAAATTTCATCCAAATATATCCACGTTTTGAGCTATCCTTCTCACACACAGACACACAGACACACAGACACAGACACGCAGACACGCCTGAAAAAACCCTCCGTACAACTTTGGTGGCAGGGGTTAAAAAATAAAAACCACCAATATCACAAATTTATATTTCACCAATGATGACAAGTTTTGGGCAACTCGCCTTTTCAATCTGGCAACACTTTTCATTAGTTATATCATCTTGCATCCGATAGGATAGGGCAGAGGTAGCTGCTTGCCTCTAACCTGTCTGTCTTGGTTCAATTCCTGAACAGACTATAAATGGCCGAAGCCGAAGTTGGGCTTCTCATCTATGAGCAACAAGCCGGGGGATGGGTCTGACAGCATTTTCGAGACGATAAAGATCCCACAGTCTTTTGATAGAGTAGGTTGGTTATTGTCAGGGCAGGCTAATTCAAAATGTATGCTATCACCTGAAATAGAGAGATGAGCACCACCATGTACTATTGGCCCATGGAAATGCTAACATTGTGCCCCAAAGATCTGATATCATGAGACGTATCATATGTTACAAAAGACGTCTATAAATTTGCACTTTAGTGGGCCAGTTTTCACGTGTGTGATCTGACACCCCTGCTAGTCCATATCATTGAATGAATTTCTTGAATCTCATTTAAAAATTACTTCTGAACATTGCTCCAGTTCGACCTCAGACAGCCAACTAAGGATACGTCGTACTTATGCCCTAACCAATAAACAAAACCTACCGCAAGAATAAACTCTTCACAAGACCTTCTCATGCTGCTTCCATAACAATCATCTCACTTGGGAAATTAAATTCGCTTTCAATTCCCCTGACACAATTGCTTTCTCTTATTAAATGTGATCATGCACTTCTTTATAGTCCCTCAAAATACCACAAAGAAATTCTAAGGACTATATGTGTTGTTCTCTCTCCCAAAAACTTTAGCCAAGCATTAAAATGAGAGGAGCCATACAAATAAGGAGAGGGGGTAGGGTGCGAGCATATTGGGGGGGGTGGGGTGGGGGGAAGGAACGTTGAGACAAGAGCATTGTGTGAGAAAGAGACAGACAGAGAGACAGAGACAGAGACAGAGACAGAGACAGAGACAGAGACAGAGACAGACAGAGACAGACAGAAGACAGGAGACAGGAGACAGACAGACAGAGAGACAGACAGACAGAGCGAGAGAGACAGAGACAGAGAGACAGAGACAGACAGAGAGACAGAGACAGACAGAGAGACAGACACAGACAGACAGAGAGACAGACAGAGAGACAGACAGAGAGACAGACAGAGAGACAGACAGAGAGACAGACAGAGAGACAGACAGAGAGACAGACAGAGAGACAGACAGAGAGAGACAGACAGAGAGAGACAGACAGAGAGACAGAGAGACAAACAGAGACAGACAGACAGACAGAGAAAGGGGGATTATTGAGAAATATATTGAAAGGGGTGGGGTGAAGAAGGAACAGCAAAAAGTTAGAATTTCTTTTTAAGTCTGCAATATATAGCTGTCCGTCAATTTGGACAAAGAAAACGAATGTGTGGATTGGACGGACAGTGCAGCGACCATCCGAGCACAAAGCTCATGGTACTCGATCCCAGTTGGTGTTCATTTATCCATTTGTATAGTCAACTTCTCGCCCTGCAGAAAATGACATTAAAAGCTCCTCCCTGAGCCTTCAATCACCGCAAAAATAAAAAATAATAAAAATATAAAAGACGCCTGAAAAAAAGAAAAGTCAAACGACATGTGACAATCACAAGACAGGACTTGCAGCGGAAGGTTTTGTATTGGTTACGGTTAAAACAAGACAGCGAGGTTGCCACTTATAAAACCAAAGTTAAATAAATAAATACAAATAAAGTACCATACAACTACAATATATACAAATACAGAACAGACAAAATGTAGATTAGTGCTGTGCAAGGTAAACACACTTTTGCAAACGACTGCAGTTTGGGGGGTTTTTTTTCTTTTCTTCACTTGCAATATAAATTGACAAAGAGTTGCAACAGAAGAGTTTCATAATGTGTTGAGAACAAGAGTCCTGCATGGGGACACGCAACGAACATGGCTTCATCCAGAGATGGTATCAGTCAAATAACCCCAAACTAAAAGTAAACAGCTACAAGAAGAAACTCAACACAATAAATTACAAATCTCACGTGAACATGGAGTCTTCAGTTCTTTTATAGCAATGATGACAGCACTTTAATGCTTTTATAAACGAAGCAAAGACGGTGGGAGTGAAGCGATTGCTGCTTCCTATTTTAACACAAAGAGTCAAGAGCAAAGAAAATCAGAGGAAAAAAAATTGAGGCAAGAAATGTCTGTCGGCAGCACGAAACTCCTGGAAATTCTTTGCCACTTTTGTCACAATTACATATTTATTAAAAATCAAGAAATTAGAGCAACATTTTAGTTATCGCGCACTCCAGGTCGTCTTACTCTGCCATGTTTGGATAAGGAGTGAAAGTACAAATTATATCAAGTTTTGACAAAACTGTTCCACCCCTTCACCCCCGACCTATCAAATGGTAAAAGATAAATAAAAAATGCTTTCTAACCCACTGATGTGAATGCTTAAGTGTGAATACGAGTAGTTTCTATCCAATCTCATGAAGCCAATGCAAGCATTTTCTGAGATGTACTGTGATCCTTTTTCCTGAAAATAAATAAAACTAAATAAATTTAGAAAGGAAAACAACCCTGGCCATCGATAGGAGGGTGATTGCTCAAGATGCCCAGTCCACTCAGTCCAAGGACAACAAGCGTTACGCCTAGGTCCCCCGTCGTTGAAGTGATGCGAGTTGACAAAGTGGAAGATGCAAAGCGGCCATCTTGGATTTTGACGTGGCGACGCAATTTTCAATCGTGTTCTTCCTTATGCCTGGATACACCCACACACCAGATTAGAAGTTAGTAGTTCGTTTATTTTTCAAGATATTTCGCTCACAAGGTTCAGACATGTATATGGTGGCGGCCATCTTGTATTTTGGCATGGCGACCCAATTTTCAATAGGGTTCTTCCTTATGCCTAGATACACCCACACACCAGATTAGAAGTTGGTACTTCGCTTATTTTTCAAGATATTCCGCTCACAAGGTTCAGACATACATGTCGTCAGACATACATGGTGGCGGCCATCTTGGATTTTGACGTGGGTTGCACCCACACACCAAATTAGAATTCGGTCCTTCGCTTACGCACGCGCTTACGCACGCACGCACGCACGGGAAAACCATAGTCCCCCTTTCGCTCCGCGGTGCGACGGGGGACAACAACCATCGCAAGACGGTTGCGCTTCCACACGATAGTTCTTGCTGATATGGCATTTGCTTTTATTTTAGGCTCTAGTTCAGTACAGAAACTGTTTAAGCAAGCTTAGGAGGATTTTTATATTTTATATTAAAGTGTGTATGCTGATGGGATGGCCGAGACATATGCACACTCGCCTCTAAGCCGGCTCGCTTGGGTTTGAATCCCGACCCAGCTCTAAACTGTCATCCTGGTGTTCCACAGTCAGGGAGATTCATCAATGTGTGTGCCCTCCTTCGGGCAAACGTTAAACTGGGCGTCCTGTCTGACAGCATTAGTTGGTGGACGTTAAAGATCCCATGGTGTCCTTCGCGAAAAGTGGGCGAGCTATCACCAGCAGCCTGGCAAAGTTCCAAATTCCGGCCCGAACCTTTGTTGAACGTCAGGCCTGGCCGCCCGGTTTGTAAAAGACTTGGGCTAAACTTCCCCCAGCAAACCTAACAAGAATGTGGGAATACATAGTTGTTTCCAAAGATGATATTTATGTGCATGAATAAAGTAAACATCTAATAATGATCAGCTGAGCTGTTTATTTGTTAATTCTTGAAGCGCATGGTCTGCCAGCTTATAAACCGACATGGATTATTGCGATCTTTCAATATTCTGACAAAAGCTTATTTTTCATCTACACGAGGAGAAATCAAGGAAATCAAAATAATTAAGATATATATTTTAAGACAAATAGACTAGACGGATTTATGGAAAAAGGCCATGTATAAGCTTCTACTTGCAATTTTGGGTAAAAGTTGGGAACATCACTTTTTAACATAATTAGGGTATGCTGAAATCGATTAACCCGGTTCCCAAGCCGAATTTTGAGTTTTTTTTTTTTTTTTTGAGTTTGGAATAAACTGCTGAAGAACTTGGGCATTGGTGAACTCACAGAGGAGACAATTAAATCTGCAGAAGCGTTCGTCTGCAGAATATATAATGTGCACAGAACAACCTCTGTTGATTCAGCACGACATATGTTGTTCTCTAAGACTGGTAAACCAGAAGCAATGTCAACGACAAGTGATGCTCTTCATTTCCATTTGATGCGAGTACACTATCAAGCCATGGTATGGAGAAATGCTCATTGTGCCATAGCTGACCTACCTGCACACCTATTCTGATGTCACTGAGTCCAATCCCAGAAAGTTTCCTCGAGACGATTTGTTGTGCAAGACTCGACGCTGCAAATGTCGCTATTCAGAGTTGAGGTGCACATCAATGTGTGCCTGACAGTGATGATCAGACCCCTTGTATGAATTTGATGTAGTTTGGAAAAACAACATGTGTGACATTCCAGAATGTTTGTGCTTCATGGCCATGTATACCTAATTTTAGAATAAATGATTGTGTGAAACATTGTCATATTAAAACCATTTCCCATTTTATAGTGTCCAATTTCAATATCAGTTTGAATGTCTTTCAATATGTCGCCAACCATAATATATAGACTAGACGGATTTATGAAAAGAAGGCCATGTATAAGCTTCTAGGTGCATTTTGGGGTAAAAGTTGTAAAGTTAAAGTAAAAGAGCTGCATGTATACACACGATATATAAATGCTTGTTGAAAGAAATTGTCCAAAAAATGGCAATTTGGTGGCAATTTTGTTTATGCTCAAAATTCGGCTTGGGAATCGGGTTAATCAAATTCAGCATACCCCAATTATGTTAAAAAGTGAGGTTCCCAACTTTTACCCAAAAATGCACCTAACATTCACATTTCTCAGAAATCCGTCTAGTCTAAAAGGAATCATTTTGGCTCACCAATAAAGAATCTTTTTTTTTTCTCTTCGTTTTTGTTTTTGTTTTTGCCATATCATCTTTCCACATTGATTTCACAAACCAGAGGCGGGCTGTAGTTCAGATGAAAGCCAGTCGAAATGGCAAAACAAATAAAAATGAAGCAACCAAAAAGCAAACACACTGACTTCACATTTAGGCAAACATGCTGCACGAGCAGCTCCGAAGGATAAGATATAATGAGAGAAGTACATACTAACGCAGATGCAAGCCACCAACTTGCAGGCCAAGAGAGGCATGTCACAGATGAAGAACGGCTTGAGGATGTAGGTTGCAAAAACGAGGGCAACGATGTACTGAGATGAAGGTCGAATGATGAGGAGTTCAATCCACAGCTTGAGAAAAGCAACAAGCGGTCCATACACCTCCAGGATGTAAGCATAGTCACCACCAGACTTTGTGATAGTCGTTCCAAGTTCAGCATAGCAGAGAGCACCGACTGTAGAGAAGACGCCACACACTGCCCAGATGATGAGTGACAGGCCGACAGAGCCAGATGCACGAACCACACCTGTCGGGCTGATGAAGATACCAGAGCCAATAATGGTGCCTACGATAATAGAGACCCCTCCGACGAGAGAGATTGTCTGCTTCAGTTCCACTGCAGGCCGACTGCCCTCCGAAGGCGACGTGAACTTCTGCGTCTCGTCGCCTGGCGGGTCATCTTTTATTCGTTTTACTGCTGACATGGCTGTGGGAAGAAAAATCAGGGTAAAGCAGCATAAAGACAGAAACATATATGTATGGTTAATTTTTTTTTCTTGGACTGAACGTGAAAAATGCATTTTTTTTTTTTCACTACAAGGAAAATAAATGCAAAATCACACCAAGGTTTCACATTTAAATGTCACAAATCGCAAAACAAAAAATTCATAAATAAAAACACTGCAAAGAACGAATTACAGTTCAGGAAACTATGCTCCACTTAGAACGACCACAATCACAGTGCCATGCTCTATCTCAAAAACAAAAACCCATACCATGACGTGTTTATCTTTCAAGATAAACTGTGCACGAGTTGTCGCAAGAGTTTGCGATTAAAGTAAAAGATTAGAACATGAAGTGTACTCTGATCACAGTTTACCCAGCTGGCTTGGGAAGTGTGCAATTTTGCCTATTTTAAGCTCGTCCAGTGACAGTCCAGCAACGCAGTAGCGGCATTTTTGCAAGTATGGGCTTTGAGAATAATCACGAATCACCTACGTTGTCTCAAATTGGAAAGATTTAGGAAAAAAAAGTTGTGGTGCTCTCCAATCGTCATATCAGTGGTATGGCTGATGTACATAAACCTCATCCATGGATGACTGGTTTTGGCTCCATATGTCAAGGAGTTAAGAAAGCCACTTTTGAAGGAGGCTGCGTCAACTTGCCCTACGCTAACACTTAAACCACAATGTCCTGAAAGTTTAGTACTACAGGTGACACACTTGCCTTTCAGCAGTTCAATCTGGTTTTCTTTCTCGACACGAATATAAACTATCGGATTGGTGTCTTTGCAGGAAGGGAATTGCATCATAAAGTGCACCGTCTCTCAAATAGACGTGAAGCTGGGTACCCGGGTTGTTAACAAGCATTAGTTGGTTGACGTTGAGGACCTCCTAAAACCGCAAATCCCCTATGCACACGACATACAGGCCAAACTCACAATTGACTGCCTGCCAGTAATGCACATCATCCAATGATTAATTATTTAATAAAAAGCGTCGGCATCACAATCTGTTCAATTTAAATCATTATTCTATGGCAACTTCATCAACAATTGTAACTAGCAGAAGCCCGTGGTAAAAATACCACAATATAGAATAATTACAAAAATAAATAAATAAATAGGAAGCCTTTTATTATTGTGCCAGTTGAAAGCTTCATAATGGGAGGTTCTACTGTGTATGTATAGATATATATGTAACAGCAAAAAAAACTATATTTCCGGGAGCGATAGAGGCAGCGGTTAGTTGCCTATACACCGCCAAGATTGAAGCTTTGGTCTGATTTAAAAAAAAAAGAATTACAATTGTCCTGTAGGTTGGGATTAATTTGAATTGGAAACAACTTTTACTTAATTTTTTTTTTCTCTCCGAGGAGTGTTTCTGTGTTTCAGGGGATGGACAGAGACAGCGTTAGCCTGTAATATTTACAGTTCAGGCAGTCCCCGGTTTACGAACACTACACCAGCATACTTTATAAACCAGGTTTCGGTATTTTGAACGGTCTGTGCATTCACACGAACACGGCTTTTTTGAACACACCTTGCCGACCGCTAAACACAGGAATTCGGACATCGAGAGGCTTCGCTCCAGCAATCTTCCAACATTCCCTGCATGTGTTCCTTACCGGCACGAGAGACAGGGTGCTCATCCTGCTTCACCATAAACCACTCCAATTAGTTCGTAGTCCCTTATAGTTATACTACACAAATTTGATTTACTCTATTATATTCATTTTTATATTTTAAAAGTATATTTAATAACGTTTATGTAAAACAATAAATTAATTAATTAAAAGGTTGAATTAGGGTTGGGGGAACTAATTAGTCACTTGTTACATGTGTTTAAAAGCGATCTATTGATTCGGTTTACGAACATAACGTGTTCGGAATAACGGGGAACTGCGTGTACTGTACATACATCGGTTATCTAGAAATGCAGAAAATCCAACCAAACACAACACAGTACATTGACTTTTTGTGTCAATGCCTCCATTGACACAAAATGGGCTTGCTTTTCATAAAATAGAACAAAAGTTACACCTTTCACAATTATGTAAAATTTTGTAAAATTGCAAATTTTTTGTATTTTTTCTGTAAAAACAGACATTAGACATGAGAGCGAACATTTCATTTAACCAGCATCAAGCAACTTGTTATTGTTAAATCCGGCTCCTTGTGCTGAACCTGGAGCCCTAGTCCGTCGCCTGGTGGGTCATGGAGCCCGGTCAAGAGTTTTTATTTAGCCCCATGGTCGCGGCATCGTGCCAGCTCCTCGGCGGTGGTCTCGACCCACCAACAAACACGTGCTCCGCTGTTCCGGCGAATGGATATCATCGGTACAGCATCCCACGCTTATAGATACCAAACTGACCTTTAGCAAAACACCATCCACATCGTCATTTGGTTCACATCACCAGGTGTCCTCGCACCTTTTAAACGTAGTTCGCGTTTCGGTTAAAGGAAATACCACGTGGAACGACACATGGCTGATGCAACACGACATCACCGTCACCGTCTCACCTTCCGCGTACTCCACGCGATGTCGTTCTCACTACGAATGCTGTCACTGGCTTTTCCTTCTTTATATTCGCTCCTTGTTTTTGCACTGCCCGCCCGGGAAGCTGGAATCTCATAAGCAATGATCTCTTCCTTCGACCGAACCGTACGGAGCAGCAAACCGCTAAGACATCACCGGCTTTTCATTCTTATTGGCTTGGCTTGGCTTCCTTATTGGCAAGGAGACACGCCCCCACTTCCTTCATTAGCCACGCCCTATATTTCACAAACCCACGCAGATTCGTGTTCTCGTACAAGGAACAAATTTACGGAGGATCTGTTCGTATCACACGCTGGAAAATAAATCTCCATGGGTCTTCCCAGTTTGTTCAAATTTTCTTTCGACAGATTACCAAGTGTACAAATTAAAGTGAAAGAATGAATACTTTGAACCAAGGACTTAGTAAGGGCATTTTATGAGATATTTCACAAATCTGTTAACTAAATTGTTAGCAAAAAATTTCTTCACCAATATGTTTGTAAAGGTGTGTAATAACATGTGTTAAAATGTTGAAGTTCAACTCCCGTGGGAAACCCAGAAAAAAAGCTGTTGAATTCCATTTGAGAATGGCATTATTTTCGAGAATTTTTATTTTTTTAATCGGCCCTTAAGTAACTTATGAGGGGTCAAATAAGGGTTTTTCATGATTCTGAGTTGATTGTTAACATTTATATTTTCACTTTTACATTTCCACACAAAGTAGCTTTTATTTCACATACATATATAATACTCAAGAGTTATTTCTCATTCACAATGTCAGAAGTTTCAACAGTCATTGTCTATGTCTTTCAACAGTCTGCAGAGTGCAGGTGTTCTTCCTCCTTTTGCGAGTCGTTTGAAGGTTTCTTCAAACCTTTGCTCAAACACTGGCACTACTGGGTCTGAGTGTCTGGCTCCCATCTTCCCATCAGCCACCTTCTCCATGAAGGTCTTCATGTCACCACGCTCCTCCTCAGTGAAGGCAAGTTTCATGATGTGTTGATAGATGGCTGCATCGATGAGGAGGTGAACACGGATTGCCTTGTCAAAACATCCTCCATCCATGATGTGGTTGGCTGTCGTACTTCCAGGATAGATCAACTGGATCACATCTAGTAGTCCAGAATCTTCCATGATGTTACCCATTGATCCAAGATAAGACTTCAGCAGGTGAAAACCACCCAACCTTGGAATGACGGGTAGATTTGCCTGCTTTATTATATTCACAGCCTTCAGCCAAATCGGAAGATCAAAGGTCACTATAGCGACCCCAGCGCGCCGTATGCACTCTTTCAGAGTGGTGAAGATGGTGTTGAGGTCATTAGGGTCTCCTTCAATAACTGGGAGGAACTCGATCTGTGTGCTCTGCTTTGCATCATTAGCATGGATTCTCTTCATCCAGCCATTCCAGTTGGAGTGTGGGAACTCAGGATCGTTGGCTTTGATCACCCACCCCGCTGCCCAGAGTGTGTCACCTGGAGTGAGGAGTGGCTGATCATGAGCCAGGGAGGAGGAAAGCTCAGCGAGGGGGAGAAACATGATCGCGTTCGTTCCTATCTGTTTCCTGTTCGTCAATGGAATAATCTTTACTTCAGTTCCTCTCAGGATCTTAGCTTTGTCGAGTGCCTTCAACTTCACCCGGGGGAAAGCTGCTGTTGTCTGTGGATCTGGCAAAGATGGTGCCGGAGAGGTGACTTCGATCCAACCCATTGAGTGAAAGGGAGTGTTTCCGTGAATAGAGACAATGTTTAAATCTATATTGTCTCCAACAAACTGAGTGACTGCATTGTTTGTTTCCCCAACCTTCATAAAGACCACCTTGTAGCGGTTACCGCTGGATGCACACAATCGCCTTGCACCGGCCAGAACACGGCCAGACGCGCCTCTCCCGGGCATGCCCGGACTCACTGTTCCCGGGCACGCCCGAACCTCCCGGGCACGCCCGGTCTCGTCTTTCCCGGGCATGCCCGCTCTCGCCTTTCCAGGGCTCGCCCAGAGCGTCCGGGCATGCCCGCTATCGCCTTTTCAGGGCTCGCCCAGAGCGTCCGGGCATGCCCGCTATCGCCTTTCCAGGGCTCGCCCAGAGCGTCCGGGCATGCCCGCTATCGCCTTTCCAGGGCTCGCCCAGAGCGCCCGGGCACGCCCAGCCTCGACTTGCCAGGCCGCAGCCAAACACGCCCGGGCAGGTCCAGACTCGCCTTTCCAAGGCTCGCCCTTGACACCCGGGCATGCCCGGTATAGCTTTTGCCGGGCAAACTTCCCGACATAAATGTGTATATATATTGCTGCCCGATAAACGGGCTTGTCAGAATACCTGAGCTGTTTTGTTTCAATAAAGCAACTCGGACGAATTCCGTCTTTGGTCGCGTCAATTCTTTCGACTCGCGTTGGAGCGCAGTTCCTTCATTGGTGACCTACCGACATGGATACGGCAGTGACGCTTAAACTGCCTACCTTCAGGGAGGCTCACGCGGCTGTTTGGTTCGCTCAGGCGGACTCTCAGTTCGCCCTGCGAGGCATCACCGCGGACGACACCCGCTTCCACCATGTTGTGGCGGCGCTCGGTTCCGCCACTGCGGCCCGCGCCTTGAGCCTCCTCGAGCACCCGCCGGCTGCTGACAAATACGACGCGCTGAAGACACTCCTCCTCGACGCTTTCGCCCTCTCACCGGCAGCACGCGCACGGCGCCTGCTCGCTCTGCCCGAGCTCGGCGACACGCGCCCGTCAGAGCGCATGGACTATATGCTCTCGTTGCTCGGTGAGCACTCTCCGGATTTTCTGTTCCGCGAGCTGTTCCTTCGCCAGCTGCCTCACTCGGTACGCCTCGCCCTGGCTGGCACGTTGATCACGGATTCCCGCGCCCTCGCCAGGGAAGCCGATAAGATCTCCTCGGCGGGCCAGCACATCGGCACGGTTACCTGGAGCCCGCCGTCGTCCGAGGCGACGCCCACAACGCCCGAGCTCCCTGCGCGGTTGGAGGCCGAACTGCCGGTGCAACTGGCGGCCGCCACGCCGCACCGCCCGCTTCCGACACGACGGCCGGGGCCTCCACCTGACCGGGCGTGGTGTTATTACCACGCCAGGTTCGGACACAAGGCTCGGACGTGCCGGCCCCCCGTGCACTTTCGGCAGGTCGGGAAACGGCCGGGCCAGCGTTCATTCCCAGCCATGAGCGCCGGCCACTCGGGCAACTTGCTGTTTATTCGGGACAAAGCGTCTGGGCGGCGTTTCCTGTGTGACACCGGCGCCCAACTGAGCGTCATACCCGCCTCCGAGCAGGACAGGCGGGACGCCGTTTGCGGCCCCTCTTTGGTCGCTGCTAATGGCTCGGCCATACGCACTTTCGGCCCATGCGTCGTCACCCTCTGCTTCGGCAGCCAGCGTTTTCAATGGACTTTTGTGACCGCCTGCGTCCCCATGGCTTTGCTGGGCGCCGACTTCCTCTGCGCGCACGGGCTGCTGGTCGACGTCAAACGTCGTCGCCTTGTCAACGCCGAGACCTTCAGCTCCCTGGCGTGCACGATGAGCAGCTCCGCGCCGACCGAACTGGCGTGCGCCCTCCCGGCAGCGAACGAGTTCGCTCGCCTGCTCGCGGAATTCCCGGCCCTCACGCGGCCGACGTTTTCGGCCGGCGCGGTGCGGCACGGTTCCAGCGCTTGATGGACGGCGTGCTGCGCGACCTGCCGTTTCTTTTCGTCTATCTGGACGATATCCTCGTCGCCAGCACGTCCCGCGCCGAGCACCTCCTCCACCTCCGAACACTGTTCGGTCGCCTCAGCGAGCACGGCTTAATTGTCAACCCGGTCAAATGCCACTTTGGCGCGACGACCGTTGACTTTTTGGGCCACCGCATCACCAAGACCGGGGCCGTGCCGCTGCCGACCAAGGTCGAGGCCATCACCACGTTCCCGCGTCCCCGTTCCATCAAGGCCCTCCAAGAGTTCCTCGGCATGGTGAATTTTTATCACCGATTCGTGCCCCGCGCTGCTCAGCTCATGCGGCCCCTTTACGAGGCCCTCCGGGGCAAGCCGGCCAAGCATGACATTGTTTGGTCCGTGGCCATGGACGCGGCCTTCGCCAGCGCCAAATGGGCCCTCGCCGACGCAACGCTGCTGGCTCACCCGGTGCTCAACGCGCCCATCGCCCTCACTACGGACGCCTCCAACTACGCGGTGGGCGCCGTCCATGAGCAATGGGTGGACGGGGTTTGGCAGCCACTCGCTTTTTTCAGCCGGCAACTCCGGCCGAACGAGTTAAACTACAGCACGTTCGACCGCGAGCTGCTCGGGCTATTCCTGGCCGTTCGCCATTTCCGACACCTCCTGGAGGGCCGCCCGTTCACGGCTTTCGTCGACCACAAGCCATTGGTCTACGCAATGGCTAAAGTCACGGAGCCGTGGTCGGCCCGCCAACAGCGCCACCTCTCCGCCGTGTCGGAGTTCACCACGGACATCCGGCACGTCGCCGGCAAAGACAACGCCGTGGCCGACTGTCTTTCTCGGGCCAGCGCGAACGCGGTCCACCTCGGCGTGGACTTCGCGCTCATGGCGGCCGACCAGACCACCGACGCCTCGGTGCAGGCACTCCGTGCGGCGGACACGGGCCTCCGCCTGGCCGACATTCCCTTCGCGGGCACCGTCCTGCTCTGCGACGTCTCCCAGGGCCAGCCTCGCCCCATCGTGCCCGTTTCCTGGCAGCGCCGCATCTTCGCCTCCATCCACGGCCTTTCTCACCCGGGCCGGAAAGCTTCTCAGAAGCTGGTGTCGGCGCGTTTCGTCTGGCACGGCCTTCGACGAAACATCCGCGACGGGGCCAACGCCTGCACGGCCTGCCAGCGGGTCAAGGTCCACCGCCACACCCAGGCCCCGCTGGCACCTTTCGCCGTGCCTGAACGGCGTTTCGACCACGTCCACGTGGACCTGGTGGGTCCCCTGCCCCCCTCGCAGGGGGTTCACCCACCTGCTCACCATGGTGGACAGGACCACCAGGTGGCCGGAGGCTGTGCCCCTCGCCTCCACCACCACCGCCGACGTGGCGCAGGCGTTCATCGCCACCTGGGTCGCGCGCTTCGGCGCACCAGCGGACATCTCGTCCGACCGCGGCCCACAGTTCACGTCTGAGCTTTGGGGCGCGGTCGCCCGTTCGTTGGGGGTCACGCTGCACCGCACCACGGCCTACCACCCCCAAGCCAACGGGTTGTGCGAGCGGTTTCACCGCTCCATGAAGGCCGCACTCATGGCCGGCCTTCAGGACGACGGTTGGGCCGACCGGCTGCCGTGGGTCCTTTTGGGCCTTCGCACGGCCCCCAAGGAAGACCTCCAGGCGTCCGCCGCCGAGCTCGTCTACGGCCAGCCGCTCCGCGTCCCAGGCGAATTCGTGCCCGACGCTACCAGTCCCTGGTCCGCCGCTCGCCAGCGCTCGGACCTCCAGGAGGCCGCCCGACGATTTGCCCCTGTGCCGACGTCCCGCCACGGTGGCCCCCAGTCCTACGTCCCCCCGGCGCTTCGCACAGCGGAGTACGTCTTTGTGCGTCATGACGCGCACCGGGGGCCACTCCGGCCGCCGTACGACGGGCCCTTCCGGGTCCTGCGACGGGGCGACAAGTCTTTCATCGTCGACTTCGGCGGCCGGCCGGACCGGATTTCTGTGGACCACCTCAAACCGGCGCACATGGACGTCGACCGACCACCACGGTTGGCCCTTCCTCCGTGGCGAGGCCGCCCCCCGTCCACAGTTCCCCCCGCTCGACCACCCACCACCACGTCGGACCCCTCCCCACGACCCTCCAGGGGTCGCTTCGGCCGGGTCATCCGGACACCCCTTAAATTGACCCTGCCGGTGCAGGTCGATTCTGGAGGGGCGTGTGTAGCGGTTACCGCTGGATGCACACAATCGCCTTGCACCGGCCAGAACACGGCCAGACGCGC
This sequence comes from Myxine glutinosa, assembly GCF_964187855.1. NCBI lineage: Eukaryota > Metazoa > Chordata > Myxini > Myxiniformes > Myxinidae > Myxine > Myxine glutinosa. The sequence goes on from NC_136269.1 coordinate 96,725,974, forward strand.
CTCTCCCGGGCATGCCCGGACTCACTGTTCCCGGGCACGCCCGAACCTCCTGGGCACGCCCGGTCTCGTCTTTCCCGGGCATGCCCGCTCTCGCCTTTCCAGGGCTCGCCCAGAGTCTCCGGGCATGCCCGCTATCACCTTTTCAGGGCTCGCCCAGAGCGTCCGGGCATGCCCGCTATCGCCTTTCCAGGGCTCGCCCAGAGCGCCCGGGCACGCCCAGCCTCGACTTGCCAGGCCGCAGCCAAACACGCCCGGGCAGGTCCAGACTCGCCTTTCCAAGGCTCGCCCTTGACACCCGGGCATGCCCGGTATAGCTTTTGCCAGGCAAACTTCCCGACATAAATGTGTATATATATTGCTGCCCGATAAACGGGCTTGTCAGAATACCTGAGCTGTTTTGTTTCAATAAAGCAACTCGGACGAATTCCGTCTTTGGTCGCGTCAATTCTTTCGACTCGCGTTGGAGCGCAGTTCCTTCAACCTGATCATTACTTGACAATTCACTTTCACTGGCTGGCACTTTGGCTGTCATCACTGATTGATCCTCAAGCGCAGCATCAACCGCAACCTCATCATTGATCTGTTCATCGGTTTCCTCCACAATGGTGTCAAGAGTGCCAGACGTATCTGGAACATCATCTCCACTCCTACTATTAAGGAAGCAGTATTTGTAATTTTGTGTCTCCGTGTAAGACTCAGTGTATCCCAGCCGGTGGAACTTGTTGAGCATCCATTTTGACCCAAATCTATGATCAAGTTGTATGGCAAGCCCCATTTGGTGTGGCAATACTCCAGACCGAGGTCGACAGGCCTTAATAAAATTCTGCCCCCAAACGGCAACTCTTTCGTCTGTCTTGACAATCGGTCTCAAGAACATCTGAAGGCTTGCAGGAACAAGTGTCAGCTGACTATCGATGTCAGTCATACTGTGTGTGGTGGGGTATGACTTTGGACCTAAATCAATCAAGGCAATATCATTGGATATGAACTTGAGTGCCGTCTTTATGATCTGAGTCTTCTCATCTCCATGGTCAAGATTAGCATGATGCACTCGCAGAATATTGTCGGTGCCATCTTTGAGACAAAGTACATCTGCCCTTCTTTCCTGTGTTGTGAAATACAAGGTGTCTTCGTATTTCTCTAGAAGTTTATCTTTAGCCAATGCTTTGAATAAGAAAGGCTCTTCTCTGGTGACTGATCAAACTCCTGCAGCTTTTCATGGACTTGGTCCATGTTCATTACCCCATGCTCTAATTCTGAGTCTAACCATTCGCAGAATTCAATAAAAACTGCCTCTCGCTCCTCATCAATACTCCTCTATCCTCTCTTCCTTTTTCCTTCCTCATCAGTCTTGGACAAACTGTCACCTCTCGCAAACATAAGTTTGCATCGCAAATGGTACAGTGTTTCTTCTGCTACCAAGTCGTTGATCCCTTCCAGGCGTCCAGTGACTTCAGTGCCCCAGTCATCCCCGCGACTCTGTGCTGTCTTCAGCAAGCTTGCCTTCAGTGTATCTGCAGTCAAATTATCTGGCACTCTGTATTTCTTTCTAGCTTGTGCTGGATTATTTTTGTAGAGCTGGGCTGGTTGGTTGCAAAGAATGCATACATCCTTATACAGGAGGTCAACTGACTGTGATCTTCTCGAACTGCAGCCAGTTGATGAACTGAACTCACAAGTAGTGCGTCTTCTCTTCAACTTTGATGACTCTTTCTCTGCCTTTGATGCTTGAGCTGACTTCTTGGTGGTTGCAACAAAGTTGTTGTACAGATCATTTTTACACTTCTGGTGGTACCTCAGTTTTCCTTCCTTTTGAGCCTCCTTCATACGTTCCACAACAGTAACATTTTCGACAGTTTCTGCTTGTTTCAATAAAGTTGAGTATCCCTTTGGAGTTGCCTGTATGAGCCTTTCAGCTGGTGTATCCGAGCGTGCACAGATGAAGCAATTGAGCACAGGTGGAGTAACGTCTTCATCCATATTGCTAGACTCCATGTCCTGCAAAGTAGAAAATGAGATATATTTAGAAATTATTTTTCCACAAAGGAGTGTCTGTGGTGAAATATAAATGTTAACAATCAACTCAGAATCATGAAAAACCCTTATTTGACCCCTCATAAGTTACTTGAGGGCCGATTTAAAAAAATAAAAATTCTCGAAAATAATTTTTCGGTACCCGAATTCAACAGCTTTTTTTCTGGGTTTCCCACGGGAGTTGACCTTCAACATTTTAACACATGTTATTACACACCTTTACAAACATATTGGTGAAGAAATTTTTTGGTAACAATTTAGTTAACAGATTTTCATATGTTTCCCTTACTAACTGATTTAAAAAAGAATGAAAATGCGATTATCGACATGGAACTCTTTCAGTTTCCTTCAAAAGTACAATATTGGGTGCGCTTTACTGGCCAACGCTTGGGACACAAGGCTGACGCAACATTCGGCCAACACTTGGGGATCTGGCCAACACTTGGGAATTCGGCCAACACTTGGGAATTCTGCCAAAACTTGGGAATTCGGCCAACACTTGGGAATTCCACCAACACTTGGGAATTCGGCCAACACTCGGGAATTTGGCCAACACGTGGGAATCTGGCAAGCATTTTGCAATTCTGCCAACACTTGGGAATTTGGCCAACACGTGGGAATCTGGCAAGCATTTCCCAATTCTGCCAACACTTGGGAATTTGACCAACACTTGGGAATCTGTCCAACACTTGGGAAATTCCACCAACACTTGGGAATTCGGCCAACACTTGGGAATTCGGCCAACACTTTGGAATTCGGCCAACAATTGGGAATTCGGCCAACACTTGGGAATCTGGCCAACACTTGGGAATTCCACCAAAACTTGGTAATTCGGCCAACACTTGGGAATTATGCCAATACGGGAATTGCACCAACACTTGGGAATTCGGCCAACACTTGGGAATTTGGCCAACACTCGGGAATTTGGCCAACACTCGGGAATGTGGCCAGCACTCGGGAATTACACCAACACTGGGGAATTACACCAACACTTGGGAATTTGGCAAGTATTTTGCAATTCTGCCAACACTTGGGAATTTGGCCAACACTTGGCAATTCGACCAACACTTGGGAATTTGGCCAACACTCGGGAATCTGGCACGTATTTTACAAACCTGCCAACACTTGGGAATTTGGCCAACACTGGGGAATTACACTAACACTTGGGAATTCGGCCAACACTTGGGAATTTGGCCAACACTTGGGAATCTGGCATGTATTTTGCAATTCTGCCAACACTTGGGAAGTTGGCTAACACTTGCAAACTACACCAACACTTGGGAATTCTGCCAACACTTGGGAGTTTGTCCAACACTTGGGAATGACACCAACAATTGGGAATTCTGCCAACACTTGGGAATACAGCCAACACTTGAGAATTCCACCAAACACTTGGGAATTCCTGCTCCATTTCAATTTGTTTTCAATCATTGAACACAAATACTTTTGTTGAGGGACTTGTTCTATACTATGGTCGTGAATGATCAAAGGGTCATGATTACCTGCTGAGCGTCGAAAATCAAAAATCAGTTCCGATGTCTTGTTGACATTAAGAAGTAAATAATGACGCCACACCAGTCAACAAACTTCTGAACTTCGTTCACATATTGATGTTTGTCGTGGAGTAAGAACCCACTAATTACTGTATCATTAGAATATTTGATAATACTACAATTAGGACTTGAACGACAGCAGTCACTTGAACACATTTACACAAGTAAAGCAAAATAAGGATACAGCACAACATTGTGGTGCTTCCAGACTCAAAACTCTGAGACGTGACACCATGATATTGTTGTGGTTTTTAGAACCCTCCACTTGGTAAATATTTGTAATATTCCCTTGTAAATAATACCCTGGAAATATTCCCATTTTTGGTTTAAAAGGTCAAAGGTTGCACCCGAGTTAGGCCACGAGCAACACGTAGCACACCATAGGCTTCTCCTTTAGTTATTTCATTAATATGTGCTTCAGGTAAGGATCTGTTCCCAATAGTTGAATCTGCGTTGTATTAATTAAATAAGAGTAGGTCCCCTTGTCAATTCATATTGCGGCGTAGCCTTCCTCCAAATTGTGTTCCTTGGCTTGCCAGTAGCGTTCGTTGCCTGGCTCAAGCCGCCATTGAACATACGGTTGGCTCGAGGAAAGAAGGGGCGGAGCCACGGGAAGAGGTGTGGCCTCTCCCACGAGCCGTCGAGGGTGGAGCCAGTGAGCCCTCGCTGACCAACCAGGACTGAGGTGAGCTCGTTAATAGGCGTGGCTCGATGAAGCGCGGCTTGATTTCTAAGCGGGTTATAAAAGCGCAAGCGCCAAGCCCTCTCGGAGAGGTGCGCCAGGGAGAGAGAAGGAGTCAAACCAAAGGAGATGCGCGAGGGGAGGCCATTGATGAAGAACTGCGCAGGGGACCGTTCGGCACGCGATACGCACACAGCATCCCCGTCCCTCACATATGTAAGGTCCGGTCGTGCGCCAACGACACGCGAAGCTGCCTGCCATTCTTCGTGGCAGACCCGGAGCCTTGAACCATCTGCTTGGACCCTTCTCTTCCTTCCCACCACCACCACCCCATGCATGTAAGTGTGTTTGTATTGTCCTGGGTGTGTGATAATATAAGACTGTTTAAGGCTGCCCTGTGTCACTGCTTCTTCTTCTTCTTCTTCTTGTATATTCGCTTCTTTCATTTCCTCTTCGGGTTTCTTGTACATCATGAATAAATTATATTTGTTCTTGCTTTCCTTTGGTTCCTCTCATCCGATCGCTGGCGTCCTGTCCCCAATTGAATATCGGTGGCACGATATAGGAACCGCTATAATCGGGTTTAGACTGCCGCTAACGGCTCGAGCTTCGGATTGCTAAACCGCTCGGCAACATTCCATCTTGTCCGTGGCTCGGGCAGAAGTATCGCCCTGCTTCCGACCGGAAGGAGCGCAGTATCTTCTAGGACTCGGACGGCCAGCTTAATAGACGAGGGGATTAAACACCCCTCGGTAAGGGGAGCGCCGTAATCTGAGATCCGCAACAATTGGTAGTCAGGAGTTGGGATCTGGAACCTGGGACTAAATTTATTTAGACCAAATTTTGGACACCAATTGTGCTATTGGCCACAACAATTGGTGTCGGGGAGTGGGATTGAAGCCCGAACCAAATTTTTAATCCATCTGAAAAATTTGGTCGAAATTACGAGCGGCCGAAATGTATAATTAAAAACCAAATTTATATCGTGCCATGGATGGTCAAGGCGATCGGGTGCCGGTGGGGGAGATAGAAGAGGGGTTAGAATCGACACAGGACCCCAGGGAAGAGGTGGGAGTAATGCAGGAGGAAAGCAAAGAAGGTGCGGTAGCGGGGGCTGCAGGTGCACAAGATGGCGGCGCCTCACACGTGGTCGCGGCAGCGCAGGGTGGCAGCGCCTCGCACAGGGCCGCGGCAGCCGAGCCCGCGGTGCCAATGGGCTGGGACCTATTTATGATACAAATGAGGGCCTTTATGGTCAAGACGTGCATGGAGAGAGAGGTGAGAAAGAGTACGGCGAGGTTACAAGGGGGTATAGAGGAGTTGACGCAAGGAGTAGGCAGCTGACAGTGGGACAAAAGCAGTTGGGTGAGCAGGTCGACAAGAACACAGCGGTGACAGGGGGGCTGAAAGCAACGCAAAATGAGATAAAGAAGGAATTAATGGCGACAAAGAAAGAATGTCAGATGGTACATGAGGGGTTGACAAAGAGGTTGGAGGAGGTGGTAGAGACGATGGAGACGAAAGAACGAGAAGTGAGGGAACACATAAAGACGAACAAGGTAGCATTAGAGGAAGAAATTGTGGGGGCGCACCGGGAGATAGAAGAGGTGAAGCAGAAGTTAGAGGAAGTGGAAGAGGGGGAAAGCGAAATTAAGAAGAGACGGAGGGAAACTAAGAAGGAGCTGAGGGAGGAAGTGATGGATTATGTACAAGGTCTGTGTTCAAATCGTGATGATGTACTTGCTAACCAGATAAAGAGTTTGCAGGTGGCGGAGGAGGAGCGACGAGGAAGAGGCGTCGAGGTGAGTGGCGATATGTTCGGAAATGTATATGGTGTGAGGGGAGGTTCAGCGAGCTTGGGTGTTGGTCTAGACCCGGGCGCTCGTAAAAGGTCCGTGGTGCGCGTTATGGATGGCAATGGCGCGCATGTACGAATGGTGTCAGAGCGCGAGTGTGTCACCAAGAGCGAGGGAGAATGCACAAGGGAGTGTATGTGTGAGGGTGAGTGTGACACGGAGAGCGAGTTGGTTGTGGCGAGTGAGACAGAATGCACACCTGGAATGGTTGAGGAGCGTGTGCGAGGAGGCACACCTGCGTTGGTGGTGAAGCACGTGATTGGGTGTGCGATGAGGGAGTGCACACCCGTGGTGAGTGTTACAGAGGATGTAACCGAGGAGTGGGCGCAAGGAGGTGTGTTAATGAAGTGTGCGAACGACGGGTGTGCGAGGAGGTGTGCGGTGGTCAGGTGTGTAACGAAGCCTATGAGAGGAATGAGTGTGCCTGCGTGGTGTGCACGGACAGAGAGTGCAGTGATAGAGTGCACGGAATGTATGGGTTGTATGAGAGGCGTTGGCGCGCGAGAACGTGTGAGTAAGAGAAGGAACGCATGGTGTGAGCATGCGGGTAAGGCATCGATGTTAACCGGGACAGCGTTCAGACCAACGTTTAGCCGACGTGAGCTCCCGGTCCATGCCGGGCAGTGTGTGCTGCGGGAGCCGGCGGGGATCGGTGTCGCGTCGCTCCTGCTCGGAGCGTCGTGCACGATTCGGGCCGGGCCCCGCCCTGCACGGTCGAGTCCGCACTTTGCCAGGCAAAGCGACCCGCCCGGTTCGAGGGAAGGTAGGAGGGGTCGGAACGCGCCCCCTTGTGGTGGTGGCGCTCCTCCCAGGCAAGGCAGGGCCATCGCGCTTGGCAGCGCGGGGCCTTGCGCCGGGATGGGGCTTGGAGCCTTGGCCCGGCGAAACCTCCTCCCCTGAATCGAATGCCGGACGGATCCAACCTGCAGTAGACAAACCACCCGCATTCATTGCTCGGCTTTGCGAAGCCGAGCTTTGAAAATGTCATGACGTACCGAGAGGCTCAGAATAATGGACGATTAATGATAGCAGTAGTGATAATTGGAAATTGATACCCAGTGTCGGGGGGTGGTATCTCTACCATCCCTCACATTCGTGGGGGCAAAGGAGCTATATGGTTTATGGGGTATGGCGGTGAAAACCTAGCCAGGGAGGGTAGGTTAATGATTAGGGAAATAGATGACCATAGGGACAAGATTTAAGTAGCGACATCATACCGGTAGAGGGGACGCAGAATAGATTAGTGGTTGTTAATGACGTGGGATGTGCAATAGTATAAGGGAAGACGGGAAGCACTAAGTTAGAGGGAAAACCAGGTAGATCAGATGATGCAGTGTGTGTGTAGGAAGTGATTGAGCAGAGTATTGTGAAAGGTGCGATTGTGAATTGAGTTGAGTGTATTGTATTGAGTGAATGGTCCTGGAGGGAAGGAGGGTGCAAGTGCCACCAGGTGTGCAAGTGCCACCAGGTGTGCAGGTGCCACCAGGTGTGTGGGCACAAGGTGTGCTAGTGAAAGTACAGGTGAATGAAGAATGGTTGTACGGAATAAATGGTCTGGAGTGTGTTGGAGAATGTGTTAAGACTCAGGAGACTCCAATATGACCGAAACAGCTTTATAAAGTAAGGATTTATTATCATTTGGTAAGTCACTTGTTTCAATTCAATAATTACTACAATAGCTAAACGGATTGTTAATTCAAGTCGTTGGTTCTTCTTCTTCGGCCGGTCCTCTCTCAGCGCTGTTCACAGGGTTCCGTTCCGTTCCGTAGGTCAGAGCTTCTGGTGACGAGTCTCCTGACTCATCGTTTGCTCTGGTTTTTATTGGCCTTGTCGCGCTAATCCTTTCTCCGCTAATGCCCCGAGGTCATGCATGCACCGAGTCCTGGCATCAGCTCGCTCCCCTCCTGCTGCGAGTTCCGTTTACCAAACGATAGGGGGGGGTGCTCCAGCCTGGGGCTGTGACCAGGTGGACAAGAGATTACCATGTTCGTGCACATTCTTGGCATCCATTTACGAAATCGTTACCAGTCTTTAATCAATGAGTTACCAGTGCCAATCAATAAGTTACACTGAGTTACACTTCCACAATTCCCTCATCTTTTTGTTTTTGTTTATATTAACCATTAATCTAAACATCAATATAAGTAAACAGTCAATCACTACAAGTAAACATCATTACAAGTATAAGTAAATAATCAATCACTGCAAGTAAACATCATTACAAGTATAAGTAAATAATCAATCACTGCAAGTAAACATCATTACAAGTATAAGTAAATAATCATAACTTTGGTAATCAAATTCCCTCAGGCATACACCGTCATCCTGCAAGAATCACAAAACATTTCGTTGGTCATTGACTCCTTCCATATTGTTCAATCTATTGCATTTGCATCACAAATATATTTTCAAAACAACACTTCACCATCACCAAGATACAACAATTTCACTTCATTTTCAAGTTTTGTAAAGCATCTGCACCATCTGGCAAAAACGTTTGCCTCCACACAAATGTTGACTTTGTTTGAAAGGAAGGGCTGATCACTTGTGTTTGAATCCAGGTATGAAACATTTTCTCCTAATGTCTTCATAGCTCCTGCACTACTTCGTGTAGGATTTCGCTGTTGTGGTAACATTGCGGAGTCATAGACTGACCCTGCTCTCCTTGTAGCATTCTTGCCACTTTTTGCTGTAAACCATTGTAATTCCTGAACAAGGCCTTCACCCAGTTGTAGTCGACTTGCCTCCTCCCTCATTGTGAGTGGGCAGCAAGTATTGGTGTGACGTTGATTGGCCAGCAAGATGTGGAACAGGGATGCCGGATGCATCCACAATGATGTTGGGACCATGGTGTTCAGGTCATCCATGGTCCATACCAGGAGTGGCCCGCAGAATCGCGCACAGCTGTTGTGAAAAGGCACAGCCATTGGTTTGCAGCTCCATGCTGGCTCCCCGGAAGTTGGTGAAGTAATAACATATGTCCCCGCATTTCACAGAGGTTGCGGGTAAAATGTCGTTGTCCTGCAACTTCTGATGTGATGAATGTTCGAAGCCTTTGAACAAGAGTAAGTGATCGCCTTTCTTTCATATGTTGCAGTGTGATCCAGGCAAATGGTCACATAAATTTCCTTGGTGAAGGTAAGCATTCATCTCCAAGTTACATGGGAGAATGTCTTCATCATTCTTTGAGAAAGAGGGTGTATGCCATGATTAACTTCATTTTTAGCCACAAATTTTCTTTCTCGAACTTCTTCCCAATTCCGTTAGCACTCCCTTCAAAATGTGATCTCGTCTTACCCTTATGCTCAGTCACATCTGAATCTGCTTTCCGCACACACTGAATCAGATAGGGTACATCTTACCATGAAATCAGCATAATCATGTATATCTTCCGACAGTTTCACATTCAACAATTTGTTGTTTTTCCTTAACACATTCAAAAGTTATATTCATTTATATGCGTCACACAAATAATATTCAATCAGGTATGTATTTCACTACTAAACTAAGAATAGCATCCACAATTGCTTTCAGGTTAATATAGTTCAAAAATTAACTCATGCAGGTATTTTAGCACTACTCTAAGAAAATAAATTGTATATGATTACAATCACAAATGGGAATATCTAATTCCCAACAACAATTTTCCCAAACCAACAAATTAAGCATAATGTATTATTACAATAATTCCTCTCCACTTTTCTTTTTTTTTTTCTTTTTTTTTTTCCTAACAGTGTGTCACTCGTGGTGATATGAGTTCACTGATATTGTAATTGACACAACTCATAACATTGTCGTTATGCCATTATCTTAATTCTACTGTATTCATTTGCAACATCACTTGATTTAATCTTTTAATCTCAGTATTTATGTCGCCATAAAAGTCTTCCTTTTCTGGTTCCACATTTCTTTCCTCATTTGTCACTTCATGCGTTATCATCGTGTTGTTGGTTACCTTATTCAAACACACCGTCACTAAGGCTTTCAAGCAAGCCACCACTAAAACAATTGCCAATATAACTACTAAACCAACAAACAAGTCTGCTACTCCTTGTATATATTCATACCTATGACATAATTATATGTTGATGACATTCAACATTATATACCAAACTAACAAGCTTCCTAAAAGGTAAATAAAGAAAATCCCTTAATATGTAACATAAATCAGATTATTTGTCTTGCCCTGATCCCCCTATCTCCCAGGGTTGAACTCAATCCCCTGATCATGAGTGTAGTTGTGATACATTTTTCACTCATGTTGTATTAATATCAGCAGGTAATTGTATGTCATGTAGGCAAATAAATGTGACTATCCCAAGTAGGAATATCACATGTTGAAAATGTAATGTTTATCAATGCAAGGGGTGTTAAAATGTAATTCAAATGACTGTAAATCACGACTATCATTTATCTGCCACTGAATGTTCTGCTGGGCTGCTAGGTGCAGCCTCATTTTCTGTGGGATCGTCCACCTTAGCCCCATGTGCTTGCTTGCAATGAGGGGCATGAATCCAACTTTCTATTTTGGGTCCATATTTTTCCTATTCTTATCAATATCCTATGGTTTGTCATTTCGTTCCAAGATACCGCAACCAAAGGTTTTAACCAAAGCTCTACCAAACTATTTCCAATTTGAACAAAAATGCCAGTGAAACAATGATTCGAAGAATTAACTTCAAGGGGTCAATAAATTTATTCTATAGCCAGATCTAATTTTCCCATCCAATAGTTTGCCTTGCCACATGTCATATTATAACACTTTAATAAACCTTTGAAAAATGTTTTCCATCTCAACAAATTTCCTTTTTTTTTTTTTTTTCAAATAGCCATGTGTAACTTACATATTTAACTACAATTTCCTCTCAATTTGTTTGGCCTAACTGGCCGCAAAAGTGGCTGCCAGCATGCAGTACCGTTTTTTATCTACCAAGGAAGTGTTCGTCCACACAAGACCTCTACCAAAAATGTTGTTTGTAAAAACAAATCTGGGATTTCTGATTACATGGATGCACACTCTCAGGACATTTTCAGGCTGCTGTTAACAATCCACTACGATAAATTAATTCCTTTACCCACAATCAAATAATTAGTACAAATTGAGGATATTATCCCTATCACATTCTTTTATAGATTCATTATGTTGGATCTAATTTTTCCCAATAATTTTCCACTGCTGTAAGGCAGAACAATAGCTCTCATAAGTCTTAGTAATATCGTACTTAATTTGCCCATCATCGAATAATTTATTTACTATCCTTTCTCATCTGTTAACCAGTGACTTTGTTTGAACTCCAGAACTGAAAACTCACAATAGTTCAAACCAGCAAAATTTTCTTTACTATTTTCCCATATCATCTATGCCTAAACCACATCCATACATACAGCACAATTTATATGCTGATAAAATTCAAGTTTATATATATAAAAATCCGTGAGCAGAGTACTCTGGGAAGTCAGTGTAAGACCTCTCCCAAATTTGGCTAATTTTGTACTCCCACATTTTTTAATGAAGCTCATATCCATAAATAGCTTTGATTCTCATATAAATTCTATCAAAATGGAATCCCAAGATTACTCCCAATTTTACTATCAATGAATGGCTGCTCATAACTCAGCAAATCAAATCTTTATTCTCCATCTCCCTTGACAAAAGTGATAATTTTCATAATCAAATTATATTTCTATTTTTTATTTTACGAATTCTCTCGATATGCGATCCCATCCCCATGGAACTATCTATTTTCCAGAGAAGGCACACTGTCGGTGTCAACAATCTTGTAAGATTGATACACAAAAACAAAAAAACACTGACACACAAAATACCCACACACGCATGCATTATGCGTATTTGTTTGCGTTGGAACCCTTATTTACAGATCCGGATGGGTGCCAACTTTATTTCAATTTCTCAAAATTTGTCCTTCAATTTTATAAGCGCTAATACACAAATGGACCAAAAAGTTTATTCTTAGAAAACCCCTATGACGTCACATTGACATTACCCTTTCAGTTCTCACAATAATTTATCCAAATTTGACTACCCACCCATTTGTATGTCAGTCGACCACTGACCTATCATTCGTGTGGAACAATAGTCCGAAATTCCCACCTGATCATCATGTGACTCTTGTCACTTGGTTTCAAAAAATTTGCAACGCAATTGTTCCAAACTTTGTAAATTTAAAATTGCTGTGCCCAAAATAGAAGATCCAATTTTGGCATTTGATCAATTAATTATTAATTTGTTAACAAGCAAAAAGAAAAAAATGAATCATTCTTGCTCTGAAAACTTTTCAGACACAAGAATCATCGACAGTTATTCATGTTTGTCCAGTAATCGAATCTGTTGAGGCCAATCATCATTTGGGATTTGCAGCAATGAAGGCCTAATCATTGTCTGAGGTACCGGTAAGCACTGGTACCCTTGATCTTGGTTTGCCCCATGAACTTGTCTTCCTGTTGACATACGGACATCTTCTTTTCCAATGTCCCATCTTTCCACACTCGAAACACCGGTTTCTGTCGTTGCCTGGTCTGTGCACCTGTGCACTTGTATTGCTGGGCTGCATCTCTACATCCCTGAGTTGCCACTGCAATCTCTCGTTATCTCCTGAAACACGAAAAATTCTCTGTACCGTCCTTTTTGGGGAGACAACTGGAAATCAGATGGGACAACTGTCACTTTCATTCCTAATTTCGAGGGCAGTTGTGCATTTGTCTCCTCCACTGTATCCTGTATCCTTTTTATTTTAAGTTCTAGATCCGTTATCCGTTCTTGCTGTTCCCGTTGTCTGGATTCACCATCCCAAAGATGGAATGCAAGCCAGTCTACCGTTAGATTCTGTCTCTTCCTGGCTTTCAATCTTTGTTCCAATCTTTCCAATCGACTTCGCTCAAATGTACCATCTCTTGGAAACTCCTCATCATGTCCCTTTGTCCACAAATACCAATTCTCGACCTGCCTTATAGCTTCGGCACCATAACGGTCGTACATATGATGTGTACAAGTACCTTTTTGTGGAATCTCTGGTTGTCCTTGTGTGTTCTTGCAGGCTCCATTTCCCATTCTGCCTTTTATCAAAGTAGCGTTGGATGTGTTGTAGTTTGTTCCTCTAAAGTCTAAAGCTTCACTCGTACCTCCAGGAAGGATCTCTCCACCTGTTCAAACGGTGATTTCCAGAGAATCTCCCTCAGCTGTGGCTTTTGCACAATCCAATCTCACAGATCAGTATTTGCAGATGAGCCGGAGGGTCAGTATGAAATGGGTGAATCCTCAGGTGTCCGCTCTGTTGACGGGGAAATCACACAATGGTAACCGCACATATATATCTGTATATAAACTCACCACCTTGCTCAATTTTCCCAGGTTGTCTCCACATTGATAATATCTCGCAAAGATATCAAAGCTTCTTTCTTGAGACCGCATTTTCATCAATCAAACAATCAATATATTCAATTCAATTTATTCAGTTCAATTTATTCAGTTAAATTTATTCAATTAAATTCAATCAATTAGATTCAATCAATCAACAATTCAATCAATTATTCAATTTCAATTAATTCATCAATATTCATCAATAAATCAAATTAATCATTTTGGATGACTCCTTGCATAAGCCCTTTCCCCAATGATGTCAGGACAGGTCCATCCATTGACTGAGATCGAATCTCATCGGTCGTCCCCTCTGGTTCGTACCTCATGTCAATTGATGAATCACCGTCCTGTCCTAGGGTCATATCTGACATATTTCCCCATTTTGCCTGGTCTCCACAAATTTTCTTTGCAACCACTAAAGGCAACTCATCCTTCATTCGTGAGACAGCCAAAATGGATGGCAGATATTAAAGTTCATTGGGAAAAATATCTCATCATTTTTTTTTTTTAATAGTACCCAAATCTCTTGGCAATATAAATTTCGTAAAACTCCTGAAATAAGACTGTAAAATTCCTTCAATCATGCTAAATTTTGAAACTCCATCGCTTGTAACACCCACTTTATCCCATAGGGCTTGAAAGTTCTTTCCCAAGTTCATGCAATCATTCTGCATTTGAACCCTATGATATCATTCATAATAATCATCATGATTTTATAGTCATGGTCCTATCATAATCATCTGTTTAAAACGAACATTTCCTTTATCACCACAGCTATGTGGTATAATCAACAATAGAATAAAACTGTACATAGCAACAGGCTACCTCATGGCCACTTAGTATACCTATTGACAATAAGTCATAACAATATCGAATAATCATTGAACAATTCAAAAATCGCTTCCACTGCTCCAGCCGCAGCATTCGTCATTTTGTCTGCTCATCCGCATGACCAAAACGAAATAAAGGGAGCTCAACCATTACACAGCGCTTTTAATGGCGCATGCCATAGGACCTCAACGCAATTTCGACTCGGCCAGAAAACGAGCAAATTTTGCAGGATGTTAACTGGAATTAGTCGTGAAAATATATCCAAAATACACAAAAATACACACCCACACAAATAAACAACATTTATTCCGTTCAACAGAACAAACATTTCCTATATCATGACATGCATGTCCTCAAAATTATATGACCAAGAGAAAAAGTAAAACTAATTAAAAACTGCGGGCAGTGATGATCCGGGGACCATACCGCTCCATCCTGATTGGACGAGTGCGTGCTAGAGTCGTTAACAACGACAGTCCAGATCCGATTGTTCAAAATTTCAACTCAATCGATCGAAAAATGAACGCAGGGATGCATTTTAAAGGTGCAGTGGCACTAACTGAGTTGCCACGAATATGGCCACGAAATTGCCAATATGGCCATCACAAAATATTTTCCTTAATCAATTGGCTCATAGCATAACCAATCTGCAAGTATCTCATCCGAAGATGTATCTCTGAGGAATTTTAATTAAATAAGTCATTTATAAATCAACGAGTTAATTTATTAAATGATTAATCAATAAATCAAAATTTTTCTTGACAGCCACATCACTTGGTCAGTGTCATGTCCAAATATCAGCTTCCTTACTCAAAAGGTGCCTGAGTTAATGTAATGTAATTACTGTAATAAAATTACTGCAATTACTGTAATGATTACTGTAATTACTGTAATTACCGGAACTGTAATTACTGTAATTACCTCAGGTAATTACTGTAATGTAATTACTGTAATGTAATACGAAATGTAATTAATTAAATAAGTACTTCCTTAATCGCTAATAATTAAATAACTCGTGAATTCTTATCCGATTTACTTAACATTTGAGTGTCCCCAAAACGTTGGAGCAAAACGTTGCAACAACGAAAGTGAAACGTTGTAGCGACGTTGTGGAAACGTTAGCAAAACCCAACATTTGAATGTTCCCAAAACGTTGGAGCAAAACGTTGCAACAACGAAAGTGAAACGTTGTAGCGACGTTGTGGAAACGTTAGCAAAACCCAACATTTAAATGTTCCCAAAACGTTGGAGCAAAACGTTGCAACAACGAAAGTGAAACGTTGTGGCGACGTTGTGGAAACGTTAGCAAAACCCAACATTTAAATGTTCCCAAAACGTTGGAGCAAAACGTTGCAACAACGAAAGTGAAACGTTGTGGCGACGTTGTGGAAACGTTAGCAAAACCCAACATTTAAATGTTCCCAAAACGTTGGAGCAAAACGTTGCAACAACGAAAGTGAAACGTTGTAGCGACGTTGTGGAAACGTTAGCAAAACCCAACATTTAAATGTTCCCAAAACGTTGGAGCAAAACGTTGCAACAACGAAAGTGAAACGTTGTAGTGACGTTGTGGAAACGTTAGCAAAACCCAACATTTAAATGTTCCCAAAACGTTGGAGCAAAACGTTGCAGCAACGAAAGTGAAACGTTGTGGCGACGTTGTGGAAACGTCAGCAAACCACAACATTTGAATGTTCCCAAAACGTTCCAACAACAAATGATCACAAGTAATTATCACATTGCAATGACCTCTAAACATTCCTAAACCAATAAGCTAGTCTGGCGATGCCAAATACCCCACACCCCTGTCATCCCAGAAGTCACTGTTTGCCACAACCATTATTTGGAAGTCTTTTGCTGTCAAAACTCAATTTCTCTGCTGTCAAAGGCCCAAAACCCGGCCTCTGTGACTTCTCCGCCAATTGTCACTTTCTCTTGACAAAAACAAACATCTTCTATATTTATCCCATTAAAATCCCATTAAAATCCCATTAAAATCCCATATCTTGTCACCCTTTGCATTGTTGAAAACAATTAATTCCATAACTCAATATTACCTCACATCGTTACATCCTTACATCCTTACACCCACTTTTTGTCCACAAATCTTTTTTTAGAAGTGAAACAAAATTTGTCTGTACTTTGTCTCATAGAATCCACAGTTTCAGAGAGTAAACAGTTATATACTTTTTCATTATTTTTCCATTTAACTTGTTCAAAGAACGTTCATTTCGCAAAATCGAACCAACCACAACCTTCGCCATTAATATCTATTGTAAGCGTGCCGAATCAATAAGTATCACTTTTCCTATGAGCCTCGACCAGAGGGTGGTTGTTACTCACAAACACTCGTCGCTAGCTGTTCCATTGTCTGTTGATTTTCATTCTGCTGCCTATTTCCATTGAGCCATCAGAGTGGAATTTGGAATTTTTTTTTTCTCTGAGCTCATGAAAGTGGTGACAATGGGTGGTCTGCCATTGCTTTTCCACAAAAGCATCTTTCACCTTTCAATAAAATATTTGTACCAACCAAATCTGCGAGCATGGGGCGCAGAGAAAATACACAAAAAAAACAATAACCCTGCAGTAACAACTTCAACCTAGGTTGAGGGTTCACACAAACGCTTTGCTCCTCGCAAAGCGTCCGCCAATGGGAACTAAAGGGAGGGAGAAGGAGCGGGAGCAAGAGACAGGGTGCCGGAATGGACATGAGGGACAATGAGGGACAGTGAGGGAGTGTTGGTATGCAATTTTCATCCAATCGCCATCTTTCACAATAATTCTGGACCGGCATGAGGTGGCGTTGTCTGTCATGAATTTATTTGTTGATCGAACGAGTTTTAGGTGTTTCAGAAAATGGCGGGAAAAACATTTTTTCCTCCTCTCCTGTACCATTTGGAGCAAAACCATCATCATCCCAATCACCCATCATCCCAACTGTCCACCCATCCCTTTTTCCCTTGGACCCACGGCTTCTGGTCCTACACAATTTCGTTTAATTTATCTAAATCCCACTAGTCGTTCCAAAGATATGAGCACATTGGAATGGGGGAAAATATAAAAGTGCAATTTTCATCCAATTTGAATGAGAGAAAAATATCTGTATATAAAATTCCATTGCCCGCTGCCTTAATCGCACACCTTGAGCGGGCAGCTCAGGGGTACGTTTACAAGTGCTAAACAAATGTGCGTGTGCAAACAGGTGTACGCGCCCTAGTGTACGAATGTACGTGCCCTACAGACCTCGGAAAACAGATCGCCCCCATGGTGCACTTCATGGGTCGGTCCGTTCGCCGTGCTCCGTAGGGTTTTTTAATTATCATGTCAGAACTGGCACATTTTACTTAGACAGCGCAAAAATACATATTTTACAAAAATTGTTACACTCCTCGGATAAAATCGTTACGTACGCCTCCTTGCCAACACACGGTCCCAACTGCAGGCAAGCCTACAGACGCGCGTTTCTCAGTGACGCGTGTCAGACGAACTGGCGCATTTATTTACACAGCGAAAAAAACCCGTATTTACCACTGAACTATAACACTACGTGGAACGGACGGTGCCCGTGATCCGCTGAAGCCACCGACATGTATGGCGCCCCCTATCGTATGCACCCAGAAAAATGAATGCCCCCATAGCCTTTGTGGGTAGGTGTAAGTTTTCCAAGATAAATTTTGCCATTATTTTCATCGCAAGAACGTACTAAAAATATTGAATCCATGATTATCAATGTTACACACATGACTAATACTGTAATGTACACTGTACTTGCACAAAATACAAGGCAAAACATGGCTATCAAGGTCGAGTTTAGGTAATTTTGTGGCATACTGTCCATAATTCACACACAAAGCAAATTACAATAAACATGTCAAAAAAAATTAAAGGAAGTGTAGCACAACAAAGCGCTTAAATTGCATCATATACTTCATACATGTACACATACATAGATATAATAGTGAGTAAACATGCATAAATGTCCATGATAGGTACATGAACATTTTCTGTACAGTGTATACAGTAACAAATATGTTGCATTTCAGAAATGAGCTGATGAGAGTGAGGCAAGAACTTTCAACTGTAGTTATACAAATAACAAGGCAAATTACTGTACACAGTCAAGTGTCAAAGCTTCATACTATTAAAAAAATTACCAGTGACAATAATTTTCACTATCATTAAGATCATACATGTCTTTGAAATATCTGGATGTTGTATGCTAATAAAAAAAAAAATCCAATTTATTATCATTTTCTACATAATATAAAGTCCATGTCTACTGATGACGAAACAAAATTGTTTTGGCTAGGAGCTTCCTTACTTTGGGCCCGGTAGCAGCATCCGTTTTTACCCTTCCTAAGTGGTAGAGCTTGATCTGTCCATACCGTGATGCAATTTTCTTGATCAGGCTGTGAATGTGGTTGTTGTCAATTGTAGTATCAAACTGGTGACGGTGCAACTGAGGAAATAAGTTCATGTGGCTTGTGTTCTCCAGAACTGAGGAAGAGATAGCAGATGTCACTCCACGGCCTTGAGGAAGCTTTCCTTGAGTTATTCTTAGAAGTCGCTGGAAACATTTCTCTGTTTCTCTACATACAGATACTACGCTAGCTGATGGCCTCTGCAGCCTCCCGCGATCTTTCATGGTGACAAAGTCATGAGCATTGCCATCAGAAGATGACATTGCATTGGCACATTCCATACAGTCCATATGCAGCCTAAGAGATTTCACAATGTATCCACTGATGTAGTTGACAGCCGCATCCTTATATTCTGATAAGGGCTCAATATGTGGCATGTCACTGTAGTCATGATCTGTCTTGCTGGGTTGTCTGGGAATGAGATCATACTTTCGAGTAATGTTCATAGTTGTGACATCATTGACGCTCTCAGTGTGAAGAATGGCTGTGTCATCACGAAGAATACAGTTCCCAGTGCCATTTTTTATGTGATGTCTCATCAACAGGCGTTTGTATGCAGCTTTGAACTGTCTTGCAGTGGGGTTGTTGTTGAATCCTCCACGTGCTCTGAGGGCGGAAAAGAACAATTCAATGTGATCCTGAGAGAATTTATACGTTAGTAGGTATTTGAGTGGGGCATCGGTTGGTGCGACAAGTTCTTGATACATGTTTAAAATGCTTCTGATGCTAACAACGAAGCCAACAAAACCAGTCTTTCTTGGTCCTTCACACATTTTCCTACCAGATCCATCTTTGAGACCGAGAAGGAAGACTTCAGCATCATGCAATCGTTGTTGAATGGATGCATGGTTGTCCCCTTTCAATGGTGCTTTCAGCCCCCTTCCAAACGGATTTCTGCTGTTTAAAGCATCGAAGGCTGAATCAACATGCCGAAGAAACTCTATAGTTGCACTGCAGCCCTGGAATTGTGGAAGTTGAAGTTTTTCTTCGCAATATTGCAGAGCATCAGCAACACTGGCACTGAATATTTGTGCTGCCAGGTTCACTTTCATTTTCTGCGTTCTCCACTGAATGTGGGCATTTTTTACCTTGTTCCCAAGTCGGAGTCCTTCAGATCCTTGAAGTTTGTGAAGCTCTTCAATGTATGTCCATTTCACACTTTGACCATCCTGCGTTCTAAAAATCCCACCATCTGCAAATGAATTGCGAAGTAGTTTCAGCATATGGCAGACGTCAAGTATCACATATACGTGCACGGAAGGGTCAGCTGGGTGTGGAAATGAAGGATCCATTCCATTGATGTTCACGTTTGCTCCTAGTACCTTCATCATTGCAATATGGCAGGATGGTCCATCGCACGTTAATGACACAGCACGTACACCAATGTTATTCAGTCGCAACAGACATTCCAGAACCAAATTTGCCCTTTCTGCTCCCGTCATTCCATCTATGAGGAAATATGCTAATGGTATTTTCCAAGATTCATTCACTGAGACTGCCATGAGAACAAGGGCATCTTTAGCTAATGGGGTGGCATCATCTGTTGCACCATTTCCAACATCTACATAGCCATGATATTTGCCTTCAGCAAATTCCACATGCTTGTGAATAGACATCTCGTCCAACATCAAGGCGATGATAGTCTCCTTTCCAGTTTCTCTGTTTCTGGTCACTTTTCCTGCTAGTGAGGAGAATGCCTGTTTCGTGAAACCTGGATCACCATCAATCCTACTGTACCATCTCCGAAGTTGGCGTGGGTGGGGTATGCTCAAGTCAAAAGTTTTTCTGACATATTCATAAGCCTTTGCCGAGTAGAATTGTAGTGTGAGTGCAAAGGACTTCAGCTCCTCAGGATAAGCAGATGATCCCTTTCCCTTTTTGCATTCAACGATTCTTGTCATCAAATCTTTAGGTATGCCATCAATGGTGCCATCAAGCAAGTCCGCGCAATTGGTGGAAATCAGGTTTTCATTCCGTAGCTCATTGATGACACCTCTCAGGGTCTCTACCTTCCGCTTAAAACGGCGTGTTCGTTGATGCACTACTTTCATTTTCTTTTGACATATTTCCAGTCTCTCTATGGACTTATCTAACTTGTGCTTCAATTTCCTCGGAGAGTCCATTGTAGCATAATTGTGCTCAGCCAGCGGGTCAACAGGGGCATTTTGCTGTGGCAATGGGCAAGAATGAAGATCTGGTTCCCTTAAAGGTGGTGTAGAAATGCGGACTGCTGGGCATTTCCGGTTGTTCACTTTCTGAAACAAAAAACAAAAAACAAAATTTCAAAGGGTAATTCCATGCAAACAGTGATGTACATTGCAGAAGCTAATAATTAAAATTGCTGTAATCACTATAGGAACTAGTAAATTTCATAAATTAGTATTTTAATCACAAAGTACCAGAAGGTCTTACATTGGTTGCCCATTTGTGTGCACACAAACAAAATCAGAATTTCTGCCAGTGTGCATTAGCAGGTAACATAAATGTTCCCAAAATGTGATCTCTTTCAATACATTAGTTGTCTAAGAGACTAAGACAATCAAATAGACAATGTCATCAGATATAAAGATAAATTCTTTAAAACTATTTTATTGCAGCCGTCTAATGACAGGTGCCTCTTTTGGTGAAAATTGTCATCCCTTAAACAATGGCTTTATTCCAAAGTGTTACTAAAATTCATTATGAAATTTAATTTTGTTTTACACCTCACCAATTGCATCAATTATTTCTGATGTGAAGGATTGTCTTAGTACCTCAAAACCTGATCAAGACACACAATATCAAAGATGGAATCACATGTGACATATATACTGTACATGTCACAATGTACTCTACCTGTATTTCTTAGTCTAAGTTTGATATAATTATTAATAATAGAACAGTGTACACTCAGAGCAACTTGGATTTAAATGTACAGATGTGAATACAACATACCTTTTGGAGATGACGAGGGAGGTCAAATATTGTTGGCACAGCAGAATCACGGAGCTTTACACGCAGTCCAAACGTGTGGAAGCTTTGTGCTGTGAAGTGCTTGGAGCATAGCACAGACCTGGCTGTTGGCATCCATCTGTCCCTCCGCATGTTTATCAGCCATTGCCTCAACCGATCTGGGTTGCATCGTGGAAACCTGAAAAAAAAAGTGATTACATGTAAGTGACAAAAGGGTGACAAGGGAAAAAAATGGAAAAAAATTGGCGTTTCCTTACCTGTGAAATGTCAACCCTTTCTCGCGATTTTCACGAACATCTCGATTCGTGCAGTTGATTGCAGAACAGGATGGCATTCTGTTTTACTCTAGTATCATGTCACCGAAGTGAAACAACTAAGAACAAATGTGCAATTATGAAAGAAATCTCTATATAAATCTTGCAAGATGTGTACGTCGTTCAATCACAGCGATACAAAAGCAATACGCTTTTTGCGTGACTAAATCCCATAATGCATTGCGATCCCGTGGCTTCATGTAAAACTCACTGCCTATGGGCCTTTTGTGTGTGTGTTCGCAGACTGTCCGTTCCACGTAGTGTTATAGTTCAGTGGTATTTACAGATCGCTAGAGAAAAAAAAAAACACGAATAATAGATAAAACCGTTTGTCAATGTTCCATCCGTGACTTTGTCCGCTCATTCACTTTTCCTGATTCGCATCAAGGATCTCCATCATCAGACAGCGTACTTAATTCCGCATTTTAATGAGAATTCAACAGGATTTTACGACTCAAAGGAAAAAGAACGAGCAGACCTTTTGCAGGACGATCGTTACAAAAATCGTTACATTTTTTTTTTTTTTTTTTTTTTTTTTTTTTTTTGTATACAAGATCGAGGCTCGTGAAAGAGCAAACATTAATCACACAAAAAGACAAACCGACACACAAAACACAAAAAACAAGGGGAGCGGCAGACAAGATGGGGAGAGAGGGGGGAGGACACAAAAGAGAGGGGGAAGAAGGGGCAGGACACAAACACAACATTTGAGAGCAGGGACATCGGGGAGGACTTGGGGGGAGGTGGGAGAGGATTAAAACATATGAACACTGCAAGGACTCTGGGGTGAAATTACCGGGTGTAGAAAAGATCAAGGTTTTCGATGGGGGAAGATAAGAGATGGTGGTGAACAGCTGTTTTAAAGACCTGGAGGGAGGAGTAGGATTGAAGGGAGTGGGGGAGTTTGTTCCAGAGGCGGGAGAAAAGGGGAATGAAAGAGTGAAGGTGAGCAGAGAGCCTAGACTTTGGCAGTTTAACCATAAGAGGGTTGCAGGCAGATCTTGTGCGACCTGAAGGAATATTGGGGGGACAGAGCACAGAGAGAGCTGGGGGAGAAAGGCCGGAGAGGAGTCGGTAGAAGACAGAAAGACCACCAACCTGCCTGCGGTGAGTGAGTGAAAGGCCCTCGGCGTTGACTACATCGCAGGAGATTCCAATGATTCTGAAAGCTTTGGCCTCAACAGCGTGAAGCCGAGCAAGGTGTGAGGCAGGAGCACCAGCCCAGAGGGGGGAACAGTATTCCATTGAGCTGCGGATGAAAGCCTTGTATGTGGTGAGGAGCTCAGGTGTGCCAAGGAAGGACTTCGCACGACGGAGGATGCCCAGTCGGCGACTGGCTTTGGAGGCCAGCTTGGAAATGTGGTTTTCCCAAGAAAGATCATGGCAGATAGTGAGACCCAAAAGCTTGAGCGACAGAACTTCTTGGAGAGGATTGTTGAGAAAGTAGATGGGAGGGTTGTCCAGTCGGTCCTTTCGGAGAGACATTGTAAGAGTGTGAGATTTGTCAGGATTGAAAGACATGTTCCACTTGTTTGACCAGTCTGTGATTTTGTCCAGGTCTGCAGAGAGTGAGGAGGCTGCAGACTGCTGATCTGAGGGATGAGGAATGGAGCGACAGAGAGTAGAGTCGTCAGCAAAGAGATAGAGAGGATTTTCAAGAGAGTCAGAGAGATCATTGATGAAGACCAGAAAAAGCACAGGGCCCAGAACACTACCTTGGGGAACTCCAGCCTGAACAGGAAGAGGAGATGAGAGAAACCCATTCAGGGCCACACGTTGACTACGACCAGAGAGGAAGTCCGCCAGCCATGCGTGGAGATTTCCATGGATACCAAAGGAGGAGAGTTTGGAGAGCAGAGCAGGGTGCCAGACCGTATCGAAGGCACGTGAAATGTCAAGGGAGACAGCTCTAATTTCCTGTTTGGCGTTGAGGACCTCCATCCATTGTTGAGAAAGCAGAAGCAGCATGTCCAGAGTAGAGTGACCAGGTCTGAAACCAAATTGATGATCAGAGATCAAGCCATTGGAGAAGAGGAAAGATTTAATATCTGAAGCAATGATGGATTCCATGACTTTGCAGATAATTGGGAGAAGGCTGATTGGTCTGTAGTTGCTGGGATCTGTTTTTGCACCTTTTTTGTGCAAAGCGGTGATGTTGGCAGATTTCCAAGCAGATGGCAGATGACCTTGAGCAAAAGAGAGGGTGAAGAGAACAGAAAGAGGGAGTGAAAGAGCAGAAGAACATGATTTTAGGACCCGTGGGCTGATGCCGTCAGGACCAGTTGCAGAATCAGAGTCGAGGGTTGACAGAAACTTTTCCACCTTGTCAGGAGGAAAGGACACAGAGTCCAGGAGCAGCTGGGTACGACTGGGTATGGTGGGTACAGAGAGGGATGGGTTTGGGACACAAGATTTAGAGGCAAACACAGAGTTGAGGCATTCAGCTTTTTCACGTGCGGAGTCAGCCGTTAAGCCGTTTGAGGTGAGGGAGGGGATGGAGGGGGAACAAACACCAGAAACAGATTTGACCAGACGCCACCAGGATTTGGAAGAGGGAGACAGATAAGAGAGTTCGGTCTTGAGAATGGTGAGATATTGTTTCCTGGCTCTCCTGAGGGTGGACACACACTTGTTTCGGGCTTTGTGAAAGGAAATGAGATTTCCTTCCGTTGGATTTGCTTTCCAGGAGACGAAAGCAAGTTGTTTCAGGGCAACAGCCTCACCACAAGATTCCGTGTACCATGGATGGGAGGAAGGGTATGACAACTGAAGACGAGATGGTATAAATCTGTGCATGAGAGAGAGCAATTTACTTTGAAAGAATTCCCAGGATGAGTTGATGTCAGAGGCGGTAGAGATGGGAGACCAGTCCAGATGATTGATGGCTGCTTGAAGACCGTGCCAGTTGGCCTGAGTGAAATGCCAGACTCGTCGACGCTGAGGAGGCTCTCTGAGAATGGTCAGAGAGATGTCCACTTTGACAAGCACATGATCAGATGAGCCGATTGGAGCAGAAGAAGAGCAGCAGACATTTTCAGGGAAGTTTGTCATAACCAAATCCAGAAGAGAAGATGCTCCGTTGACTGAGATCCGGGTCGGGAAATTGACAGATTGTGTCAGTCCCAGTGAGTCGCAGAAGTCCTTTGCTGAAGAGCCATGGCTGGTGAGAGAGGTACCCACACCCAGGCAACTGGCATGGTGACAATTGAAATCACCACATATGAGGAAGAGAGAGTTGGGATGGGTAGATAGAAGTTGGTCCATATTATCAGACAGTGAGATGTAGATGGAGTCATCGCTGATTGGTGGACGGTACAACACACATATGAACAAAAGGTGGGAGCGAAGGGGAAGCCGTAGCCAAAGGTATTCCTGGGGGTGAGGTGGAGAGAGGGCAGTGGAGGGCGAGTGAGGAAGAGAGTTTTTAGACAGCCACACGACATACGACACACGACATATATTAAAGTATTTATAATGTCGACAAAAATCATATCTTAATTCTTACAAAATTTGGTTCTTTGAATAAATCACAGCACCGGGAGTCCCGCTCCAATGGATCTTTTGTGTTTATTCAGCACCCTAGTAATTGGTTCTTTGTGTACTAATTAATTACACAGCACCCAGGCCCCACTCATATGGATCTTTTGTGCAGCGCTGCACAGCACCTGAGCAAAAGGGGTCTCATCTACATTTTCCTTCTGAGGGCTATCCTGCACCAATAGTGCGGGGAAGAAGCCCAAACACCACTTTCTCCATATACTGTACATACAAAATAACTATACACAGGTTCGTATATCATAATGGTCAATCCACAAGAAGCCATGCTTACCTTGGCGACCTTGTCGATGTCCACTTGATCCACGTACGGTAGCCACCAAGTTGTTGGAGAATGTGTTAAGACCCAGGAGACTCCAATATGACCGAAACAGCTTTATAAAGTAAGGATTTATTATCATTTGGTAAGTCACTTGTTTCAATTCAATAATTACTACAATAGCTAAACGGATTGTTAATTCAAGTCGTTGGTTCTTCTTCTTCGGCCGGTCCTCTCTCAGCGCTGTTCACAGGGTTCCGTTCCGTTCCGTAGGTCAGAGCTTCTGGTGACGAGTCTCCTGACTCATCGTTTGCTCTGGTTTTTATTGGCCTTGTCGCGCTAATCCTTTCTCCGCTAATGCCCCGAGGTCATGCATGCACCGAGTCCTGGCATCAGCTCGCTCCCCTCCTGCTGCGAGTTCCGTTTACCAAACGATAGGGGGGTGCTCCAGCCTGGGGCTGTGACCAGGTGGACAAGAGATTACCATGTTCGTGCACATTCTTGGCATCCATTTACGAAATCGTTACCAGTCTTTAATCAATGAGTTACCAGTGCCAATCAATAAGTTACACTGAGTTACACTTCCACAAGTGAATGGAGTATGGAATAGATGGCATGGAATGAATGGAGTACGGAATGGATGGTGTGGGGTGAGTATGGTGGAATATGTGGAGTGGAGTGGTTGGTGCGAAAGGAGTGGATGGGGAGGATAGACCCCTTCACGAGTACCCGGGCAGGGTAGTTTAAAAGTTATGTAGAGGGAGTAGGTAAATTGTGGTTGGATATTGGCAGCTGTGGTGCGTGTAGTTGCACAGGAGTGTTGTGTTGGGTGCATTAGTAGAGTAAATTGGCTGGGCATGTGGCCTGTTAGTACGTGTGGTTAAATGGGCACTCCGCCACTGTTAGTCTGTCGGCCAGGTGAGGCCGCAGGTAGGCTCTGGAAAACCAGTAGAGTTCAATGGGGCCCGATGATCTGGAGGACGGACATGGGTAGCCCGACGCCAGAGAGGGCGGTAGTGGGGTGAGAGCACCAGAGGGCCTTCCCCAGGTAGGTTAGGGTGAGGAGCAGGTAAGCTGGGGAGACAACTGCAGTGGCGGAGGTGTGCAGATGAGCGGACCTGCTGGGAGCGCCACACGACCCAGCCCGGAAATTGTGCGAGGGCACAGGGAGTAGGATCGGGGGAGTGAGACCCCAAATTGGTGAGCACCACAGTATGTTCAATGGGAGTTCGGTTCTTAGAACCACATAGAGTAAAAGATGGCCAATGGGTTGGCAGGGAAAGACCCCAGGTAGTGTAAAGTGTGTTAAAGTCATTTAGAGTATAGTTAGGATTGGAAGTCTCTTCGCACCATCCGCATCCACTCACTAAGGTGGCAGGACTCCACACCACCGGTTTTGTGCAAATGTCTGGTATGTAAGACGCATCATAATGTGGGGGTGACATTGCGCTCATTGTTCCATCTCTTCCTCCTTATGAGGGATTGATGGTAAATTTGGAATAGAGGGATTAAGGAGAAATTGGGATTGATGATGAATGTGGTATAGAGGGGAGATATGGGGAAGACAGGACGTTAGCGACGGCTTTGTAAATTGTGTAAATACGGGGTAAGGGCAAGGGTAGATTAGGTGATGGGGGGGATGTACGGTAGGGACGAGCTTTCTCGGCTCGCTCTCCTGCGCACCTCACCTCTGCATTACCTTGTGTTGACGTGTACCCTTGCGATCTTGCCCCGCTGCTTGCTTGTCCTCCTTCCCCCACTCATGGATTTGTTTCTTTTGGGCCCGGGGGGAGTGCGCATGTGTCCACAGTTGTGTGCCCGCGCCCTCGCTGCTGCCTGTCTGGACCGGCACCCCACTTATGGACCGCACATCTTGCGGTCTAGCACCATGTGGACCACAGGTTTGTGGCCGAGCACCACATTTATGGACCCCACGTTTTGGGGCCTGGCATCGCTGCTGGGAATCTTGCTTGCGGACCACGGTCACAGTGGCACCTATGCCAAGCAGGTGAACCACCTTTAGTTGGCCCCTGCTGGCCCTAATTTTAAAAAGTGGACGTGGTTTTGTGCCTTTTTTAGATTTCAAGTAGGCCGCAAGCAAAGAAGTCACCCAGAACCATCGGCCCAGCAGCCATCGGCCCACCCGAGAAGACGTCGGATGCCATTGACATTGACATTGATTATAAGTGCATGACTGTGCACCGGATGGTGCTTTTGGTGCTTTTTGTGCATTTTGGTGCTTTGGTGCTTATTGGTGCTTATTGGTGCTGGTGGTATCGGTGCAGTGCAGTGCATGCCTTTCCTCTTCTCAAAAGATCTTCTTTTTGTTTCCCAAAAGACAGGTCCTGGGTTCGCGTTGTAAATACCAAATAGTGTCTTTGTAAATAATGCTCCCCACCGTCAATGTTTAGTTTGAGAATTCTGTAATTCGGTTATTCTGTGGGCGTGAGTCTGATAGATAGAATGCAATGCAGCGGGCGGGACATACTTAGTTGTTTTTAAAATGTCGCACTCAGGGTGAAGTTAATAGTAGAGGGTTACCACACCTGAGTGTCACACTAAGTTAAAGTTCTGTCGGGCCGGGACGGCCCTGGACGTAATGAGGGTGCAGTGTTGTGGTTTTTAGAACCCTCCACTTGGTAAATATTTGTAATATTCCCTTATAAATAAGACCCTGTAAATATTCCCATTTTTGGTATAAAAGGTCAAAGGTCGCACCCTAGTTAGGCCACGAGCAACACGTAGCACACCATAGGTTTCTCCTTTAGTTATTTCATTAGTATGTGTTTCAGGTAAGGATCTGTTCCCAATAGTTGAATCTGCGTTGTATTAATTAAATAAGAGTAGGTCCCCTTGTCAATTCATATTGCGGCGTAGTCTTCTTCCAAATTGTGTTCCTTGGCTTGCCAGTAGCGTTCGCTGCCTGGCTCAAGCCGCCATTGAACATGCGGTCGGCTCGAGGAAAGAAGGGGCGGAGCCACGGGAAGAGGTGTGGCCTCGCCCACGAGCCGTCGAGGGTGGAGCCAGTGAGCCCTCGCTGACCAACCAGGGCTGAGGTGAGCTCGTTAATAGGCGTGGCTCGATGAAGCGCGGCTTGATTTCTAAGCGGGTTATAAAAGTGCAAGCGCCAAGCCCTCTCAGAGAGATGCGCCAGGGAGAGAGAAGGAGTCAAACCAAAGGAGATGCGCGAGGGGGGGGGCCATTGATGAAGAACTGTGCAGGGGACCGTTGCGATTGAGAGAACAGTGCAGAGACGGCGGATGATAAGAACACTGTGCAGAGGATCGCTTGGAACGATCGTTTGATACGAACTGCCGTTTGGTTTGAGAGCGTTCGGCACGCGATACGCACGCAGCATCCCCGCCCCTCGCGTATGTAAGGTCCGGTCGTGCGCCAACAACACGCGAAGCTGCCTGCCATTCTTCACGGCGGACCCAGAGCCTGGAACCATCTGCTTGGACCCTTCTCTTCCTTCCCACCACCACCACCCCATGCGTGTAAGTGTGTTTGTATTGTACTGGGCGTGTGATAATATAAGACTGTTTAAGGCTGCCCTGTGTCACTGCTTCTTCTTCTTCTTCTTATTGTTCTTCTTCTTCTTGTATATTCCCTTCTTTCATTTCCTCTTCGGGTTTCTTGTAAATAATTAATAAATTATATTTGTTCTTGCTTTCCTTTGGTTCCTCTCATCCGATCGCTTGCGTCCTGTCCCAAATTGAATATCGGTGGCACGATATAGGAATCGCTATAATCGGGTTTAGACTGCCGCTAACGGCTCGAGCTTCGGATTGCTAAACCGCTCGGCAACAATGCATCTTGTCCATGGCTCGGGCAGAAGTATCGCCCTGCTTCCGACCGGAAGGAGCGCTGTATCTTCTAGGACTCGGATGGCCAGCTTAATAAACGAGAGGATTAAACCCCCCTCGGGAAGGGGAGCGCCGTAATCTAAGATCCGCAACAATATTATACTTCACCCATTGTGGTCTATCTGTAAGAAAGTTGTGAATTGATCTTGAAAGTCGAGGTACAACATTTAGTTTCAGTAATTTGTCAATTAATATGTGTGGTACGATGGTATTGAAAGCATTCGAGCAACCAAAAAATAATGATTTTACAATGGAGTTCAGAGTATCAATAATCTATATGATGGTACAATCTTTGGAGATAATCAAGCAGAGCATCCTCCACACCTCGATTTCCAATCTTTGGAGATAAACAAGCAGAGCATCCTCCACACCTCCATTTCCAATATTTGGAGATAAACAAGCAGAGCATTCTCGACACCTCGATTTATAATCTATGGAGACAAACAAGCAGAGCATCCTCCACAACTCGATTTATAATCTATGGAGATAAACAAGCAGAGCGTCCTCCACACCCCAATTTCTAATCTTTGGAGATAAACAAGCAGAGCATCCTCCACACCCCAATTTCTAATCTTTGGAGATAAACAAGCAGCGCTTCCTCCACACCTCGATTTCTAATCTTTGGAGATAAACAAGCAGAGCATCCTCCACACCTCAATTTCTAATATTTGGAGATAAACATGCAGAGCTTCCTCCACATCTCGATTTCCAATCTTTGGAGATAAACAAGCAGGGCATCCTCCACACCTCGATTTCTAATCTTTGGAGATAAACATGCAGAGCTTCCTCCACACCTCAATTTCTAATCTTTGGGGATAAACAAGCAGAGCATCCTCAACACATCGATTTCCAATCTTTGGAGATAAACAAGCAGAGCATCCTCCACACCTCAATTTCTAATCTTTGGAGATAAACAAGCAGAGCATCCTCCACACCTCGATTTCCAATCTTTGGAGATAAACAAGCAGAGCTTCCTCCACACCTCGATTTCCAATCTTTGGAGATAAACAAGCAGAGCGTCCTCCACACCTCGATTTCTAATCTTTGGAGATAAACAAGCAGAGCTTCCTCCACACCTCGATTTCTAATCTTTGGAGATAAACAAGCAGAGCTTCCTCCACACCTCGATTTCCAATCTTTGGAGATAAACAAGCAGAGCTTCCTCCACACCTCGATTTCTAATCTTTGGAGATAAACAAGCAGAGCTTCCTCCACACCTCGATTTCTAATCTTTGGAGATAAACAAGCAGAGCTTCCTCCACACCTCGATTTCTAATCTTTGGAGATAAACAAGCAGAGCTTCCTCCACACCTCGATTTATAATCTATGGAGATAAGCAAGCAGAGCATCCAACACACCTCAATTTCTAATCTTTGGAGATAAACAAGCAGAGCATCCTCCACACCTCGATTTATAATCTTTGGAGATAAACAAGCAGAGCGTCCTCCACACCTCGATATATAATCTATTGAGATAAACAAGCAGCGCATCCTCCACACCTCGATTTATAATATATGGAGAAAAACAAGCAGCGCATCCTCCACACCTCGATTTATATAATCTATTGAGATAAACAAGCAGAGCATCCTCCACACCTCGATTTATAATCTATGGAGATAAACAAGCAGAGCATCCTCCACACCTCGATTTATAATCTATGGAGATAAACAAGCAGAGCATCCTCCACACCTCGATTTATAATCTATGGAGATAAACAAGCAGAGCATCCTCCAAACCTCGATTTACAATCTTTGGAGACAAACAAGGAGGGCATCCTCCACACCCGATTTCCAATCTTTGGAGATAAACAAGCAGCGCATCCTCCACACCTCGATTTATAATCTATAGAGATAAAGAAGCAGCACATCCTCCACACCCGATTTCCAATCTTTGGAGATAAACAAGCAGAGCATCCTCCACACCTTGATTTCCAATCTATGGCGATAAACAAGCAGAGCTTCCTCCACACCTCGATTTCCAATCTTTGGAGATAAACAAGCAGAGCATCCTCCACACCTCGATTTCCAATCTATGGAGATAAACAAGCAGAGCATCCTCCACACCTCGATTTCCAATCTATGGCGATAAACAAGCAGAGCATCCTCCACACCTCGATTTATAAAGCTATGGAGATAAGCAAGCAGAGCATCCTCCACACCTCGATTTCCAATCTTTGGAGATAAACAAGCAGAGCATCCTCCACACCTCGATTTCCAATCTATGGCGATAAACAAGCAGAGCATCCTCCACACCTCAATTTATAAATCTATGGAGATAAACAAGCAGAGCATCCTCCACACCTCGATTTCCAATCTTTGGAGATAAACAAGCAGAGCATCCTCCACACCTCGATTTCTAATCTATGGAGATAAACAAGCAGAGCATCCTCCACACCTCGATTTCCAATCTTTGGAGACAAACAAGCAGAGCATCCGCCAACACCTCGATTTCCAATCTTTGGAGATAAACAAGCAGAGCATCCTCCACACCTCGATTTATAATCTAAGCTCTAAGGAGACAAACAAGCAGAGCATCCTCCACACCTCGATTTATAATCTAATCTCTAAGGACACAAACAAGCAGAGCTTCCTCCACATCTCGATTTATAATCTTTGGAAACAAACAAGCAGCGCATCCTCCACACCTCAATTTCTAATCTATGGAGACAAACAAGCAGGGCATCCTCCACACCTCAATTTCTAATCTATGGAGACAAACAAGCAGAACATCCTCCACACCTCAATTTCTAATCTATGGAGACAAACAAGCAGAGCATCCTCCACACCTCAATTTCTAAGCTATGGAGACAAACAAGCAGAGCATCCTCCACACCTCAATTTCTAATCTATGGAGACAAACAAGCAGAGCATCCTCTACACCTCGATTTCCTATCTTTGGAGATAAACAAGCAGCGCATCCTCCACACCTCGATTTCTAATCTAAGCTCCAAGGAGACAAACAAGCAGAGCTTCCTCCACATCTCGATTTATAATCTTTGGAAACAAACAAGCAGCGCATCCTCCACACCTCAATTTCTAATCTATGGAGACAAACAAGCAGGGCATCCTCCACACCTCAATTTCTAATCTATGAAGACAAACGAAGCAGAGCATCCTCCACACCTCAATTTCTAATCTCTGGAGACAAACAAGCAGAGCATCCTCCACACCTCAATTTCTAATCTCTGGAGACAAACAAGCAGAGCACCCTCCACACCTCAATTTCTAATCTCTGGAGACAAACAAGCAGAGCATCCTCCACACTTCGATTTCTAATCTTTGGAGACAAACAGGTAACGCATCCTCCACACCTCCATTTCTAATCTCTGGAGAAAAACAAGCAGAGAATCCTCCACACTTCGATTTCTAATCTTTGGAGACAAACAGGTAGCGCATCCGCCACACCTCAATTTCTAATCTATGGAGACAAACAAGCAGAGCATCCTCCACA
Organism: Myxine glutinosa; assembly: GCF_964187855.1. Classification (NCBI taxonomy): domain Eukaryota; kingdom Metazoa; phylum Chordata; class Myxini; order Myxiniformes; family Myxinidae; genus Myxine; species Myxine glutinosa. The sequence goes on from NC_136269.1 coordinate 96,759,125, forward strand.
CCTCGATTTATAATCTTTGGAGACAAACAAGCAGAGCATCCTCCACACCTCGATTTATAATCTATGGAGATAAACAAGCAGAGCTTCCTCAACATCTCGATTTATAAATCTATGGAGAAAAACAATCAGAGCATCCTCCACACCTCGATTTCCAATCTTTGGAGATAAACAAGCAGAGCTTCCTCCACACCTCGATTTATAATCTGTGGAGATAAACAAGCAGAGCTTCCTCCACACCTCGATTTATAATCTATGGAGATAAACAAGCAGAGCTTCCTCAACATCTCGATTTATAAATCTATGGAGAAAAACAATCAGAGCATCCTCCACACCTCGATTTCCAATCTTTGGAGATAAACAAGCAGAGCTTCCTCCACACCTCGATTTATAATCTGTGGAGATAAACAAGCAGAGCTTCCTCCACACCTCGATTTATAATCTATGGAGATAAACAAGCAGAGCTTCCTCCACACCTCGATTTCTAATCTATGGAGATAAACAAGCAACGCATCCTCCACAGCTCAATTTCTAATCCATGGAGACAAACAAGCAGCGCATCCTCCACACCTCAATTTCTAATCTTCGGAGACAAACAAGCAGAGCATCCTCCACATCTCGATTTATAATCTTTGGAAACAAACAAGCAGCGCATCCTCCACACCTCAATTTCTAATCTATGGAGACAAACAAGCAGAACCATCCTCCACACCTCAATTTCTAATCTATGGAGACAAACAAGCAGAACATCCTCCACACCTCAATTTCTAATCTCTGGGGACAAACAAGCAGAGCATCCTCCACACCTCAATTTCTAATCTATGGAGACAAACAAGCAGAACATCCTCCACACCTCAATTTCTAATCTCTGGAGACAAACAAGCAGAGCATCCTCCACACCTCGATTTATAATCTGTGGAGATAAACAAGCAGAGCATCCTCCACACCTCAATTTCTAATCTCTGGAGACAAACAAGCAGAGCATCCTCCACACCTCAATTTCTAATCTATGGAGACAAACAAGCAGAACATCCTCCACACCTCAATTTCTAATCTATGGAGATAAACAAGCAGAGCATCCTCCAAACCTCGATTTACAATCTTTGGAGACAAACAAGGAGGGCATCCTCCACACCCGATTTCCAATCTTTGGAGATAAACAAGCAGCGCATCCTCCACACCTCGATTTATAATCTATAGAGATAAAGAAGCAGCACATCCTCCACACCCGATTTCCAATCTTTGGAGATAAACAAGCAGAGCATCCTCCACACCTTGATTTCCAATCTATGGCGATAAACAAGCAGAGCTTCCTCCACACCTCGATTTCCAATCTTTGGAGATAAACAAGCAGAGCATCCTCCACACCTCGATTTCCAATCTATGGAGATAAACAAGCAGAGCATCCTCCACACCTCGATTTCCAATCTATGGCGATAAACAAGCAGAGCATCCTCCACACCTCGATTTATAAAGCTATGGAGATAAACAAGCAGAGCATCCTCCACACCTCGATTTCCAATCTTTGGAGATAAACAAGCAGAGCATCCTCCACACCTCGATTTCCAATCTATGGCGATAAACAAGCAGATCATCCTCCACACCTCGATTTCCAATCTTTGGAGATAAACAAGCAGAGCATCCTCCACACCTCGATTTCTAATCTATGGAGATAAACAAGCAGAGCATCCTCCACACCTCGATTTCCAATCTTTGGAGACAAACAAGCAGAGCATCCGCCAACACCTCGATTTCCAATCTTTGGAGATAAACAAGCAGAGCATCCTCCACACCTCGATTTATAATCTAAGCTCTAAGGAGACAAACAAGCAGAGCATCCTCCACACCTCGATTTATAATCTAATCTCTAAGGACACAAACAAGCAGAGCTTCCTCCACATCTCGATTTATAATCTTTGGAAACAAACAAGCAGCGCATCCTCCACACCTCAATTTCTAATCTATGGAGACAAACAAGCAGGGCATCCTCCACACCTCAATTTCTAATCTATGGAGACAAACAAGCAGAACATCCTCCACACCTCAATTTCTAATCTATGGAGACAAACAAGCAGAGCATCCTCCACACCTCAATTTCTAAGCTATGGAGACAAACAAGCAGAGCATCCTCCACACCTCAATTTCTAATCTATGGAGACAAACAAGCAGAGCATCCTCTACACCTCGATTTCCTATCTTTGGAGATAAACAAGCAGCGCATCCTCCACACCTCGATTTCTAATCTAAGCTCCAAGGAGACAAACAAGCAGAGCTTCCTCCACATCTCGATTTATAATCTTTGGAAACAAACAAGCAGCGCATCCTCCACACCTCAATTTCTAATCTATGGAGACAAACAAGCAGGGCATCCTCCACACCTCAATTTCTAATCTATGAAGACAAACGAAGCAAAGCATCCTCCACACCTCAATTTCTAATCTCTGGAGACAAACAAGCAGAGCATCCTCCACACCTCAATTTCTAATCTCTGGAGACAAACAAGCAGAGCACCCTCCACACCTCAATTTCTAATCTCTGGAGACAAACAAGCAGAGCATCCTCCACACTTCGATTTCTAATCTTTGGAGACAAACAGGTAACGCATCCTCCACACCTCGATTTCTAATCTATGGAGATAAACAAGCAGAGCATCCTCCACACTTCGATTTCTAATCTTTGGAGACAAACAGGTAACGCATCCTCCACACCTCCATTTCTAATCTCTGGAGAAAAACAAGCAGAGAATCCTCCACACTTCGATTTCTAATCTTTGGAGACAAACAGGTAGCGCATCCGCCACACCTCAATTTCTAATCTATGGAGACAAACAAGCAGAGCATCCTCCACACCTCGATTTATAATCTTTGGAGACAAACAAGCAGAGCATCCTCCACACCTCGATTTATAATCTATGGAGATAAACAAGCAGAGCTTCCTCAACATCTCGATTTATAAATCTATGGAGAAAAACAATCAGAGCATCCTCCACACCTCGATTTCCAATCTTTGGAGATAAACAAGCAGAGCTTCCTCCACACCTCGATTTATAATCTGTGGAGATAAACAAGCAGAGCTTCCTCCACACCTCGATTTATAATCTATGGAGATAAACAAGCAGAGCTTCCTCAACATCTCGATTTATAAATCTATGGAGAAAAACAATCAGAGCATCCTCCACACCTCGATTTCCAATCTTTGGAGATAAACAAGCAGAGCTTCCTCCACACCTCGATTTATAATCTGTGGAGATAAACAAGCAGAGCTTCCTCCACACCTCGATTTATAATCTATGGAGATAAACAAGCAGAGCTTCCTCCACACCTCGATTTCTAATCTATGGAGATAAACAAGCAACGCATCCTCCACAGCTCAATTTCTAATCCATGGAGACAAACAAGCAGCGCATCCTCCACACCTCAATTTCTAATCTACGGAGACAAACAAGCAGAGCATCCTCCACATCTCGATTTATAATCTTTGGAAACAAACAAGCAGCGCATCCTCCACACCTCAATTTCTAATCTATGGAGACAAACAAGCAGAACCATCCTCCACACCTCAATTTCTAATCTATGGAGACAAACAAGCAGAACATCCTCCACACCTCAATTTCTAATCTCTGGAGACAAACAAGCAGAGCATCCTCCACACCTCAATTTCTAATCTATGGAGACAAACAAGCAGAACATCCTCCACACCTCAATTTCTAATCTCTGGAGACAAACAAGCAGAGCATCCTCCACACCTCGATTTATAATCTGTGGAGATAAACAAGCAGAGCATCCTCCACACCTCAATTTCTAATCTCTGGAGACAAACAAGCAGAGCATCCTCCACACCTCAATTTCTAATCTATGGAGACAAACAAGCAGAACATCCTCCACACCTCAATTTCTAATCTATGGAGATAAACAAGCAGAGCATCCTCCAAACCTCGATTTACAATCTTTGGAGACAAACAAGGAGGGCATCCTCCACACCCGATTTCCAATCTTTGGAGATAAACAAGCAGCGCATCCTCCACACCTCGATTTATAATCTATAGAGATAAAGAAGCAGCACATCCTCCACACCCGATTTCCAATCTTTGGAGATAAACAAGCAGAGCATCCTCCACACCTTGATTTCCAATCTATGGCGATAAACAAGCAGAGCTTCCTCCACACCTCGATTTCCAATCTTTGGAGATAAACAAGCAGAGCATCCTCCACACCTCGATTTCCAATCTATGGAGATAAACAAGCAGAGCATCCTCCACACCTCGATTTCCAATCTATGGCGATAAACAAGCAGAGCATCCTCCACACCTCGATTTATAAAGCTATGGAGATAAACAAGCAGAGCATCCTCCACACCTCGATTTCCAATCTTTGGAGATAAACAAGCAGAGCATCCTCCACACCTCGATTTCCAATCTATGGCGATAAACAAGCAGAGCATCCTCCACACCTCGATTTCCAATCTTTGGAGATAAACAAGCAGAGCATCCTCCACACCTCGATTTCTAATCTATGGAGATAAACAAGCAGAGCATCCTCCACACCTCGATTTCCAATCTTTGGAGACAAACAAGCAGAGCATCCGCCAACACCTCGATTTCCAATCTTTGGAGATAAACAAGCAGAGCATCCTCCACACCTCGATTTATAATCTAAGCTCTAAGGAGACAAACAAGCAGAGCATCCTCCACACCTCGATTTATAATCTAATCTCTAAGGACACAAACAAGCAGAGCTTCCTCCACATCTCGATTTATAATCTTTGGAAACAAACAAGCAGCGCATCCTCCACACCTCAATTTCTAATCTATGGAGACAAACAAGCAGGGCATCCTCCACACCTCAATTTCTAATCTATGGAGACAAACAAGCAGAACATCCTCCACACCTCAATTTCTAATCTATGGAGACAAACAAGCAGAGCATCCTCCACACCTCAATTTCTAAGCTATGGAGACAAACAAGCAGAGCATCCTCCACACCTCAATTTCTAATCTATGGAGACAAACAAGCAGAGCATCCTCTACACCTCGATTTCCTATCTTTGGAGATAAACAAGCAGCGCATCCTCCACACCTCGATTTCTAATCTAAGCTCCAAGGAGACAAACAAGCAGAGCTTCCTCCACATCTCGATTTATAATCTTTGGAAACAAACAAGCAGCGCATCCTCCACACCTCAATTTCTAATCTATGGAGACAAACAAGCAGGGCATCCTCCACACCTCAATTTCTAATCTATGAAGACAAACGAAGCAGAGCATCCTCCACACCTCAATTTCTAATCTCTGGAGACAAACAAGCAGAGCATCCTCCACACCTCAATTTCTAATCTCTGGAGACAAACAAGCAGAGCACCCTCCACACCTCAATTTCTAATCTCTGGAGACAAACAAGCAGAGCATCCTCCACACTTCGATTTCTAATCTTTGGAGACAAACAGGTAACGCATCCTCCACACCTCGATTTCTAATCTATGGAGATAAACAAGCAGAGCATCCTCCACACTTCGATTTCTAATCTTTGGAGACAAACAGGTAACGCATCCTCCACACCTCCATTTCTAATCTCTGGAGAAAAACAAGCAGAGAATCCTCCACACTTCGATTTCTAATCTTTGGAGACAAACAGGTAGCGCATCCGCCACACCTCAATTTCTAATCTATGGAGACAAACAAGCAGAGCATCCTCCACACCTCGATTTATAATCTTTGGAGACAAACAAGCAGAGCATCCTCCACACCTCGATTTATAATCTATGGAGATAAACAAGCAGAGCTTCCTCAACATCTCGATTTATAAATCTATGGAGAAAAACAATCAGAGCATCCTCCACACCTCGATTTCCAATCTTTGGAGATAAACAAGCAGAGCTTCCTCCACACCTCGATCTATAATCTGTGGAGATAAACAAGCAGAGCTTCCTCCACACCTCGATTTATAATCTATGGAGATAAACAAGCAGAGCTTCCTCAACATCTCGATTTATAAATCTATGGAGAAAAACAATCAGAGCATCCTCCACACCTCGATTTCCAATCTTTGGAGATAAACAAGCAGAGCTTCCTCCACACCTCGATTTATAATCTGTGGAGATAAACAAGCAGAGCTTCCTCCACACCTCGATTTATAATCTATGGAGATAAACAAGCAGAGCTTCCTCCACACCTCGATTTCTAATCTATGGAGATAAACAAGCAACGCATCCTCCACAGCTCAATTTCTAATCCATGGAGACAAACAAGCAGCGCATCCTCCACACCTCAATTTCTAATCTACGGAGACAAACAAGCAGAGCATCCTCCACATCTCGATTTATAATCTTTGGAAACAAACAAGCAGCGCATCCTCCACACCTCAATTTCTAATCTATGGAGACAAACAAGCAGAACCATCCTCCACACCTCAATTTCTAATCTATGGAGACAAACAAGCAGAACATCCTCCACACCTCAATTTCTAATCTCTGGAGACAAACAAGCAGAGCATCCTCCACACCTCAATTTCTAATCTATGGAGACAAACAAGCAGAACATCCTCCACACCTCAATTTCTAATCTCTGGAGACAAACAAGCAGAGCATCCTCCACACCTCGATTTATAATCTGTGGAGATAAACAAGCAGAGCATCCTCCACACCTCAATTTCTAATCTCTGGAGACAAACAAGCAGAGCATCCTCCACACCTCAATTTCTAATCTATGGAGACAAACAAGCAGAACATCCTCCACACCTCAATTTCTAATCTATGGAGATAAACAAGCAGAGCATCCTCCAAACCTCGATTTACAATCTTTGGAGACAAACAAGGAGGGCATCCTCCACACCCGATTTCCAATCTTTGGAGATAAACAAGCAGCGCATCCTCCACACCTCGATTTATAATCTATAGAGATAAAGAAGCAGCACATCCTCCACACCCGATTTCCAATCTTTGGAGATAAACAAGCAGAGCATCCTCCACACCTTGATTTCCAATCTATGGCGATAAACAAGCAGAGCTTCCTCCACACCTCGATTTCCAATCTTTGGAGATAAACAAGCAGAGCATCCTCCACACCTCGATTTCCAATCTATGGAGATAAACAAGCAGAGCATCCTCCACACCTCGATTTCCAATCTATGGCGATAAACAAGCAGAGCATCCTCCACACCTCGATTTATAAAGCTATGGAGATAAACAAGCAGAGCATCCTCCACACCTCGATTTCCAATCTTTGGAGATAAACAAGCAGAGCATCCTCCACACCTCGATTTCCAATCTATGGCGATAAACAAGCAGAGCATCCTCCACACCTCGATTTCCAATCTTTGGAGATAAACAAGCAGAGCATCCTCCACACCTCGATTTCTAATCTATGGAGATAAACAAGCAGAGCATCCTCCACACCTCGATTTCCAATCTTTGGAGACAAACAAGCAGAGCATCCGCCAACACCTCGATTTCCAATCTTTGGAGATAAACAAGCAGAGCATCCTCCACACCTCGATTTATAATCTAAGCTCTAAGGAGACAAACAAGCAGAGCAGCCTCCACACCTCGATTTATAATCTAATCTCTAAGGACACAAACAAGCAGAGCTTCCTCCACATCTCGATTTATAATCTTTGGAAACAAACAAGCAGCGCATCCTCCACACCTCAATTTCTAATCTATGGAGACAAACAAGCAGGGCATCCTCCACACCTCAATTTCTAATCTATGGAGACAAACAAGCAGAACATCCTCCACACCTCAATTTCTAATCTATGGAGACAAACAAGCAGAGCATCCTCCACACCTCAATTTCTAAGCTATGGAGACAAACAAGCAGAGCATCCTCCACACCTCAATTTCTAATCTATGGAGACAAACAAGCAGAGCATCCTCTACACCTCGATTTCCTATCTTTGGAGATAAACAAGCAGCGCATCCTCCACACCTCGATTTCTAATCTAAGCTCCAAGGAGACAAACAAGCAGAGCTTCCTCCACATCTCGATTTATAATCTTTGGAAACAAACAAGCAGCGCATCCTCCACACCTCAATTTCTAATCTATGGAGACAAACAAGCAGGGCATCCTCCACACCTCAATTTCTAATCTATGAAGACAAACGAAGCAGAGCATCCTCCACACCTCAATTTCTAATCTCTGGAGACAAACAAGCAGAGCATCCTCCACACCTCAATTTCTAATCTCTGGAGACAAACAAGCAGAGCATCCTCCACACCTCAATTTCTAATCTCTGGAGACAAACAAGCAGAGCATCCTCCACACTTCGATTTCTAATCTTTGGAGACAAACAGGTAACGCATCCTCCACACCTCGATTTCTAATCTATGGAGATAAACAAGCAGAGCATCATCCACACTTCGATTTCTAATCTCTGGAGACAAACAAGCAGAGCATCCTCCACACCTCAATTTCTAATCTCTGGAGACAAACAAGCAGAGCATCCTCCACACTTCGATTTCTAATCTTTGGAGACAAACAGGTAACGCATCCTCCACACCTCCATTTCTAATCTCTGGAGAAAAACAAGCAGAGAATCCTCCACACTTCGATTTCTAATCTTTGGAGACAAACAGGTAGCGCATCCGCCACACCTCAATTTCTAATCTATGGAGACAAACAAGCAGAGCATCCTCCACACCTCGATTTATAATCTTTGGAGACAAACAAGCAGAGCATCCTCCACACCTCGATTTATAATCTATGGAGATAAACAAGCAGAGCTTCCTCAACATCTCGATTTATAAATCTATGGAGAAAAACAATCAGAGCATCCTCCACACCTCGATTTCCAATCTTTGGAGATAAACAAGCAGAGCTTCCTCCACACCTCGATTTATAATCTGTGGAGATAAACAAGCAGAGCTTCCTCCACACCTCGATTTATAATCTATGGAGATAAACAAGCAGAGCTTCCTCAACATCTCGATTTATAAATCTATGGAGAAAAACAATCAGAGCATCCTCCACACCTCGATTTCCAATCTTTGGAGATAAACAAGCAGAGCTTCCTCCACACCTCGATTTATAATCTGTGGAGATAAACAAGCAGAGCTTCCTCCACACCTCGATTTATAATCTATGGAGATAAACAAGCAGAGCTTCCTCCACACCTCGATTTCTAATCTATGGAGATAAACAAGCAACGCATCCTCCACAGCTCAATTTCTAATCCATGGAGACAAACAAGCAGCGCATCCTCCACACCTCAATTTCTAATCTACGGAGACAAACAAGCAGAGCATCCTCCACATCTCGATTTATAATCTTTGGAAACAAACAAGCAGCGCATCCTCCACACCTCAATTTCTAATCTATGGAGACAAACAAGCAGAACATCCTCCACACCTCAATTTCTAATCTATGGAGACAAACAAGCAGAACATCCTCCACACCTCAATTTCTAATCTCTGGAGACAAACAAGCAGAGCATCCTCCACACCTCAATTTCTAATCTATGGAGACAAACAAGCAGAACATCCTCCACACCTCAATTTCTAATCTCTGGAGACAAACAAGCAGAGCATCCTCCACACCTCGATTTATAATCTGTGGAGATAAACAAGCAGAGCATCCTCCACACCTCAATTTCTAATCTCTGGAGACAAACAAGCAGAGCATCCTCCACACCTCAATTTCTAATCTATGGAGACAAACAAGCAGAACATCCTCCACACCTCAATTTCGAATCTATGGAGATAAACAAGCAGAGCATCCTCCACACCTCAATTTCTAATCTCTGGAGACAAACAAGCAGAGCATCCTCCACACCTCAATTTCTAATCTATGGAGACAAACAAGCAGAACATCCTCCACACCTCAATTTCGAATCTATGGAGACAAACAAGCAGAGCATCCTCCACACCTCAATTTCTAATCTATGGAGACAAACAAGCAGAACATCCTCCACACCTCAATTTCTAATCTATGGAGACAAACAAGCAGAACATCCTCCACACCTCAATTTCGAATCTATGGAGACAAACAAGCAGAGCATCCTCCACACCTCGATTTCTAATCTAAGCTCCAAGGAGACAAACAAGCAGAGCATCCTCCACACTTCGATTTATAATCTAATCTCTAAGGAGACAAACAAGCAGAGCTTCCTCCACATCTCGATTTATAATCTTTGGAAACAAACAAGCAGCGCATCCTCCACACCTCAATTTCTAATCTATGGAGACAAACAAGCAGAGCATCCTACACACCTCAATTTCTAATCTATGGAGACAAACAAGCAGAGCATCCTTCACACCTCAATTTCGAATCTATGGAGACAAACAAGCAGAGCATCCTCAACATCTCAATTTCTAATCTATGGAGACAAACAAGCAGAGCATCCTCCACACCTCAATTTCTAATCTATGGAGACAAACAAGCAGAGCATCCTCCACACATCGATTTCCAATCTTTGGAGATAAACAAGCAGAGCTTCCTCCACACCTCGATTTCCAATCTTGGAGATAAACAAGCAGAGCATCCTCCACACCTCGATTTCTAATCTATGGAGATAAACAAGCAGAGCATCCTCCACACCTCGATTTCCAATCTTTGGAGATAAACAAGCAGAGCATCCTCCACACCTCGATTTCTAATCTATGGAGACAAACAAGCAGAGCATCCTCCACACCCGATTTCCAATCTATGGAGATAAACAAGCAGAGCATCCCCCACACCTCGATTTCCAATCTTTGGAGATAAACAATCAGAGCATCCTCCACACCTCGATTTCCAATCTTTGGAGATAAACAAGCAGAGCATCCTCCACACCTCGATTTCTAATCTATGGAGATAAACAAGCAGAGCATCCTCCACACCTCGATTTATAAATCTATGGAGAAAAACAATCAGAGCATCCTCCACACCTCTATTTCCAATCTTTGGAGATAAACAAGCAGAGCATCCTCCACACCTCGATTTCCAATCTTTGGAGACAAACAAGCAGAGCATCCGCCACAGCTCGATTTCCAATCTTTGGAGATAAACAAGCAGAGCATCCTCCACACCTCGATTTATAATCTAATCTCCAAGGACACAAACAAGCAGAGCTTCCTCCACATCTCGATTTATAATCTTTGGAAACAAACAAGCAGCGCATCCTCCACACCTCAATTTCTAATCTATGGAGACAAACAAGCAGAACATCCTCCACATCTCGATTGCTAATCTATGGAGATAAACAAGCAGAACATCCTCCACACCTCGATTTCCAATCTTTGGAGATAAACAAGCAGAGCATCCTCCACGCCTCGATTTCCAATCTTTGGAGACAAACAAGCAGAGCATCCTCCACACTTCGATTTCTAATCTTTGGAGACAAACAGGTAACGCATCCTCCACACCTCGATTTCTAATCTATGGAGATAAACAAGCAGAGCATCATCCACACTTCGATTTCTAATCTTTGGAGATAAACAAGCAGAGCTTCCTCCACACCTCGATTTCTAATCTTTGGAGATAAACAAGCAGAGCTTCCTCCACACCTCGATTTCCAATCTTTGGAGATAAACAAGCAGAGCTTCCTCCACACCTCGATTTCTAATCTTTGGAGATAAACAAGCAGAGCTTCCTCCACACCTCGATTTCTAATCTTTGGAGATAAACAAGCAGAGCTTCCTCCACACCTCGATTTCTAATCTTTGGAGATAAACAAGCAGAGCTTCCTCCACACCTCGATTTATAATCTATGGAGATAAGCAAGCAGAGCATCCAACACACCTCAATTTCTAATCTTTGGAGATAAACAAGCAGAGCATCCTCCACACCTCGATTTATAATCTATGGAGATAAACAAGCAGAGCATCCTCCACACCTCGATTTCTAATCTTTGGAGATAAACAAGCAGAGCGTCCTCCACACCTCGATATATAATCTATTGAGATAAACAAGCAGCGCATCCTCCACACCTCGATTTATAATATATGGAGAAAAACAAGCAGCGCATCCTCCACACCTCGATTTATAATCTATGGAGATAAACAAGCAGAGCATCCTCCACACCTCGATTTATAATCTATGGAGATAAACAAGCAGAGCTTCCTCCACACCTCGATTTATAATCTATGGAGATAAACAAGCAGAGCATCCTCCACACCTCGATTTATAATCTATGGAGATAAACAAGCAGAGCATCCTCCACACCTCGATTTATAATCTATGGAGATAAACAAGCAGAGCATCCCCCACACCTCGATTTATAATCTATGGAGATAAACAAGCAGAGCATCCTCCACACCCGATTTCCAATCTTTGGAGATAAACAAGCAGCGCATCCTCCACACCTCGATTTATAATCTATAGAGATAAAGAAGCAGCACATCCTCCACACCCGATTTCCAATCTTTGGAGATAAACAAGCAGAGCATCCTCCACACCTCGATTTCCAATCTTTGGAGATAAACAAGCAGAGCATCCTCCACACCTCGATTTCCAATCTATGGAGATAAACAACCAGAGCATCCTCCACACCTCGATTTCCAATCTATGGCGATAAACAAGCAGAGCATCCTCCACACCTCGATTTATAAAGCTATGGAGATAAACAAGCAGAGCATCCTCCACACCTCGATTTCCAATCTTTGGAGATAAACAAGCAGAGCATCCTCCACACCTCGATTTCCAATCTATGGCGATAAACAAGCAGAGCATCCTCCACACCTCGATTTCCAATCTATGGAGATAAACAAGCAGAGCATCCTCCACACCTCGATTTCCAATCTATGGCGATAAACAAGCAGAGCATCCTCCACACCTCGATTTCCAATCTTTGGAGATAAACAAGCAGAGCATCCTCCACACCTCGATTTATAATCTATGGAGATAAACAAGCAGAGCATCCTCCACACCTCGATTTATAATCTATGGAGATAAACAAGCAGAGCTTCCTCCACACCTCGATTTCTAATCTTTGGAGATAAACAAGCAGAGCTTCCTCCACACCTCGATTTATAATCTATGGAGATAAGCAAGCAGAGCATCCAACACACCTCAATTTCTAATCTTTGGAGATAAACAAGCAGAGCATCCTCCACACCTCGATTTATAATCTATGGAGATAAACAAGCAGAGCATCCTCCACACCTCGATTTCTAATCTTTGGAGATAAACAAGCAGAGCGTCCTCCACACCTCGATATATAATCTATTGAGATAAACAAGCAGCGCATCCTCCACACCTCGATTTATAATATATGGAGAAAAACAAGCAGCGCATCCTCCACACCTCGATTTATAATCTATTGAGATAAACAAGCAGAGCATCCTCCACACCTCGATTTATAATCTATGGAGATAAACAAGCAGAGCATCCTCCACACCTCGATTTATAATCTATGGAGATAAACAAGCAGAGCTTCCTCCACACCTCGATTTATAATCTATGGAGATAAACAAGCAGAGCATCCTCCACACCTCGATTTATAATCTATGGAGATAAACAAGCAGAGCATCCTCCACACCTCGATTTATAATCTATGGAGATAAACAAGCAGAGCATCCCCCACACCTCGATTTATAATCTATGGAGATAAACAAGCAGAGCATCCTCCACACCCGATTTCCAATCTTTGGAGATAAACAAGCAGCGCATCCTCCACACCTCGATTTATAATCTATAGAGATAAAGAAGCAGCACATCCTCCACACCCGATTTCCAATCTTTGGAGATAAACAAGCAGAGCATCCTCCACACCTCGATTTCCAATCTTTGGAGATAAACAAGCAGAGCATCCTCCACACCTCGATTTCCAATCTATGGAGATAAACAAGCAGAGCATCCTCCACACCTCGATTTCCAATCTATGGCGATAAACAAGCAGAGCATCCTCCACACCTCGATTTATAAAGCTATGGAGATAAACAAGCAGAGCATCCTCCACACCTCGATTTCCAATCTTTGGAGATAAACAAGCAGAGCATCCTCCACACCTCGATTTCCAATCTATGGCGATAAACAAGCAGAGCATCCTCCACACCTCGATTTCCAATCTATGGAGATAAACAAGCAGAGCATCCTCCACACCTCGATTTCCAATCTATGGCGATAAACAAGCAGAGCATCCTCCACACCTCGATTTCCAATCTTTGGAGATAAACAAGCAGAGCATCCTCCACACCTCGATTTATAATCTATGGAGATAAACAAGCAGAGCATCCTCCACACCTCGATTTATAATCTATGGAGATAAACAAGCAGAGCTTCCTCCACACCTCGATTTATAATCTATGGAGATAAACAAGCAGAGCATCCTCCACACCTCGATTTATAATCTATGGAGATAAACAAGCAGAGCATCCTCCACACCTCGATTTATAATCTATGGAGATAAACAAGCAGAGCATCCTCCACACCTCGATTTATAATCTATGGAGATAAACAAGCAGAGCATCCTCCACACCCGATTTCCAATCTTTGGAGATAAACAAGCAGCGCATCCTCCACACCTCGATTTATAATCTATAGAGATAAAGAAGCAGCACATCCTCCACACCCGATTTCCAATCTTTGGAGATAAACAAGCAGAGCATCCTCCACACCTCGATTTCCAATCTTTGGAGATAAACAAGCAGAGCATCCTCCACACCTCGATTTCCAATCTATGGAGATAAACAAGCAGAGCATCCTCCACACCTCGATTTCCAATCTATGGCGATAAACAAGCAGAGCATCCTCCACACCTCGATTTATAAAGCTATGGAGATAAACAAGCAGAGCATCCTCCACACCTCGATTTCCAATCTTTGGAGATAAACAAGCAGAGCATCCTCCACACCTCGATTTCCAATCTATGGCGATAAACAAGCAGAGCATCCTCCACACCTCGATTTCCAATCTATGGAGATAAACAAGCAGAGCATCCTCCACACCTCGATTTCCAATCTATGGCGATAAACAAGCAGAGCATCCTCCACACCTCGATTTATAAAGCTATGGAGATAAACAAGCAGAGCATCCTCCACACCTCGATTTCCAATCTTTGCAGATAAACAAGCAGAGCATCCTCCACACCTCGATTTCCAATCTATTGCGATAAACAAGCAGAGCATCCTCCACACCTCAATTTATAAATCTATGGAGATAAACAAGCAGAGCATCCTCCACACCTCGATTTCCAATCTTTGGAGATAAACAAGCAGAGCATCCTCCACACCTCGATTTCTAATCTATGGAGATAAACAAGCAGAGCATCCTCCACACCTCGATTTCCAATCTTTGGAGACAAACAAGCAGAGCATCCGCCAACACCTCGATTTCCAATCTTTGGAGATAAACAAGCAGAGCATCCTCCACACCTCGATTTATAATTTAAGCTCTAAGGAGACAAACAAGCAGAGCATCCTCCACACCTCGATTTATAATCTAATCTCTAAGGACACAAACAAGCAGAGCTTCCTCCACATCTCGATTTATAATCTTTGGAAACAAACAAGCAGCGCATCCTCCACACCTCAATTTCTAATCTATGGAGACAAACAAGCAGGGCATCCTCCACACCTCAATTTCTAATCTATGGAGACAAACAAGCAGAACATCCTCCACACCTCAATTTCTAATCTATGGAGACAAACAAGCAGAGCATCCTCCACACCTCAATTTCTAAGCTATGGAGACAAACAAGCAGAGCATCCTCCACACCTCAATTTCTAATCTATGGAGACAAACAAGCAGAGCATCCTCTACACCTCGATTTCCTATCTTTGGAGATAAACAAGCAGCGCATCCTCCACACCTCGATTTCTAATCTAAGCTCCAAGGAGACAAACAAGCAGAACTTCCTCCACATCTCGATTTATAATCTTTGGAAACAAACAAGCAGCGCATCCTCCACACCTCAATTTCTAATCTATGGAGACAAACAAGCAGGGCATCCTCCACACCTCAATTTCTAATCTATGGAGACAAACGAAGCAGAGCATCCTCCACACCTCAATTTCTAATCTCTGGAGACAAACAAGCAGAGCATCCTCCACACCTCAATTTCTAATCTCTGGAGACAAACAAGCAGAGCATCCTCCACACCTCAATTTCTAATCTCTGGAGACAAACAAGCAGAGCATCCTCCACACTTCGATTTCTAATCTTTGGAGACAAACAGGTAACGCATCCTCCACACCTCGATTTCTAATCTATGGAGATAAACAAGCAGAGCATCATCCACACTTCGATTTCTAATCTCTGGAGACAAACAAGCAGAGCATCCTCCACACCTCAATTTCTAATCTCTGGAGACAAACAAGCAGAGCATCCTCCACACCTCCATTTCTAATCTCTGGAGAAAAACAAGCAGAGAATCCTCCACACTTCGATTTCTAATCTTTGGAGACAAACAGGTAGCACATCCTCCACACCTCGATTTCTAATCTATGGAGATAAACAAGCAGAGCATCATCCACACCTCGATTAATAATCATTGGAGATAAACAAGCAAAGCATCCTCCACACCTCAATTTCTAATCTATGGAGACAAACAAGCAGAGCATCCTCCACACCTCGATTTATAATCTTTGGAGATAAACAAGCAGAGCTTCCTCAACATCTCGATTTATAAATCTATGGAGAAAAACAATCAGAGCATCCTCCACACCTCGATTTCCAATCTTTGGAGATAAACAAGCAGAGCTTCCTCCACACCTCGATTTATAATCTGTGGAGATAAACAAGCAGAGCTTCCTCCACACCTCGATTTATAATCTATGGAGATAAACAAGCAGAGCTTCCTCCATACCTCGATTTCTAATCTATGGAGATAAACAAGCAACGCATCCTCCACAGCTCAATTTCTAATCCATGGAGACAAACAAGCAGCGCATCCTCCACACCTCAATTTCTAATCTACGGAGACAAACAAGCAGAGCATCCTCCACATCTCGATTTATAATCTTTGGAAACAAACAAGCAGCGCATCCTCCACACCTCAATTTCTAATCTATGGAGACAAACAAGCAGAACATCCTCCACACCTCAATTTCTAATCTATGGAGACAAACAAGCAGAACATCCTCCACACCTCAATTTCTAATCTCTGGAGACAAACAAGCAGAGCATCCTCCACACCTCAATTTCTAATCTATGGAGACAAACAAGCAGAACATCCTCCACACCTCAATTTCTAATCTCTGGAGACAAACAAGCAGAGCATCCTCCACACCTCAATTTCTAATCTATGGAGACAAACAAGCAGAACATCCTCCACACCTCGATTTATAATCTGTGGAGATAAACAAGCAGAGCATCCTCCACACCTCAATTTCTAATCGCTGGAGACAAACAAGCAGAGCATCCTCCACACCTCAATTTCTAATCTATGGAGACAAACATGCAGAACATCCTCCACACCTCAATTTCGAATCTATGGAGACAAACAAGTAGAGCATCCTCCACACCTCGATTTCCTATCTTTGGAGATAAACAAGCAGAGCATCCTCCACGCTTCGATTTATAATCTAATCTCGAAGGAGACAAACAAGCAGAGCTTCCTCCACATCTCGATTTATAATCTTTGGAAACAAACAAGCAGCGCATCCTCCACACCTCAATTTCTAATCTATGGAGACAAACAAGCAGAGCATCCTACACACCTCAATTTCGAATCTATGGAGACAAACAAGCAGAGCATCCTTCACACCTCAATTTCGAATCTATGGAGACAAACAAGCAGAGCATCCTTCACACCTCAATTTCGAATCTATGGAGACAAACAAGCAGAGCATCCTCAACACCTCAATTTCCAATCTTGGAGATAAACAAGCAGAGCATCCTCCACACCTCGATTTCTAATCTATGGAGATAAACAAGCAGAGCATCCTCCACACCTCGATTTCCAATCTTTTGAGATAAACAAGCAGAGCATCCTCCACACCTCGATTTCTAATCTATGGAGACAAACAAGCAGAGCATCCTCCACACCTCGATTTCCAAACTTTGGAGATAAACAAGCAGAGCTTCCTCCACACCTCCATTTCCAATCTTTGGAGATAAACAAGCCGAGCTTCCTCCACACCTCGATTTCCAATCTTTGGAGATAAACAAGCAGAGCATCCTCCACACCTCGATTTCCAATCTATGGAGATAAACAAGCAGAGCATCCCCCACACCTCGATTTCCAATCTTTGGAGACAAACAAGCAGAGCATCCTCCACATCTCGATTTATAAATCTATGGAGATAAACAATCAGAGCATCCTCCACACCTCGATTTCCAATCTTTGGAGATAAACAAGCAGAGCATCCTCCACACCTCGATTTATAAATCTATGGAGAAAAACAATCAGAGCATCCTCCACACCTCGATTTCCAATCTTTGGAGATAAACAAGCAGAGCATCCTCCACACCTCGATTTCCAATCTTTGGAGACAAACAAGCAGAGCATCCGCCACAGCTCGATTTCCAATCTTTGGAGATAAACAAGCAGAGCATCCTCCACACCTCGATTTATAATCTAAGCTCCAAGGACACAAACAAGCAGAGCTTCCTCCACATCTCGATTTATAATCTTTGGAAACAAACAAGCAGAGCATCCTCCACACCTCGATTTATAATCGATGCTCCAAGGAGACAAACAAGCAGAGCATCCTCCACACCTCGATTTATAATCTAATCTCCAAGGACACAAACAAGCAGAGCTTCCTCCACATCTCGATTTATAATCTTTGGAAACAAACAAGCAGAGCATCCTCCACACCTCGATTTATAATCTAATCTCCAAGGACACAAACAAGCAGAGCTTCCTCCACATCTCGATTTATAATCTTTGGAAACAAACAAGCAGAACATCCTCCACATCTCGATTGCTAATCTATGGAGATAAACAAGCAGAACATCCTCCACACCTCGATTTCCAATCTTTGGAGATAAACAAGCAGAGCATCCTCCACGCCTCGATTTCCAATCTTTGGAGATAAACAAGCAGAGCATCCTCCACACCTCGATTTCTAATCTATGGAGATAAACATGCAGAGCAGCCTCCACACCTCGATTTCTAATCTCTGGAGACAAACAAGCAGAGCATCCTCCACACCTCAATTTCTAATCTCTGGAGACAAACAAGCAGAGCATCCTCCACATCTCGATTTATAATCTTTGGAAACAAACAAGCAGAGCATCCTCCACACCTCGATTTATAATCTATGGAGATAAACAAGCAGAGCTTCCTCCACATCTCGATTTATAAATCTATGGAGAAAAACAATCAGAGCAGCCTCCACACTTCGATTTCTAATCTTTGGAGATAAACAAGCAGAGCTTCCTCCACACCTCGATTTATAATCTATGGAGATAAACAAGCAGAGCTTCCTCCACACCTCGATTTATAATCTATGGAGATAAACAAGCAGAACATCCTCCACATCTCGATTGCTAATCTATGGAGATAAACAAGCAGAACATCCTCCACACCTCGATTTCCAATCTTTGGAGATAAACAAGCAGAGCATCCTCCACACCTCGATTTCCAATCTTTGGAGATAAACTAGCAGCGCATCCTCCACATCTCGATTTACAATCTTTGGAGGTAAACAAGCAGAGCATCCTCCACACCTCGATTTCCAATCTTTGGAGATAAACTAGCAGAGCATCCTCCACACCTCGATTTACAATCTTTGGAGATAAACTAGCAGCGCATCCTCCACACCTCAATTTCTAATCTATGGAGACAAACAAGCAGAGCATCCTCCACACCTCGATTTATAATCTTTGGAGACAAACAAGCAGAGCATCCTCCACACCTCGATTTATAATCTATGGAGATAAACAAGCAGAGCTTCCTCCACATCTCGATTTATAAATCTATGGAGAAAAACAATCAGAGCAGCCTCCACACCTCGATTTCCAATCTTTGGAGATAAACAAGCAGAGCTTCCTCCACACCTCGATTTATAATCTATGGAGATAAACAAGCAGAGCTTCCTCCACACCTGGATTTATAATCTATGGAGATAAACAAGCAGAGCTTCCTCCACACCTCGATTTATAATCTTTGGAGATAAACAAGCAGAGCATCCTCCACACCTCGATTTCCAATCTATGGCGATAAACAAGCAGAGCATCCTCCACACCTCAATTTATAAATCTATGGAGATAAACAAGCAGAGCATCCTCCACACCTCGATTTCTAATCTATGGAGACAAACAAGCAGAGCATCTTCCACACCTCGATTTATAATCTTTGGAGACAAACAAGCAGAGCATCCTCCACACCTCGATTTATAATCTATGGAGATAAACAAGCAGAGCTTCCTCCACATCTCGATTTATAAATCTATGGAGAAAAACAATCAGAGCAGCCTCCACACCTCGATTTCCAATCTTTGGAGATAAACAAGCAGAGCTTCCTCCACACCTCGATTTATAATCTATGGAGATAAACAAGCAGAGCTTCCTCCACACCTGGATTTATAATCTTTGGAGATAAACAAGCAGAGCTTCCTCCACACCTCGATTTATAATCTTTGGAGATAAACAAGCAGAGCATCCTCCACACCTCGATTTCCAATCTATGGCGATAAACAAGCAGAGCATCCTCCACACCTCAATTTATAAATCTATGGAGATAAACAAGCAGAGCTTCCTCCACACCTCGATTTCCAATCTTTGGAGATAAACAAGCAGAGCATCCTCCACACCTCGATTTCCAATCTTTGGAGACAAACAAGCAGAGCATCCGCCAACACCTCGATTTCCAATCTTTGGAGATAAACAAGCAGAGCATCCTCCACACCTCGATTTATAATCTAAGCTCTAAGGAGACAAACAAGCAGAGCATCCTCCACACCTCGATTTATAATCTTTGGAAACAAACAAGCAGCGCATCCTCCACACCTCAATTTCTAATCTATGGAGACAAACAAGCAGGGCATCCTCCACACCTCAATTTCTAATCTATGGAGACAAACGAAGCAGAGCATCCTCCACACCTCAATTTCTAATCTATGGAGACAAACAAGCAGAGCATCCTCCACACCTCAATTTCTAAGCTATGGAGACAAACAAGCAGAGCATCCTCCACACCTCAATTTCTAATCTATGGAGACAAACAAGCAGAGCATCCTCTACACCTCGATTTCCTATCTTTGGAGATAAACAAGCAGCGCATCCTCCACACCTCGATTTCTAATCTAAGCTCCAAGGAGACAAACAAGCAGAGCTTCCTCCACATCTCGATTTATAATCTTTGGAAACAAACAAGCAGCGCATCCTCCACACCTCAATTTCTAATCTATGGAGACAAACAAGCAGGGCATCCTCCACACCTCAATTTCTAATCTATGGAGACAAACGAAGCAGAGCATCCTCCACACCTCAATTTCTAATCTATGGAGACAAACAAGCAGGGCATCCTCCACACCTCAATTTCTAATCTATGGAGACAAACGAAGCAGAGCATCCTCCACACCTCAATTTCTAATCTCTGGAGACAAACAAGCAGAGCATCCTCCACACTTCGATTTCTAATCTTTGGAGACAAACAGGTAACGCATCCTCCACACCTCCATTTCTAATCTCTGGAGAAAAACAAGCAGAGAATCCTCCACACTTCGATTTCTAATCTTTGGAGACAAACAGGTAGCACATCCTCCACACCTCGATTTCTAATCTATGGAGATAAACAAGCAGAGCATCATCCACACCTCGATTAATAATCATTGGAGATAAACAAGCAAAGCATCCTCCACACCTCAATTTCTAATCTATGGAGACAAACAAGCAGAGCATCCTCCACACCTCGATTTATAATCTTTGGAGACAAACAAGCAGAGCATCCTCCACACCTCGATTTATAATCTATGGAGATAAACAAGCAGAGCTTCCTCCACACCTCGATTTATAATCTATGGAGATAAACAAGCAGAGCTTCCTCAACATCTCGATTTATAAATCTATGGAGAAAAACAATCAGAGCATCCTCCACACCTCGATTTCCAATCTTTGGAGATAAACAAGCAGAGCTTCCTCCACACCTCGATTTATAATCTGTGGAGATAAACAAGCAGAGCTTCCTCCACACCTCGATTTATAATCTATGGAGATAAACAAGCAGAGCTTCCTCCACACCTCGATTTCTAATCTATGGAGATAAACAAGCAACGCATCCTCCACAGCTCAATTTCTAATCCATGGAGACAAACAAGCAGAGCATCCTCCACACATCGATTTCCAATCTTTGGAGATAAACAAGCAGAGCTTCCTCCACACCTCGATTTCCAATCCTGGAGATAAACAAGCAGAGCATCCTCCACACCTCGATTTCCAATCTATGGAGATAAACAAGCAGAGCATCCTCCACACCTCGATTTCCAATCTATGGCGATAAACAAGCAGAGCATCCTCCACACCTCGATTTATAAAGCTATGGAGATAAACAAGCAGAGCATCCTCCACACCTCGATTTCCAATCTTTGGAGATAAACAAGCAGAGCATCCTCCACACCTCGATTTCCAATCTATGGCAATAAACAAGCAGAGCATCCTCCACACCTCGATTTCCAATCTTTGGAGATAAACAAGCAGAGCATCCTCCACACCTCGATTTCTAATCTATGGAGATAAACAAGCAGAGCATCCTCCACACCTCGATTTCCAATCTTTGGAGACAAACAAGCAGAGCATCCGCCAACACCTCGATTTCCAATCTTTGGAGATAAACAAGCAGAGCATCCTCCACACCTCGATTTATAATCTAAGCTCTAAGGAGACAAACAAGCAGAGCATCCTCCACACCTCGATTTATAATCTAATCTCTAAGGACACAAACAAGCAGAGCTTCCTCCACATCTCGATTTATAATCTTTGGAAACAAACAAGCAGCGCATCCTCCACACCTCAATTTCTAATCTATGGAGACAAACAAGCAGGGCATCCTCCACACCTCAATTTCTAATCTATGGAGACAAACAAGCAGAACATCCTCCACACCTCAATTTCTAATCTATGGAGACAAACAAGCAGAGCATCCTCCACACCTCAATTTCTAAGCTATGGAGACAAACAAGCAGAGCATCCTCCCCACCTCAATTTCTAATCTATGGAGACAAACAAGCAGAGCATCCTCTACACCTCGATTTCCTATCTTTGGAGATAAACAAGCAGCGCATCCTCCACACCTCGATTTCTAATCTAAGCTCCAAGGAGACAAACAAGCAGAGCTTCCTCCACATCTCGATTTATAATCTTTGGAAACAAACAAGCAGCGCATCCTCCACACCTCAATTTCTAATCTATGGAGACAAACAAGCAGGGCATCCTCCACACCTCAATTTCTAATCTATGAAGACAAACGAAGCAGAGCATCCTCCACACCTCAATTTCTAATCTCTGGAGACAAACAAGCAGAGCATCCTCCACACCTCAATTTCTAATCTCTGGAGACAAACAAGCAGAGCATCCTCCACACCTCAATTTCTAATCTCTGGAGACAAACAAGCAGAGCATCCTCCACACTTCGATTTCTAATCTTTGGAGACAAACAGGTAACGCATCCTCCACACCTCGATTTCTAATCTATGGAGATAAACAAGCAGAGCATCATCCACACTTCGATTTCTAATCTCTGGAGACAAACAAGCAGAGCATCCTCCACACCTCAATTTCTAATCTCTGGAGACAAACAAGCAGAGCATCCTCCACACTTCGATTTCTAATCTTTGGAGACAAACAGGTAACGCATCCTCCACACCTCCATTTCTAATCTCTGGAGAAAAACAAGCAGAGAATCCTCCACACTTCGATTTCTAATCTTTGGAGACAAACAGGTAGCGCATCCGCCACACCTCAATTTCTAATCTATGGAGACAAACAAGCAGAGCATCCTCCACACCTCGATTTATAATCTTTGGAGACAAACAAGCAGAGCATCCTCCACACCTCGATTTATAATCTATGGAGATAAACAAGCAGAGCTTCCTCAACATCTCGATTTATAAATCTATGGAGAAAAACAATCAGAGCATCCTCCACACCTCGATTTCCAATCTTTGGAGATAAACAAGCAGAGCTTCCTCCACACCTCGATTTATAATCTGTGGAGATAAACAAGCAGAGCTTCCTCCACACCTCGATTTATAATCTATGGAGATAAACAAGCAGAGCTTCCTCAACATCTCGATTTATAAATCTATGGAGAAAAACAATCAGAGCATCCTCCACACCTCGATTTCCAATCTTTGGAGATAAACAAGCAGAGCTTCCTCCACACCTCGATTTATAATCTGTGGAGATAAACAAGCAGAGCTTCCTCCACACCTCGATTTATAATCTATGGAGATAAACAAGCAGAGCTTCCTCCACACCTCGATTTCTAATCTATGGAGATAAACAAGCAACGCATCCTCCACAGCTCAATTTCTAATCCATGGAGACAAACAAGCAGCGCATCCTCCACACCTCAATTTCTAATCTACGGAGACAAACAAGCAGAGCATCCTCCACATCTCGATTTATAATCTTTGGAAACAAACAAGCAGCGCATCCTCCACACCTCAATTTCTAATCTATGGAGACAAACAAGCAGAACATCCTCCACACCTCAATTTCTAATCTATGGAGACAAACAAGCAGAACATCCTCCACACCTCAATTTCTAATCTCTGGAGACAAACAAGCAGAGCATCCTCCACACCTCAATTTCTAATCTATGGAGACAAACAAGCAGAACATCCTCCACACCTCAATTTCTAATCTCTGGAGACAAACAAGCAGAGCATCCTCCACACCTCGATTTATAATCTGTGGAGATAAACAAGCAGAGCATCCTCCACACCTCAATTTCTAATCTCTGGAGACAAACAAGCAGAGCATCCTCCACACCTCAATTTCTAATCTATGGAGACAAACAAGCAGAACATCCTCCACACCTCAATTTCGAATCTATGGAGATAAACAAGCAGAGCATCCTCCACACCTCAATTTCTAATCTCTGGAGACAAACAAGCAGAGCATCCTCCACACCTCAATTTCTAATCTATGGAGACAAACAAGCAGAACATCCTCCACACCTCAATTTCGAATCTATGGAGACAAACAAGCAGAGCATCCTCCACACCTCAATTTCTAATCTATGGAGACAAACAAGCAGAACATCCTCCACACCTCAATTTCTAATCTATGGAGACAAACAAGCAGAACATCCTCCACACCTCAATTTCGAATCTATGGAGACAAACAAGCAGAGCATCCTCCACACCTCGATTTCTAATCTAAGCTCCAAGGAGACAAACAAGCAGAGCATCCTCCACACTTCGATTTATAATCTAATCTCTAAGGAGACAAACAAGCAGAGCTTCCTCCACATCTCGATTTATAATCTTTGGAAACAAACAAGCAGCGCATCCTCCACACCTCAATTTCTAATCTATGGAGACAAACAAGCAGAGCATCCTACACACCTCAATTTCTAATCTATGGAGACAAACAAGCAGAGCATCCTTCACACCTCAATTTCGAATCTATGGAGACAAACAAGCAGAGCATCCTCAACATCTCAATTTCTAATCTATGGAGACAAACAAGCAGAGCATCCTCCACACCTCAATTTCTAATCTATGGAGACAAACAAGCAGAGCATCCTCCACACATCGATTTCCAATCTTTGGAGATAAACAAGCAGAGCTTCCTCCACACCTCGATTTCCAATCTTGGAGATAAACAAGCAGAGCATCCTCCACACCTCGATTTCTAATCTATGGAGATAAACAAGCAGAGCATCCTCCACACCTCGATTTCCAATCTTTGGAGATAAACAAGCAGAGCATCCTCCACACCTCGATTTCTAATCTATGGAGACAAACAAGCAGAACATCCTCCACACCTCAATTTCTAATCTCTGGAGACAAACAAGCAGAGCATCCTCCACACCTCGATTTATAATCTGTGGAGATAAACAAGCAGAGCATCCTCCACACCTCAATTTCTAATCTCTGGAGACAAACAAGCAGAGCATCCTCCACACCTCAATTTCTAATCTATGGAGACAAACAAGCAGAACATCCTCCACACCTCAATTTCGAATCTATGGAGATAAACAAGCAGAGCATCCTCCACACCTCAATTTCTAATCTCTGGAGACAAACAAGCAGAGCATCCTCCACACCTCAATTTCTAATCTATGGAGACAAACAAGCAGAACATCCTCCACACCTCAATTTCGAATCTATGGAGACAAACAAGCAGAGCATCCTCCACACCTCAATTTCTAATCTATGGAGACAAACAAGCAGAACATCCTCCACACCTCAATTTCTAATCTATGGAGACAAACAAGCAGAACATCCTCCACACCTCAATTTCGAATCTATGGAGACAAACAAGCAGAGCATCCTCCACACCTCGATTTCTAATCTAAGCTCCAAGGAGACAAACAAGCAGAGCATCCTCCACACTTCGATTTATAATCTAATCTCTAAGGAGACAAACAAGCAGAGCTTCCTCCACATCTCGATTTATAATCTTTGGAAACAAACAAGCAGCGCATCCTCCACACCTCAATTTCTAATCTATGGAGACAAACAAGCAGAGCATCCTACACACCTCAATTTCTAATCTATGGAGACAAACAAGCAGAGCATCCTTCACACCTCAATTTCGAATCTATGGAGACAAACAAGCAGAGCATCCTCAACATCTCAATTTCTAATCTATGGAGACAAACAAGCAGAGCATCCTCCACACCTCAATTTCTAATCTATGGAGACAAACAAGCAGAGCATCCTCCACACATCGATTTCCAATCTTTGGAGATAAACAAGCAGAGCTTCCTCCACACCTCGATTTCCAATCTTGGAGATAAACAAGCAGAGCATCCTCCACACCTCGATTTCTAATCTATGGAGATAAACAAGCAGAGCATCCTCCACACCTCGATTTCCAATCTTTGGAGATAAACAAGCAGAGCATCCTCCACACCTCGATTTCTAATCTATGGAGACAAACAAGCAGAGCATCCTCCACACCCGATTTCCAATCTATGGAGATAAACAAGCAGAGCATCCCCCACACCTCGATTTCCAATCTTTGGAGATAAACAAGCAGAGCATCCTCCACACCTCGATTTATAAATCTATGGAGAAAAACAATCAGAGCATCCTCCACACCTCTATTTCCAATCTTTGGAGATAAACAAGCAGAGCATCCTCCACACCTCGATTTCCAATCTTTGGAGACAAACAAGCAGAGCATCCGCCACAGCTCGATTTCCAATCTTTGGAGATAAACAAGCAGAGCATCCTCCACACCTCGATTTATAATCTAATCTCCAAGGACATAAACAAGCAGAGCTTCCTCCACATCTCGATTTATAATCTTTGGAAACAAACAAGCAGCGCATCCTCCACACCTCAATTTCTAATCTATGGAGACAAACAAGCAGAACATCCTCCACATCTCGATTGCTAATCTATGGAGACAAACAAGCAGAGCATCCTCCACACTTCGATTTCTAATCTTTGGAGACAAACAGGTAACGCATCCTCCACACCTCGATTTCTAATCTATGGAGATAAACAAGCAGAGCATCATCCACACTTCGATTTCTAATCTTTGGAGATAAACAAGCAGAGCTTCCTCCACACCTCGATTTCTAATCTTTGGAGATAAACAAGCAGAGCTTCCTCCACACCTCGATTTCCAATCTTTGGAGATAAACAAGCAGAGCTTCCTCCACACCTCGATTTCTAATCTTTGGAGATAAACAAGCAGAGCTTCCTCCACACCTCGATTTCTAATCTTTGGAGATAAACAAGCAGAGCTTCCTCCACACCTCGATTTCTAATCTTTGGAGATAAACAAGCAGAGCTTCCTCCACACCTCGATTTATAATCTATGGAGATAAGCAAGCAGAGCATCCAACACACCTCAATTTCTAATCTTTGGAGATAAACAAGCAGAGCATCCTCCACACCTCGATTTATAATCTATGGAGATAAACAAGCAGAGCATCCTCCACACCTCGATTTCTAATCTTTGGAGATAAACAAGCAGAGCGTCCTCCACACCTCGATATATAATCTATTGAGATAAACAAGCAGCGCATCCTCCACACCTCGATTTATAATATATGGAGAAAAACAAGCAGCGCATCCTCCACACCTCGATTTATAATCTATTGAGATAAACAAGCAGAGCATCCTCCACACCTCGATTTATAATCTATGGAGATAAACAAGCAGAGCATCCTCCACACCTCGATTTATAATCTATGGAGATAAACAAGCAGAGCTTCCTCCACACCTCGATTTATAATCTATGGAGATAAACAAGCAGAGCATCCTCCACACCTCGATTTATAATCTATGGAGATAAACAAGCAGAGCATCCTCCACACCTCGATTTATAATCTATGGAGATAAACAAGCAGAGCATCCCCCACACCTCGATTTATAATCTATGGAGATAAACAAGCAGAGCATCCTCCACACCCGATTTCCAATCTTTGGAGATAAACAAGCAGCGCATCCTCCACACCTCGATTTATAATCTATAGAGATAAAGAAGCAGCACATCCTCCACACCCGATTTCCAATCTTTGGAGATAAACAAGCAGAGCATCCTCCACACCTCGATTTCCAATCTTTGGAGATAAACAAGCAGAGCATCCTCCACACCTCGATTTCCAATCTATGGAGATAAACAAGCAGAGCATCCTCCACACCTCGATTTCCAATCTATGGCGATAAACAAGCAGAGCATCCTCCACACCTCGATTTATAAAGCTATGGAGATAAACAAGCAGAGCATCCTCCACACCTCGATTTCCAATCTTTGGAGATAAACAAGCAGAGCATCCTCCACACCTCGATTTCCAATCTATGGCGATAAACAAGCAGAGCATCCTCCACACCTCGATTTCCAATCTATGGAGATAAACAAGCAGAGCATCCTCCACACCTCGATTTCCAATCTATGGCGATAAACAAGCAGAGCATCCTCCACACCTCGATTTCCAATCTTTGGAGATAAACAAGCAGAGCATCCTCCACACCTCGATTTATAATCTATGGAGATAAACAAGCAGAGCATCCTCCACACCTCGATTTATAATCTATGGAGATAAACAAGCAGAGCTTCCTCCACACCTCGATTTCTAATCTTTGGAGATAAACAAGCAGAGCTTCCTCCACACCTCGATTTATAATCTATGGAGATAAGCAAGCAGAGCATCCAACACACCTCAATTTCTAATCTTTGGAGATAAACAAGCAGAGCATCCTCCACACCTCGATTTATAATCTATGGAGATAAACAAGCAGAGCATCCTCCACACCTCGATTTCTAATCTTTGGAGATAAACAAGCAGAGCGTCCTCCACACCTCGATATATAATCTATTGAGATAAACAAGCAGCGCATCCTCCACACCTCGATTTATAATATATGGAGAAAAACAAGCAGCGCATCCTCCACACCTCGATTTATAATCTATTGAGATAAACAAGCAGAGCATCCTCCACACCTCGATTTATAATCTATGGAGATAAACAAGCAGAGCATCCTCCACACCTCGATTTATAATCTATGGAGATAAACAAGCAGAGCTTCCTCCACACCTCGATTTATAATCTATGGAGATAAACAAGCAGAGCATCCTCCACACCTCGATTTATAATCTATGGAGATAAACAAGCAGAGCATCCTCCACACCTCGATTTATAATCTATGGAGATAAACAAGCAGAGCATCCCCCACACCTCGATTTATAATCTATGGAGATAAACAAGCAGAGCATCCTCCACACCCGATTTCCAATCTTTGGAGATAAACAAGCAGCGCATCCTCCACACCTCGATTTATAATCTATAGAGATAAAGAAGCAGCACATCCTCCACACCCGATTTCCAATCTTTGGAGATAAACAAGCAGAGCATCCTCCACACCTCGATTTCCAATCTTTGGAGATAAACAAGCAGAGCATCCTCCACACCTCGATTTCCAATCTATGGAGATAAACAAGCAGAGCATCCTCCACACCTCGATTTCCAATCTATGGCGATAAACAAGCAGAGCATCCTCCACACCTCGATTTATAAAGCTATGGAGATAAACAAGCAGAGCATCCTCCACACCTCGATTTCCAATCTTTGGAGATAAACAAGCAGAGCATCCTCCACACCTCGATTTCCAATCTATGGCGATAAACAAGCAGAGCATCCTCCACACCTCGATTTCCAATCTATGGAGATAAACAAGCAGAGCATCCTCCACACCTCGATTTCCAATCTATGGCGATAAACAAGCAGAGCATCCTCCACACCTCGATTTCCAATCTTTGGAGATAAACAAGCAGAGCATCCTCCACACCTCGATTTATAATCTATGGAGATAAACAAGCAGAGCATCCTCCACACCTCGATTTATAATCTATGGAGATAAACAAGCAGAGCTTCCTCCACACCTCGATTTATAATCTATGGAGATAAACAAGCAGAGCATCCTCCACACCTCGATTTATAATCTATGGAGATAAACAAGCAGAGCATCCTCCACACCTCGATTTATAATCTATGGAGATAAACAAGCAGAGCATCCTCCACACCTCGATTTATAATCTATGGAGATAAACAAGCAGAGCATCCTCCACACCCGATTTCCAATCTTTGGAGATAAACAAGCAGCGCATCCTCCACACCTCGATTTATAATCTATAGAGATAAAGAAGCAGCACATCCTCCACACCCGATTTCCAATCTTTGGAGATAAACAAGCAGAGCATCCTCCACACCTCGATTTCCAATCTTTGGAGATAAACAAGCAGAGCATCCTCCACACCTCGATTTCCAATCTATGGAGATAAACAAGCAGAGCATCCTCCACACCTCGATTTCCAATCTATGGCGATAAACAAGCAGAGCATCCTCCACACCTCGATTTATAAAGCTATGGAGATAAACAAGCAGAGCATCCTCCACACCTCGATTTCCAATCTTTGGAGATAAACAAGCAGAGCATCCTCCACACCTCGATTTCCAATCTATGGCGATAAACAAGCAGAGCATCCTCCACACCTCGATTTCCAATCTATGGAGATAAACAAGCAGAGCATCCTCCACACCTCGATTTCCAATCTATGGCGATAAACAAGCAGAGCATCCTCCACACCTCGATTTATAAAGCTATGGAGATAAACAAGCAGAGCATCCTCCACACCTCGATTTCCAATCTTTGCAGATAAACAAGCAGAGCATCCTCCACACCTCGATTTCCAATCTATTGCGATAAACAAGCAGAGCATCCTCCACACCTCAATTTATAAATCTATGGAGATAAACAAGCAGAGCATCCTCCACACCTCGATTTCCAATCTTTGGAGATAAACAAGCAGAGCATCCTCCACACCTCGATTTCTAATCTATGGAGATAAACAAGCAGAGCATCCTCCACACCTCGATTTCCAATCTTTGGAGACAAACAAGCAGAGCATCCGCCAACACCTCGATTTCCAATCTTTGGAGATAAACAAGCAGAGCATCCTCCACACCTCGATTTATAATCTAAGCTCTAAGGAGACAAACAAGCAGAGCATCCTCCACACCTCGATTTATAATCTAATCTCTAAGGACACAAACAAGCAGAGCTTCCTCCACATCTCGATTTATAATCTTTGGAAACAAACAAGCAGCGCATCCTCCACACCTCAATTTCTAATCTATGGAGACAAACAAGCAGGGCATCCTCCACACCTCAATTTCTAATCTATGGAGACAAACAAGCAGAACATCCTCCACACCTCAATTTCTAATCTATGGAGACAAACAAGCAGAGCATCCTCCACACCTCAATTTCTAAGCTATGGAGACAAACAAGCAGAGCATCCTCCACACCTCAATTTCTAATCTATGGAGACAAACAAGCAGAGCATCCTCTACACCTCGATTTCCTATCTTTGGAGATAAACAAGCAGCGCATCCTCCACACCTCGATTTCTAATCTAAGCTCCAAGGAGACAAACAAGCAGAACTTCCTCCACATCTCGATTTATAATCTTTGGAAACAAACAAGCAGCGCATCCTCCACACCTCAATTTCTAATCTATGGAGACAAACAAGCAGGGCATCCTCCACACCTCAATTTCTAATCTATGGAGAAAAACGAAGCAGAGCATCCTCCACACCTCAATTTCTAATCTCTGGAGACAAAAAAGCAGAGCATCCTCCACACCTCAATTTCTAATCTCTGGAGACAAACAAGCAGAGCATCCTCCACACCTCAATTTCTAATCTCTGGAGACAAACAAGCAGAGCATCCTCCACACTTCGATTTCTAATCTTTGGAGACAAACAGGTAACGCATCCTCCACACCTCGATTTCTAATCTATGGAGATAAACAAGCAGAGCATCATCCACACTTCGATTTCTAATCTCTGGAGACAAACAAGCAGAGCATCCTCCACACCTCAATTTCTAATCTCTGGAGACAAACAAGCAGAGCATCCTCCACACTTCGATTTCTAATCTTTGGAGACAAACAGGTAACGCATCCTCCACACCTCCATTTCTAATCTCTGGAGAAAAACAAGCAGAGAATCCTCCACACTTCGATTTCTAATCTTTGGAGACAAACAGGTAGCACATCCTCCACACCTCGATTTCTAATCTATGGAGATAAACAAGCAGAGCATCATCCACACCTCGATTAATAATCATTGGAGATAAACAAGCAAAGCATCCTCCACACCTCAATTTCTAATCTATGGAGACAAACAAGCAGAGCATCCTCCACACCTCGATTTATAATCTTTGGAGATAAACAAGCAGAGCTTCCTCAACATCTCGATTTATAAATCTATGGAGAAAAACAATCAGAGCATCCTCCACACCTCGATTTCCAATCTTTGGAGATAAACAAGCAGAGCTTCCTCCACACCTCGATTTATAATCTGTGGAGATAAACAAGCAGAGCTTCCTCCACACCTCGATTTATAATCTATGGAGATAAACAAGCAGAGCTTCCTCCACACCTCGATTTCTAATCTATGGAGATAAACAAGCAACGCATCCTCCACAGCTCAATTTCTAATCCATGGAGACAAACAAGCAGCGCATCCTCCACACCTCAATTTCTAATCTACGGAGACAAACAAGCAGAGCATCCTCCACATCTCGATTTATAATCTTTGGAAACAAACAAGCAGCGCATCCTCCACACCTCAATTTCTAATCTATGGAGACAAACAAGCAGAACATCCTCCACACCTCAATTTCTAATCTATGGAGACAAACAAGCAGAACATCCTCCACACCTCAATTTCTAATCTCTGGAGACAAACAAGCAGAGCATCCTCCACACCTCAATTTCTAATCTATGGAGACAAACAAGCAGAACATCCTCCACACCTCAATTTCTAATCTCTGGAGACAAACAAGCAGAGCATCCTCCACACCTCAATTTCTAATCTATGGAGACAAACAAGCAGAACATCCTCCACACCTCGATTTATAATCTGTGGAGATAAACAAGCAGAGCATCCTCCACACCTCAATTTCTAATCGCTGGAGACAAACAAGCAGAGCATCCTCCACACCTCAATTTCTAATCTATGGAGACAAACATGCAGAACATCCTCCACACCTCAATTTCGAATCTATGGAGACAAACAAGCAGAGCATCCTCCACACCTCGATTTCCTATCTTTGGAGATAAACAAGCAGAGCATCCTCCACACCTCGATTTCTAATCTAAGCTCCAAGGAGACAAACAAGCAGAGCATCCTCCACGCTTCGATTTATAATCTAATCTCGAAGGAGACAAACAAGCAGAGCTTCCTCCACATCTCGATTTATAATCTTTGGAAACAAACAAGCAGCGCATCCTCCACACCTCAATTTCTAATCTATGGAGACAAACAAGCAGAGCATCCTACACACCTCAATTTCGAATCTATGGAGACAAACAAGCAGAGCATCCTTCACACCTCAATTTCGAATCTATGGAGACAAACAAGCAGAGCATCCTCAACACCTCAATTTCTAATCTATGGAGACAAACAAGCAGAGCATCCTCCACACCTCAATTTCTAATCTATGGAGACAAACAAGCAGAGCATCCTCCACACATCGATTTCCAATATTTGGAGATAAACAAGCAGAGCTTCCTCCACACCTCGATTTCCAATCTTGGAGATAAACAAGCAGAGCATCCTCCACACCTCGATTTCTAATCTATGGAGATAAACAAGCAGAGCATCCTCCACACCTCGATTTCCAATCTTTTGAGATAAACAAGCAGAGCATCCTCCACACCTCGATTTCTAATCTATGGAGACAAACAAGCAGAGCATCCTCCACACCTCGATTTCCAAACTTTGGAGATAAACAAGCAGAGCTTCCTCCACACCTCGATTTCCAATCTTTGGAGATAAACAAGCCGAGCTTCCTCCACACCTCGATTTCCAATCTTTGGAGATAAACAAGCAGAGCATCCTCCACACCTCGATTTCCAATCTATGGAGATAAACAAGCAGAGCATCCCCCACACCTCGATTTCCAATCTTTGGAGACAAACAAGCAGAGCATCCTCCACATCTCGATTTATAAATCTATGGAGATAAACAATCAGAGCATCCTCCACACCTCGATTTCCAATCTTTGGAGATAAACAAGCAGAGCATCCTCCACACCTCGATTTATAAATCTATGGAGAAAAACAATCAGAGCATCCTCCACACCTCGATTTCCAATCTTTGGAGATAAACAAGCAGAGCATCCTCCACACCTCGATTTCCAATCTTTGGAGACAAACAAGCAGAGCATCCGCCACAGCTCGATTTCCAATCTTTGGAGATAAACAAGCAGAGCATCCTCCACACCTCGATTTATAATCTAAGCTCCAAGGACACAAACAAGCAGAGCTTCCTCCACATCTCGATTTGTAATCTTTGGAAACAAACAAGCAGAGCATCCTCCACACCTCGATTTATAATCGATGCTCCAAGGAGACAAACAAGCAGAGCATCCTCCACACCTCGATTTATAATCTAATCTCCAAGGACACAAACAAGCAGAGCTTCCTCCACATCTCGATTTATAATCTTTGGAAACAAACAAGCAGAGCATCCTCCACACCTCGATTTATAATCTAATCTCCAAGGACACAAACAAGCAGAGCTTCCTCCACATCTCGATTTATAATCTTTGGAAACAAACAAGCAGAACATCCTCCACATCTCGATTGCTAATCTATGGAGATAAACAAGCAGAACATCCTCCACACCTCGATTTCCAATCTTTGGAGATAAACAAGCAGAGCATCCTCCACGCCTCGATTTCCAATCTTTGGAGATAAACAAGCAGAGCATCCTCCACACCTCGATTTCTAATCTATGGAGATAAACATGCAGAGCAGCCTCCACACCTCGATTTCTAATCTCTGGAGACAAACAAGCAGAGCATCCTCCACACCTCAATTTCTAATCTCTGGAGACAAACAAGCAGAGCATCCTCCACATCTCGATTTATAATCTTTGGAAACAAACAAGCAGAGCATCCTCCACACCTCGATTTATAATCTATGGAGATAAACAAGCAGAGCTTCCTCCACATCTCGATTTATAAATCTATGGAGAAAAACAATCAGAGCAGCCTCCACACTTCGATTTCTAATCTTTGGAGATAAACAAGCAGAGCTTCCTCCACACCTCGATTTATAATCTATGGAGATAAACAAGCAGAGCTTCCTCCACACCTCGATTTATAATCTATGGAGATAAACAAGCACAACATCCTCCACATCTCGATTGCTAATCTATGGAGATAAACAAGCAGAACATCCTCCACACCTCGATTTCCAATCTTTGGAGATAAACAAGCAGAGCATCCTCCACACCTCGATTTCCAATCTTTGGAGATAAACTAGCAGCGCATCCTCCACATCTCGATTTACAATCTTTGGAGGTAAACAAGCAGAGCATCCTCCACACCTCGATTTACAATCTTTGGAGATAAACTAGCAGCGCATCCTCCACACCTCAATTTCTAATCTATGGAGACAAACAAGCAGAGCATCCTCCACACCTCGATTTATAATCTTTGGAGACAAACAAGCAGAGCATCCTCCACACCTCGATTTATAATCTATGGAGATAAACAAGCAGAGCTTCCTCCACATCTCGATTTATAAATCTATGGAGAAAAACAATCAGAGCAGCCTCCACACCTCGATTTCCAATCTTTGGAGATAAACAAGCAGAGCTTCCTCCACACCTCGATTTATAATCTATGGAGATAAACAAGCAGAGCTTCCTCCACACCTGGATTTATAATCTATGGAGATAAACAAGCAGAGCTTCCTCCACACCTCGATTTATAATCTTTGGAGATAAACAAGCAGAGCATCCTCCACACCTCAATTTCCAATCTATGGCGATAAACAAGCAGAGCATCCTCCACACCTCAATTTATAAATCTATGGAGATAAACAAGCAGAGCATCCTCCACACCTCGATTTCTAATCTATGGAGACAAACAAGCAGAGCATCCTCCACACCTCGATTTATAATCTTTGGAGACAAACAAGCAGAGCATCCTCCACACCTCGATTAATAATCTATGGAGATAAACAAGCAGAGCTTCCTCCACATCTCGATTTATAAATCTATGGAGAAAAACAATCAGAGCAGCCTCCACACCTCGATTTCCAATCTTTGGAGATAAACAAGCAGAGCTTCCTCCACACCTCGATTTATAATCTATGGAGATAAACAAGCAGAGCTTCCTCCACACCTGGATTTATAATCTATGGAGATAAACAAGCAGAGCTTCCTCCACACCTCGATTTATAATCTTTGGAGATAAACAAGCAGAGCATCCTCCACACCTCGATTTCCAATCTATGGCGATAAACAAGCAGAGCATCCTCCACACCTCAATTTATAAATCTATGGAGATAAACAAGCAGAGCTTCCTCCACACCTCGATTTCCAATCTTTGGAGATAAACAAGCAGAGCATCCTCCACACCTCGATTTCTAATCTATGGAGATAAACAAGCAGAGCATCCTCCACACCTCGATTTCCAATCTTTGGAGACAAACAAGCAGAGCATCCGCCAACACCTCGATTTCCAATCTTTGGAGATAAACAAGCAGAGCATCCTCCACACCTCGATTTATAATCTAAGCTCTAAGGAGACAAACAAGCAGAGCATCCTCCACACCTCGATTTATAATCTAATCTCTAAGGACACAAACAAGCAGAGCTTCCTCCACATCTCGATTTATAATCTTTGGAAACAAACAAGCAGCGCATCCTCCACACCTCAATTTCTAATCTATGGAGACAAACAAGCAGGGCATCCTCCACACCTCAATTTCTAATCTATGGAGACAAACAAGCAGAACATCCTCCACACCTCAATTTCTAATCTATGGAGACAAACAAGCAGAGCATCCTCCACACCTCAATTTCTAAGCTATGGAGACAAACAAGCAGAGCATCCTCCACACCTCAATTTCTAATCTATGGAGACAAACAAGCAGAGCATCCTCTACACCTCGATTTCCTATCTTTGGAGATAAACAAGCAGCGCATCCTCCACACCTCGATTTCTAATCTAAGCTCCAAGGAGACAAACAAGCAGAGCTTCCTCCACATCTCGATTTATAATCTTTGGAAACAAACAAGCAGCGCATCCTCCACACCTCAATTTCTAATCTATGGAGACAAACAAGCAGGGCATCCTCCACACCTCAATTTCTAATCTATGGAGACAAACGAAGCAGAGCATCCTCCACACCTCAATTTCTAATCTATGGAGACAAACAAGCAGGGCATCCTCCACACCTCAATTTCTAATCTATGGAGACAAACGAAGCAGAGCATCCTCCACACCTCAATTTCTAATCTCTGGAGACAAACAAGCAGAGCATCCTCCACACTTCGATTTCTAATCTTTGGAGACAAACAGGTAACGCATCCTCCACACCTCCATTTCTAATCTCTGGAGAAAAACAAGCAGAGAATCCTCCACACTTCGATTTCTAATCTTTGGAGACAAACAGGTAGCACATCCTCCACACCTCGATTTCTAATCTATGGAGATAAACAAGCAGAGCATCATCCACACCTCGATTAATAATCATTGGAGATAAACAAGCAAAGCATCCTCCACACCTCAATTTCTAATCTATGGAGACAAACAAGCAGAGCATCCTCCACACCTCGATTTATAATCTTTGGAGACAAACAAGCAGAGCATCCTCCACACCTCGATTTATAATCTATGGAGATAAACAAGCAGAGCTTCCTCCACACCTCGATTTATAATCTATGGAGATAAACAAGCAGAGCTTCCTCAACATCTCGATTTATAAATCTATGGAGAAAAACAATCAGAGCATCCTCCACACCTCGATTTCCAATCTTTGGAGATAAACAAGCAGAGCTTCCTCCACACCTCGATTTACAATCTGTGGAGATAAACAAGCAGAGCTTCCTCCACACCTCGATTTATAATCTATGGAGATAAACAAGCAGAGCTTCCTCCACACCTCGATTTCTAATCTATGGAGATAAACAAGCAACGCATCCTCCACAGCTCAATTTCTAATCCATGGAGATAAACAAGCAGAGCTTCCTCCACACCTCGATTTCCAATCTTTGGAGATAAACAAGCAGAGCTTCCTCCACACCTCGATTTCCAATCTTGGAGATAAACAAGCAGAGCATCCTCCACACCTCGATTTCTAATCTATGGAGATAAACAAGCAGAGCATCCTCCACACCTCGATTTCCAATCTTTTGAGATAAACAAGCAGAGCATCCTCCACACCTCGATTTCTAATCTATGGAGACAAACAAGCAGAGCATCCTCCACACCTCGATTTCCAAACTTTGGAGATAAACAAGCAGAGCTTCCTCCACACCTCGATTTCCAATCTTTGGAGATAAACAAGCCGAGCTTCCTCCACACCTCGATTTCCAATCTTTGGAGATAAACAAGCAGAGCATCCTCCACACCTCGATTTCCAATCTATGGAGATAAACAAGCAGAGCATCCCCCACACCTCGATTTCCAATCTTTGGAGACAAACAAGCAGAGCATCCTCCACATCTCGATTTATAAATCTATGGAGATAAACAATCAGAGCATCCTCCACACCTCGATTTCCAATCTTTGGAGATAAACAAGCAGAGCATCCTCCACACCTCGATTTCTAATCTATGGAGATAAACAAGCAGAGCATCCTCCACACCTCGATTTCTAATCTATGGAGACAAACAAGCAGAGCATCCTCCACACCTCGATTTCCAAACTTTGGAGATAAACAAGCATAGCTTCCTCCACACCTCGATTTCCAATCTTTGGAGATAAACAAGCCGAGCTTCCTCCACACCTCGATTTCCAAACTTTGGAGATAAACAAGCAGAGCATCCTCCACACCTCGATTTCCAATCTTTGGAGACAAACAAGCAGAGCATCCGCCACAGCTCGATTTCCAATCTTTGGAGATAAACAAGCAGAGCATCCTCCACACCTCGATTTATAATCTAAGCTCCAAGGACACAAACAAGCAGAGCTTCCTCCACATCTCAATTTATAATCTTTGGAAACAAACACGCAGAGCATCCTCCACACCTCGATTTATAATCGATGCTCCAAGGAGACAAACAAGCAGAGCATCCTCCACACCTCGATTTATAATCTAATCTCCAAGGACACAAACAAGCAGAGCTTCCTCCACATCTCGATTTATAATCTTTGGAAACAAACAAGCAGAGCATCCTCCACACCTCGATTTATAATCTAATCTCCAAGGACACAAACAAGCAGAGCTTCCTCCACATCTCGATTTATAATCTTTGGAAACAAACAAGCAGAACATCCTCCACATCTCGATTGCTAATCTATGGAGATAAACAAGCAGAACATCCTCCACACCTCGATTTCCAATCTTTGGAGATAAACAAGCAGAGCATCCTCCACGCCTCGATTTCCAATCTTTGGAGATAAACAAGCAGAGCATCCTCCACACCTCGATTTCTAATCTATGGAGATAAACATGCAGAGCAGCCTCCACACCTCGATTTCTAATCTCTGGAGACAAACAAGCAGAGCATCCTCCACACCTCAATTTCTAATCTCTGGAGACAAACAAGCAGAGCATCCTCCACATCTCGATTTATAATCTTTGGAAACAAACAAGCAGAGCATCCTCCACACCTCGATTTATAATCTATGGAGATAAACAAGCAGAGCTTCCTCCACATCTCGATTTATAAATCTATGGAGAAAAACAATCAGAGCAGCCTCCACACTTCGATTTCTAATCTTTGGAGATAAACAAGCAGAGCTTCCTCCACACCTCGATTTATAATCTATGGAGATAAACAAGCAGAGCTTCCTCCACACCTCGATTTATAATCTATGGAGATAAACAAGCAGAACATCCTCCACATCTCGATTGCTAATCTATGGAGATAAACAAGCAGAACATCCTCCACACCTCGATTTCCAATCTTTGGAGATAAACAAGCAGAGCATCCTCCACACCTCGATTTCCAATCTTTGGAGATAAACTAGCAGCGCATCCTCCACACCTCGATTTACAATCTTTGGAGGTAAACAAGCAGAGCATCCTCCACACCTCGATTTCCAATCTTTGGAGATAAACTAGCAGAGCATCCTCCACACCTCGATTTACAATCTTTGGAGATAAACTAGCAGCGCATCCTCCACACCTCAATTTCTAATCTATGGAGACAAACAAGCAGAGCATCCTCCACACCTCGATTTATAATCTTTGGAGACAAACAAGCAGAGCATCCTCCACACCTCGATTTATAATCTACTAGCAGAGGTACCCGGCTTTGCACGGGAGTGGGAGGAGGAGGGGAGGGGGAAGAGGAGGGGAGGGGAACGGGGGGGAGGGGGGAGGGGGAAGCGGGGGAGGAGGAGGGGAGGGGGAAGATGAGGGGAGGGGAATGGGGGGGGAGGGGGAAGGGGGGGAGGGGGGGAGGGGAAGGGGGGGAGGGAAGGGTGCGGGGGTGCCCAGGGGAAGAAGGGCCCCTCCCCTCCCCCTCCCCCCTTTCCCCTCCCCCCCCTCCCCTCCCCCTTCCCCCTCCCCCCTCCCCCTTCCCCCTCCCCCTCCCCCCTCCCATCCCCTTCCCCCTCGTTCCCCTCCCCTTCTCTTCCCCCTCCCCTCCTCCTCCCCCTTCACACCAGGGGGGTTGACTCAGCCTGTCATCCCACCGAGGTCGGAAGTCGGAACTCATTGTCGTCAAATAAATGTAGCCTGTATGTTTCACTCTTTGTCACATGCCGTTGGTCCCATGTCAATCGGATGAAGTTGAAAAAGTAACGTTACGAAGGTTCTCTGGGACGTACTGATTCCGAATAATGAAGTTGAAAAATTAACGTTCCGAAATACGCTAATTACGCGAACAGAAGCGCTGGAGGGAGCACTGCGCTCCCTCCCTTAGATTCCCTCCCTCTTCTGCTAGCGCTAATTACGCGTAACACACTAATTTTAAAACCCGAAGTTTTTTTAATTTTAAGGTGTGCTGTAGTCAGAAGCGCTAGAAGCGCTGCGCTCCCTCCCTTCGAATCCCTCTCTCTTCTGCTAGTGCTAATAATACGCTAATTTTAAAACCCGAAATTTTTTAAATGTTTATGTCTCCGTGACATTCCTGGGACCATCCCGAGTCGAACAGTACTTTCCGCTCGCAAATCCGTCCACGGGTTCTCGAGATCTTAGAGATCGTAGATACATCAGGATACAGACACAGAGGCCAACTCTACTTTATATATATAGATGGAGATAAACAAGCAGAGCTTCCTCCACATCTCGATTTATAAATCTATGGAGAAAAACAATCAGAGCAGCCTCCACACCTCGATTTCCAATCTTTGGAGATAAACAAGCAGAGCTTCCTCCACACCTCGATTTATAATCTATGGAGATAAACAAGCAGAGCTTCCTCCACACCTGGATTTATAATCTATGGAGATAAACAAGCAGAGCTTCCTCCACACCTCGATTTATAATCTTTGGAGATAAACAAGCAGAGCATCCTCCACACCTCGATTTCCAATCTATGGCGATAAACAAGCAGAGCATCCTCCACACCTCAATTTATAAATCTATGGAGATAAACAAGCAGAGCATCCTCCACACCTCGATTTCTAATCTATGGAGACAAACAAGCAGAGCATCCTCCACACCTCGATTTATAATCTTTGGAGACAAACAAGCAGAGCATCCTCCACACCTCGATTTATAATCTATGGAGATAAACAAGCAGAGCTTCCTCCACATCTCGATTTATAAATCTATGGAGAAAAACAATCAGAGCAGCCTCCACACCTCGATTTCCAATCTTTGGAGATAAACAAGCAGAGCTTCCTCCACACCTCGATTTATAATCTATGGAGATAAACAAGCAGAGCTTCCTCCACACCTGGATTTATAATCTATGGAGATAAACAAGCAGAGCTTCCTCCACACCTCGATTTATAATCTTTGGAGATAAACAAGCAGAGCATCCTCCACACCTCGATTTCCAATCTATGGCGATAAACAAGCAGAGCATCCTCCACACCTCAATTTATAAATCTATGGAGATAAACAAGCAGAGCTTCCTCCACACCTCGATTTCCAATCTTTGGAGATAAACAAGCAGAGCATCCTCCACACCTCGATTTCTAATCTATGGAGATAAACAAGCAGAGCATCCTCCACACCTCGATTTCCAATCTTTGGAGACAAACAAGCAGAGCATCCGCCAACACCTCGATTTCCAATCTTTGGAGATAAACAAGCAGAGCATCCTCCACACCTCGATTTATAATCTAAGCTCTAAGGAGACAAACAAGCAGAGCATCCTCCACACCTCGATTTATAATCTAATCTCTAAGGACACAAACAAGCAGAGCTTCCTCCACATCTCGATTTATAATCTTTGGAAACAAACAAGCAGCGCATCCTCCACACCTCAATTTCTAATCTATGGAGACAAACAAGCAGGGCATCCTCCACACCTCAATTTCTAATCTATGGAGACAAACAAGCAGAACATCCTCCACACCTCAATTTCTAATCTATGGAGACAAACAAGCAGAGCATCCTCCACACCTCAATTTCTAAGCTATGGAGACAAACAAGCAGAGCATCCTCCACACCTCAATTTCTAATCTATGGAGACAAACAAGCAGAGCATCCTCTACACCTCGATTTCCTATCTTTGGAGATAAACAAGCAGCGCATCCTCCACACCTCGATTTCTAATCTAAGCTCCAAGGAGACAAACAAGCAGAGCTTCCTCCACATCTCGATTTATAATCTTTGGAAACAAACAAGCAGCGCATCCTCCACACCTCAATTTCTAATCTATGGAGACAAACAAGCAGGGCATCCTCCACACCTCAATTTCTAATCTATGGAGACAAACGAAGCAGAGCATCCTCCACACCTCAATTTCTAATCTATGGAGACAAACAAGCAGGGCATCCTCCACACCTCAATTTCTAATCTATGGAGACAAACGAAGCAGAGCATCCTCCACACCTCAATTTCTAATCTCTGGAGACAAACAAGCAGAGCATCCTCCACACTTCGATTTCTAATCTTTGGAGACAAACAGGTAACGCATCCTCCACACCTCCAT
The DNA here is from genome assembly GCF_964187855.1 of Myxine glutinosa. Classification (NCBI taxonomy): domain Eukaryota; kingdom Metazoa; phylum Chordata; class Myxini; order Myxiniformes; family Myxinidae; genus Myxine; species Myxine glutinosa. The sequence goes on from NC_136269.1 coordinate 96,802,693, forward strand.
TTCTAATCTCTGGAGAAAAACAAGCAGAGAATCCTCCACACTTCGATTTCTAATCTTTGGAGACAAACAGGTAGCACATCCTCCACACCTCGATTTCTAATCTATGGAGATAAACAAGCAGAGCATCATCCACACCTCGATTAATAATCATTGGAGATAAACAAGCAAAGCATCCTCCACACCTCAATTTCTAATCTATGGAGACAAACAAGCAGAGCATCCTCCACACCTCGATTTATAATCTTTGGAGACAAACAAGCAGAGCATCCTCCACACCTCGATTTATAATCTATGGAGATAAACAAGCAGAGCTTCCTCCACACCTCGATTTATAATCTATGGAGACAAACAAGCAGAGCTTCCTCAACATCTCGATTTATAAATCTATGGAGAAAAACAATCAGAGCATCCTCCACACCTCGATTTCCAATCTTTGGAGATAAACAAGCAGAGCTTCCTCCACACCTCGATTTATAATCTGTGGAGATAAACAAGCAGAGCTTCCTCCACACCTCGATTTATAATCTATGGAGATAAACAAGCAGAGCTTCCTCCACACCTCGATTTCTAATCTATGGAGATAAACAAGCAACGCATCCTCCACAGCTCAATTTCTAATCCATGGAGACAAACAAGCAGCGCATCCTCCACACCTCAATTTCTAATCTACGGAGACAAACAAGCAGAGCATCCTCCACATCTCGATTTATAATCTTTGGAAACAAACAAGCAGCGCATCCTCCACACCTCAATTTCTAATCTATGGAGACAAACAAGCAGAACATCCTCCACACCTCAATTTCTAATCTATGGAGACAAACAAGCAGAACATCCTCCACACCTCAATTTCTAATCTCTGGAGACAAACAAGCAGAGCATCCTCCACACCTCAATTTCTAATCTATGGAGACAAACAAGCAGAACATCCTCCACACCTCAATTTCTAATCTCTGGAGACAAACAAGCAGAGCATCCTCCACACCTCGATTTATAATCTATGGAGATAAACAAGCAGAGCTTCCTCCACATCTCGATTTATAAATCTATGGAGAAAAACAATCAGAGCAGCCTCCACACCTCGATTTCCAATCTTTGGAGATAAACAAGCAGAGCTTCCTCCACACCTCGATTTATAATCTATGGAGATAAACAAGCAGAGCTTCCTCCACACCTGGATTTATAATCTATGGAGATAAACAAGCAGAGCTTCCTCCACACCTCGATTTATAATCTTTGGAGATAAACAAGCAGAGCATCCTCCACACCTCGATTTCCAATCTATGGCGATAAACAAGCAGAGCATCCTCCACACCTCAATTTATAAATCTATGGAGATAAACAAGCAGAGCTTCCTCCACACCTCGATTTCCAATCTTTGGAGATAAACAAGCAGAGCATCCTCCACACCTCGATTTCTAATCTATGGAGATAAACAAGCAGAGCATCCTCCACACCTCGATTTCCAATCTTTGGAGACAAACAAGCAGAGCATCCGCCAACACCTCGATTTCCAATCTTTGGAGATAAACAAGCAGAGCATCCTCCACACCTCGATTTATAATCTAAGCTCTAAGGAGACAAACAAGCAGAGCATCCTCCACACCTCGATTTATAATCTAATCTCTAAGGACACAAACAAGCAGAGCTTCCTCCACATCTCGATTTATAATCTTTGGAAACAAACAAGCAGCGCATCCTCCACACCACAATTTCTAATCTATGGAGACAAACAAGCAGGGCATCCTCCACACCTCAATTTCTAATCTATGGAGACAAACAAGCAGAACATCCTCCACACCTCAATTTCTAATCTATGGAGACAAACAAGCAGAGCATCCTCCACACCTCAATTTCTAAGCTATGGAGACAAACAAGCAGAGCATCCTCCACACCTCAATTTCTAATCTATGGAGACAAACAAGCAGAGCATCCTCTACACCTCGATTTCCTATCTTTGGAGATAAACAAGCAGCGCATCCTCCACACCTCGATTTCTAATCTAAGCTCCAAGGAGACAAACAAGCAGAGCTTCCTCCACATCTCGATTTATAATCTTTGGAAACAAACAAGCAGCGCATCCTCCACACCTCAATTTCTAATCTATGGAGACAAACAAGCAGGGCATCCTCCACACCTCAATTTCTAATCTATGGAGACAAACGAAGCAGAGCATCCTCCACACCTCAATTTCTAATCTATGGAGACAAACAAGCAGGGCATCCTCCACACCTCAATTTCTAATCTATGGAGACAAACGAAGCAGAGCATCCTCCACACCTCAATTTCTAATCTCTGGAGACAAACAAGCAGAGCATCCTCCACACTTCGATTTCTAATCTTTGGAGACAAACAGGTAACGCATCCTCCACACCTCCATTTCTAATCTCTGGAGAAAAACAAGCAGAGAATCCTCCACACTTCGATTTCTAATCTTTGGAGACAAACAGGTAGCACATCCTCCACACCTCGATTTCTAATCTATGGAGATAAACAAGCAGAGCATCATCCACACCTCGATTAATAATCATTGGAGATAAACAAGCAAAGCATCCTCCACACCTCAATTTCTAATCTATGGAGACAAACAAGCAGAGCATCCTCCACACCTCGATTTATAATCTTTGGAGACAAACAAGCAGAGCATCCTCCACACCTCGATTTATAATCTATGGAGATAAACAAGCAGAGCTTCCTCCACACCTCGATTTATAATCTATGGAGACAAACAAGCAGAGCTTCCTCAACATCTCGATTTATAAATCTATGGAGAAAAACAATCAGAGCATCCTCCACACCTCGATTTCCAATCTTTGGAGATAAACAAGCAGAGCTTCCTCCACACCTCGATTTATAATCTGTGGAGATAAACAAGCAGAGCTTCCTCCACACCTCGATTTATAATCTATGGAGATAAACAAGCAGAGCTTCCTCCACACCTCGATTTCTAATCTATGGAGATAAACAAGCAACGCATCCTCCACAGCTCAATTTCTAATCCATGGAGACAAACAAGCAGCGCATCCTCCACACCTCAATTTCTAATCTACGGAGACAAACAAGCAGAGCATCCTCCACATCTCGATTTATAATCTTTGGAAACAAACAAGCAGCGCATCCTCCACACCTCAATTTCTAATCTATGGAGACAAACAAGCAGAACATCCTCCACACCTCAATTTCTAATCTATGGAGACAAACAAGCAGAACATCCTCCACACCTCAATTTCTAATCTCTGGAGACAAACAAGCAGAGCATCCTCCACACCTCAATTTCTAATCTATGGAGACAAACAAGCAGAACATCCTCCACACCTCAATTTCTAATCTCTGGAGACAAACAAGCAGAGCATCCTCCACACCTCAATTTCTAATCTATGGAGACAAACAAGCAGAACATCCTCCACACCTCGATTTATAATCTGTGGAGATAAACAAGCAGAGCATCCTCCACACCTCAATTTCTAATCGCTGGAGACAAACAAGCAGAGCATCCTCCACACCTCAATTTCTAATCTATGGAGACAAACATGCAGAACATCCTCCACACCTCAATTTCGAATCTATGGAGACAAACAAGCAGAGCATCCTCCACACCTCGATTTCCTATCTTTGGAGATAAACAAGCAGAGCATCCTCCACACCTCGATTTCTAATCTAAGCTCCAAGGAGACAAACAAGCAGAGCATCCTCCACGCTTCGATTTATAATCTAATCTCGAAGGAGACAAACAAGCAGAGCTTCCTCCACATCTCGATTTATAATCTTTGGAAACAAACAAGCAGCGCATCCTCCACACCTCAATTTCTAATCTATGGAGACAAACAAGCAGAGCATCCTACACACCTCAATTTCTAATCTATGGAGACAAACAAGCAGAGCATCCTTCACACCTCAATTTCGAATCTATGGAGACAAACAAGCAGAGCATCCTCAACACCTCAATTTCTAATCTATGGAGACAAACAAGCAGAGCATCCTCCACACCTCAATTTCTAATCTATGGAGAAAAACAAGCAGAGCATCCTCCACACATCGATTTCCAATCTTTGGAGATAAACAAGCAGAGCTTCCTCCACACCTCGATTTCCAATCTTGGAGATAAACAAGCAGAGCATCCTCCACACCTCGATTTCTAATCTATGGAGATAAACAAGCAGAGCATCCTCCACACCTCGATTTCCAATCTTTTGAGATAAACAAGCAGAGCATCCTCCACACCTCGATTTCTAATCTATGGAGACAAACAAGCAGAGCATCCTCCACACCTCGATTTCCAAACTTTGGAGATAAACAAGCAGAGCTTCCTCCACACCTCGATTTCCAATCTTTGGAGATAAACAAGCCGAGCTTCCTCCACACCTCGATTTCCAATCTTTGGAGATAAACAAGCAGAGCATCCTCCACACCTCGATTTCCAATCTATGGAGATAAACAAGCAGAGCATCCCCCACACCTCGATTTCCAATCTTTGGAGACAAACAAGCAGAGCATCCTCCACATCTCGATTTATAAATCTATGGAGATAAACAATCAGAGCATCCTCCACACCTCGATTTCCAATCTTTGGAGATAAACAAGCAGAGCATCCTCCACACCTCGATTTCTAATCTATGGAGATAAACAAGCAGAGCATCCTCCACACCTCGATTTATAAATCTATGGAGAAAAACAATCAGAGCATCCTCCACACCTCGATTTCCAATCTTTGGAGATAAACAAGCAGAGCATCCTCCACACCTCGATTTCCAATCTTTGGAGACAAACAAGCAGAGCATCCGCCACAGCTCGATTTCCAATCTTTGGAGATAAACAAGCAGAGCATCCTCCACACCTCGATTTATAATCTAAGCTCCAAGGACACAAACAAGCAGAGCTTCCTCCACATCTCGATTTATAATCTTTGGAAACAAACAAGCAGAGCATCCTCCACACCTCGATTTATAATCGATGCTCCAAGGAGACAAACAAGCAGAGCATCCTCCACACCTCGATTTATAATCTAATCTCCAAGGACACAAACAAGCAGAGCTTCCTCCACATCTCGATTTATAATCTTTGGAAACAAACAAGCAGAGCATCCTCCACACCTCGATTTATAATCTAATCTCCAAGGACACAAACAAGCAGCGCTTCTTCCACATCTCGATTTATAATCTTTGGAAACAAACAAGCAGCGCATCCTCCACACCTCAATTTCTAATCTTTGGAGATAAACAAGCAGAGCATCCTCCACACCTCGATTTATAATCTAAGCTCCAAGGACACAAACAAGCAGAGCTTCCTCCACATCTCGATTTATAATCTTTGGAAACAAACAAGCAGAGTATCCTCCACACCTTGATTTATAATCGATGCTCCAAGGAGACAAACAAGCAGAGCATCCTCCACACCTCGATTTATAATCTAATCTCCAAGGACACAAACAAGCAGAGCTTCCTCCACATCTCGATTTATAATCTTTGGAAACAAACAAGCAGAACATCCTCCACACCTCGATTTCCAATCTTTGGAGATAAACAAGCAGAGCATCCTCCACGCCTCGATTTCCAATCTTTGGAGATAAACAAGCAGAGCATCCTCCACACCTCGATTTCTAATCTATGGAGATAAACATGCAGAGCAGCCTCCACACCTCGATTTCTAATCTCTGGAGACAAACAAGCAGAGCATCCTCCACACCTCAATTTCTAATCTCTGGAGACAAACAAGCAGAGCATCCTCCACATCTCGATTTATAATCTTTGGAAACAAACAAGCAGAGCATCCTCCACACCTCGATTTATAATCTATGGAGATAAACAAGCAGAGCTTCCTCCACATCTCGATTTATAAATCTATGGAGAAAAACAATCAGAGCAGCCTCCACACTTCGATTTCTAATCTTTGGAGATAAACAAGCAGAGCTTCCTCCACACCTCGATTTATAATCTATGGAGATAAACAAGCAGAGCTTCCTCCACACCTCGATTTATAATCTATGGAGATAAACAAGCAGAACATCCTCCACATCTCGATTGCTAATCTATGGAGATAAACAAGCAGAACATCCTCCACACCTCGATTTCCAATCTTTGGAGATAAACAAGCAGAGCATCCTCCACACCTCGATTTCCAATCTTTGGAGATAAACTAGCAGCGCATCCTCCACACCTCGATTTACAATCTTTGGAGGTAAACAAGCAGAGCATCCTCCACACCTCGATTTCCAATCTTTGGAGATAAACTAGCAGAGCATCCTCCACACCTCGATTTACAATCTTTGGAGATAAACTAGCAGCGCATCCTCCACACCTCAATTTCTAATCTATGGAGACAAACAAGCAGAGCATCCTCCACACCTCGATTTATAATCTTTGGAGACAAACAAGCAGAGCATCCTCCACACCTCGATTTATAATCTATGGAGATAAACAAGCAGAGCTTCCTCCACATCTCGATTTATAAATCTATGGAGAAAAACAATCAGAGCAGCCTCCACACCTCGATTTCCAATCTTTGGAGATAAACAAGCAGAGCTTCCTCCACGCCTCGATTTATAATCTATGGAGATAAACAAGCAGAGCTTCCTCCACACCTGGATTTATAATCTATGGAGATAAACAAGCAGAGCTTCCTCCACACCTCGATTTATAATCTTTGGAGATAAACAAGCAGAGCATCCTCCACACCTCGATTTCCAATCTATGGCGATAAACAAGCAGAGCATCCTCCACACCTCAATTTATAAATCTATGGAGATAAACAAGCAGAGCATCCTCCACACCTCGATTTCTAATCTATGGAGACAAACAAGCAGAGCATCCTCCACACCTCGATTTATAATCTTTGGAGACAAACAAGCAGAGCATCCTCCACACCTCGATTTATAATCTATGGAGATAAACAAGCAGAGCTTCCTCCACATCTCGATTTATAAATCTATGGAGAAAAACAATCAGAGCAGCCTCCACACCTCGATTTCCAATCTTTGGAGATAAACAAGCAGAGCTTCCTCCACACCTCGATTTATAATCTATGGAGATAAACAAGCAGAGCTTCCTCCACACCTCGATTTATAATCTATGGAGATAAACAAGCAGAGCTTCCTCCACACCTCGATTTATAATCTATGGAGATAAACAAGCAGAGCTTCCTCCACATCTCGATTGCTAATCTATGGAGATAAACAAGCAGAACATCCTCCACACCTCGATTTCCAATCTTTGGAGATAAACAAGCAGAGCATCCTCCACACCTCGATTTCCAATCTTTGGAGATAAACTAGCAGCGCATCCTCCACACCTCGATTTACAATCTTTGGAGGTAAACAAGCAGAGCATCCTCCACACCTCGATTTCCAATCTTTGGAGATAAACTAGCAGAGCATCCTCCACACCTCGATTTACAATCTTTGGAGATAAACTAGCAGCGCATCCTCCACACCTCAATTTCTAATCTATGGAGACAAACAAGCAGAGCATCCTCCACACCTCGATTTATAATCTTTGGAGACAAACAAGCAGAGCATCCTCCACACCTCGATTTATAATCTATGGAGATAAACAAGCAGAGCTTCCTCCACATCTCGATTTATAAATCTATGGAGAAAAACAATCAGAGCAGCCTCCACACCTCGATTTCCAATCTTTGGAGATAAACAAGCAGAGCTTCCTCCACACCTCGATTTATAATCTATGGAGATAAACAAGCAGAGCTTCCTCCACACCTGGATTTATAATCTATGGAGATAAACAAGCAGAGCTTCCTCCACACCTCGATTTATAATCTTTGGAGATAAACAAGCAGAGCATCCTCCACACCTCGATTTCCAATCTATGGCGATAAACAAGCAGAGCATCCTCCACACCTCAATTTATAAATCTATGGAGATAAACAAGCAGAGCATCCTCCACACCTCGATTTCTAATCTATGGAGACAAACAAGCAGAGCATCCTCCACACCTCGATTTATAATCTTTGGAGACAAACAAGCAGAGCATCCTCCACACCTCGATTTATAATCTATGGAGATAAACAAGCAGAGCTTCCTCCACATCTCGATTTATAAATCTATGGAGAAAAACAATCAGAGCAGCCTCCACACCTCGATTTCCAATCTTTGGAGATAAACAAGCAGAGCTTCCTCCACACCTCGATTTATAATCTATGGAGATAAACAAGCAGAGCTTCCTCCACACCTGGATTTATAATCTATGGAGATAAACAAGCAGAGCTTCCTCCACACCTCGATTTATAATCTTTGGAGATAAACAAGCAGAGCATCCTCCACACCTCGATTTCCAATCTATGGCGATAAACAAGCAGAGCATCCTCCACACCTCAATTTATAAATCTATGGAGATAAACAAGCAGAGCTTCCTCCACACCTCGATTTCCAATCTTTGGAGATAAACAAGCAGAGCATCCTCCACACCTCGATTTCTAATCTATGGAGATAAACAAGCAGAGCATCCTCCACACCTCGATTTCCAATCTTTGGAGACAAACAAGCAGAGCATCCGCCAACACCTCGATTTCCAATCTTTGGAGATAAACAAGCAGAGCATCCTCCACACCTCGATTTATAATCTAAGCTCTAAGGAGACAAACAAGCAGAGCATCCTCCACACCTCGATTTATCATCTAATCTCTAAGGACACAAACAAGCAGAGCTTCCTCCACATCTCGATTTATAATCTTTGGAAACAAACAAGCAGCGCATCCTCCACACCTCAATTTCTAATCTATGGAGACAAACAAGCAGGGCATCCTCCACACCTCAATTTCTAATCTATGGAGACAAACAAGCAGAACATCCTCCACACCTCAATTTCTAATCTATGAAGACAAACAAGCAGAGCATCCTCCACACCTCAATTTCTAAGCTATGGAGACAAACAAGCAGAGCATCCTCCACACCTCAATTTCTAATCTATGGAGACAAACAAGCAGAGCATCCTCTACACCTCGATTTCCTATCTTTGGAGATAAACAAGCAGCGCATCCTCCACACCTCGATTTCTAATCTAAGCTCCAAGGAGACAAACAAGCAGAGCTTCCTCCACATCTCGATTTATAATCTTTGGAAACAAACAAGCAGCGCATCCTCCACACCTCAATTTCTAATCTATGGAGACAAACAAGCAGGGCATCCTCCACACCTCAATTTCTAATCTATGGAGACAAACGAAGCAGAGCATCCTCCACACCTCAATTTCTAATCTATGGAGACAAACAAGCAGGGCATCCTCCACACCTCAATTTCTAATCTATGGAGACAAACGAAGCAGAGCATCCTCCACACCTCAATTTCTAATCTCTGGAGACAAACAAGCAGAGCATCCTCCACACTTCGATTTCTAATCTTTGGAGACAAACAGATAACGCATCCTCCACACCTCCATTTCTAATCTCTGGAGAAAAACAAGCAGAGAATCCTCCACACTTCGATTTCTAATCTTTGGAGACAAACAGGTAGCACATCCTCCACACCTCGATTTCTAATCTATGGAGATAAACAAGCAGAGCATCATCCACACCTCGATTAATAATCATTGGAGATAAACAAGCAAAGCATCCTCCACACCTCAATTTCTAATCTATGGAGACAAACAAGCAGAGCATCCTCCACACCTCGATTTATAATCTTTGGAGACAAACAAGCAGAGCATCCTCCACACCTCGATTTATAATCTATGGAGATAAACAAGCAGAGCTTCCTCCACACCTCGATTTATAATCTATGGAGACAAACAAGCAGAGCTTCCTCAACATCTCGATTTATAAATCTATGGAGAAAAACAATCAGAGCATCCTCCACACCTCGATTTCCAATCTTTGGAGATAAACAAGCAGAGCTTCCTCCACACCTCGATTTATAATCTGTGGAGATAAACAAGCAGAGCTTCCTCCACACCTCGATTTATAATCTATGGAGATAAACAAGCAGAGCTTCCTCCACACCTCGATTTCTAATCTATGGAGATAAACAAGCAACGCATCCTCCACAGCTCAATTTCTAATCCATGGAGACAAACAAGCAGCGCATCCTCCACACCTCAATTTCTAATCTACGGAGACAAACAAGCAGAGCATCCTCCACATCTCGATTTATAATCTTTGGAAACAAACAAGCAGCGCATCCTCCACACCTCAATTTCTAATCTATGGAGACAAACAAGCAGAACATCCTCCACACCTCAATTTCTAATCTATGGAGACAAACAAGCAGAACATCCTCCACACCTCAATTTCTAATCTCTGGAGACAAACAAGCAGAGCATCCTCCACACCTCAATTTCTAATCTATGGAGACAAACAAGCAGAACATCCTCCACACCTCAATTTCTAATCTCTGGAGACAAACAAGCAGAGCATCCTCCACACCTCAATTTCTAATCTATGGAGACAAACAAGCAGAACATCCTCCACACCTCGATTTATAATCTGTGGAGATAAACAAGCAGAGCATCCTCCACACCTCAATTTCTAATCGCTGGAGACAAACAAGCAGAGCATCCTCCACACCTCAATTTCTAATCTATGGAGACAAACATGCAGAACATCCTCCACACCTCAATTTCGAATCTATGGAGACAAACAAGTAGAGCATCCTCCACACCTCGATTTCCTATCTTTGGAGATAAACAAGCAGAGCGTCCTCCACACCTCGATTTCTAATCTAAGCTCCAAGGAGACAAACAAGCAGAGCATCCTCCACGCTTCGATTTATAATCTAATCTCGAAGGAGACAAACAAGCAGAGCTTCCTCCACATCTCGATTTATAATCTTTGGAAACAAACAAGCAGCGCATCCTCCACACCTCAATTTCTAATCTATGGAGACAAACAAGCAGAGCATCCTACACACCTCAATTTCTAATCTATGGAGACAAACAAGCAGAGCATCCTTCACACCTCAATTTCGAATCTATGGAGACAAACAAGCAGAGCATCCTCAACACCTCAATTTCTAATCTATGGAGACAAACAAGCAGAGCATCCTCCACACCTCAATTTCTAATCTATGGAGAAAAACAAGCAGAGCATCCTCCACACATCGATTTCCAATCTTTGGAGATAAACAAGCAGAGCTTCCTCCACACCTCGATTTCCAATCTTGGAGATAAACAAGCAGAGCATCCTCCACACCTCGATTTCTAATCTATGGAGATAAACAAGCAGAGCATCCTCCACACCTCGATTTCCAATCTTTTGAGATAAACAAGCAGAGCATCCTCCACACCTCGATTTCTAATCTATGGAGACAAACAAGCAGAGCATCCTCCACACCTCGATTTCCAAACTTTGGAGATAAACAAGCAGAGCTTCCTCCACACCTCGATTTCCAATCTTTGGAGATAAACAAGCCGAGCTTCCTCCACACCTCGATTTCCAATCTTTGGAGATAAACAAGCAGAGCATCCTCCACACCTCGATTTCCAATCTATGGAGATAAACAAGCAGAGCATCCCCCACACCTCGATTTCCAATCTTTGGAGACAAACAAGCAGAGCATCCTCCACATCTCGATTTATAAATCTATGGAGATAAACAATCAGAGCATCCTCCACACCTCGATTTCCAATCTTTGGAGATAAACAAGCAGAGCATCCTCCACACCTCGATTTCTAATCTATGGAGATAAACAAGCAGAGCATCCTCCACACCTCGATTTATAAATCTATGGAGAAAAACAATCAGAGCATCCTCCACACCTCGATTTCCAATCTTTGGAGATAAACAAGCAGAGCATCCTCCACACCTCGATTTCCAATCTTTGGAGACAAACAAGCAGAGCATCCGCCACAGCTCGATTTCCAATCTTTGGAGATAAACAAGCAGAGCATCCTCCACACCTCGATTTATAATCTAAGCTCCAAGGACACAAACAAGCAGAGCTTCCTCCACATCTCGATTTATAATCTTTGGAAACAAACAAGCAGAGCATCCTCCACACCTCGATTTATAATCGATGCTCCAAGGAGACAAACAAGCAGAGCATCCTCCACACCTCGATTTATAATCTAATCTCCAAGGACACAAACAAGCAGAGCTTCCTCCACATCTCGATTTATAATCTTTGGAAACAAACAAGCAGAGCATCCTCCACACCTCGATTTATAATCTAATCTCCAAGGACACAAACAAGCAGCGCTTCCTCCACATCTCGATTTATAATCTTTGGAAACAAACAAGCAGCGCATCCTCCACACCTCAATTTCTAATCTTTGGAGATAAACAAGCAGAGCATCCTCCACACCTCGATTTATAATCTAAGCTCCAAGGACACAAACAAGCAGAGCTTCCTCCACATCTCGATTTATAATCTTTGGAAACAAACAAGCAGAGCATCCTCCACACCTCGATTTATAATCGATGCTCCAAGGAGACAAACAAGCAGAGCATCCTCCACACCTCGATTTATAATCTAATCTCCAAGGACACAAACAAGCAGAGCTTCCTCCACATCTCGATTTATAATCTTTGGAAACAAACAAGCAGAGCATCCTCCACACCTCGATTTATAATCTAATCTCCAAGGACACAAACAAGCAGAGCTTCCTCCACATCTCGATTTATAATCTTTGGAAACAAACAAGCAGAACATCCTCCACATCTCGATTGCTAATCTATGGAGATAAACAAGCAGAACATCCTCCACACCTCGATTTCCAATCTTTGGAGATAAACAAGCAGAGCATCCTCCACGCCTCGATTTCCAATCTTTGGAGATAAACAAGCAGAGCATCCTCCACACCTCGATTTCTAATCTATGGAGATAAACATGCAGAGCAGCCTCCACACCTCGATTTCTAATCTCTGGAGACAAACAAGCAGAGCATCCTCCACACCTCAATTTCTAATCTCTGGAGACAAACAAGCAGAGCATCCTCCACATCTCGATTTATAATCTTTGGAAACAAACAAGCAGAGCATCCTCCACACCTCGATTTATAATCTATGGAGATAAACAAGCAGAGCTTCCTCCACATCTCGATTTATAAATCTATGGAGAAAAACAATCAGAGCAGCCTCCACACTTCGATTTCTAATCTTTGGAGATAAACAAGCAGAGCTTCCTCCACACCTCGATTTATAATCTATGGAGATAAACAAGCAGAGCTTCCTCCACACCTCGATTTATAATCTATGGAGATAAACAAGCAGAACATCCTCCACATCTCGATTGCTAATCTATGGAGATAAACAAGCAGAACATCCTCCACACCTCGATTTCCAATCTTTGGAGATAAACAAGCAGAGCATCCTCCACACCTCGATTTCCAATCTTTGGAGATAAACTAGCAGCGCATCCTCCACACCTCGATTTACAATCTTTGGAGGTAAACAAGCAGAGCATCCTCCACACCTCGATTTCAAATCTTTGGAGATAAACTAGCAGAGCATCCTCCACACCTCGATTTACAATCTTTGGAGATAAACTAGCAGCGCATCCTCCACACCTCAATTTCTAATCTATGGAGACAAACAAGCAGAGCATCCTCCACACCTCGATTTATAATCTTTGGAGACAAACAAGCAGAGCATCCTCCACACCTCGATTTATAATCTATGGAGATAAACAAGCAGAGCTTCCTCCACATCTCGATTTATAAATCTATGGAGAAAAACAATCAGAGCAGCCTCCACACCTCGATTTCCAATCTTTGGAGATAAACAAGCAGAGCTTCCTCCACACCTCGATTTATAATCTATGGAGATAAACAAGCAGAGCTTCCTCCACACCTGGATTTATAATCTATGGAGATAAACAAGCAGAGCTTCCTCCACACCTCGATTTATAATCTTTGGAGATAAACAAGCAGAGCATCCTCCACACCTCGATTTCCAATCTATGGCGATAAACAAGCAGAGCATCCTCCACACCTCAATTTATAAATCTATGGAGATAAACAAGCAGAGCATCCTCCACACCTCGATTTCTAATCTATGGAGACAAACAAGCAGAGCATCCTCCACACCTCGATTTATAATCTTTGGAGACAAACAAGCAGAGCATCCTCCACACCTCGATTTATAATCTATGGAGATAAACAAGCAGAGCTTCCTCCACATCTCGATTTATAAATCTATGGAGAAAAACAATCAGAGCAGCCTCCACACCTCGATTTCCAATCTTTGGAGATAAACAAGCAGAGCTTCCTCCACACCTCGATTTATAATCTATGGAGATAAACAAGCAGAGCTTCCTCCACACCTGGATTTATAATCTATGGAGATAAACAAGCAGAGCTTCCTCCACACCTCGATTTATAATCTTTGGAGATAAACAAGCAGAGCATCCTCCACACCTCGATTTCCAATCTATGGCGATAAACAAGCAGAGCATCCTCCACACCTCAATTTATAAATCTATGGAGATAAACAAGCAGAGCTTCCTCCACACCTCGATTTCCAATCTTTGGAGATAAACAAGCAGAGCATCCTCCACACCTCGATTTCTAATCTATGGAGATAAACAAGCAGAGCATCCTCCACACCTCGATTTCCAATCTTTGGAGACAAACAAGCAGAGCATCCGCCAACACCTCGATTTCCAATCTTTGGAGATAAACAAGCAGAGCATCCTCCACACCTCGATTTATAATCTAAGCTCTAAGGAGACAAACAAGCAGAGCATCCTCCACACCTCGATTTATAATCTAATCTCTAAGGACACAAACAAGCAGAGCTTCCTCCACATCTCGATTTATAATCTTTGGAAACAAACAAGCAGCGCATCCTCCACACCTCAATTTCTAATCTATGGAGACAAACAAGCAGGGCATCCTCCACACCTCAATTTCTAATCTATGGAGACAAACAAGCAGAACATCCTCCACACCTCAATTTCTAATCTATGGAGACAAACAAGCAGAGCATCCTCCACACCTCAATTTCTAAGCTATGGAGACAAACAAGCAGAGCATCCTCCACACCTCAATTTCTAATCTATGGAGACAAACAAGCAGAGCATCCTCTACACCTCGATTTCCTATCTTTGGAGATAAACAAGCAGCGCATCCTCCACACCTCGATTTCTAATCTAAGCTCCAAGGAGACAAACAAGCAGAGCTTCCTCCACATCTCGATTTATAATCTTTGGAAACAAACAAGCAGCGCATCCTCCACACCTCAATTTCTAATCTATGGAGACAAACAAGCAGGGCATCCTCCACACCTCAATTTCTAATCTATGGAGACAAACGAAGCAGAGCATCCTCCACACCTCAATTTCTAATCTATGGAGACAAACAAGCAGGGCATCCTCCACACCTCAATTTCTAATCTATGGAGACAAACGAAGCAGAGCATCCTCCACACCTCAATTTCTAATCTCTGGAGACAAACAAGCAGAGCATCCTCCACACTTCGATTTCTAATCTTTGGAGACAAACAGGTAACGCCTCCTCCACACCTCCATTTCTAATCTCTGGAGAAAAACAAGCAGAGAATCCTCCACACTTCGATTTCTAATCTTTGGAGACAAACAGGTAGCACATCCTCCACACCTCGATTTCTAATCTATGGAGATAAACAAGCAGAGCATCATCCACACCTCGATTAATAATCATTGGAGATAAACAAGCAAAGCATCCTCCACACCTCAATTTCTAATCTATGGAGACAAACAAGCAGAGCATCCTCCACACCTCGATTTATAATCTTTGGAGACAAACAAGCAGAGCATCCTCCACACCTCGATTTATAATCTATGGAGATAAACAAGCAGAGCTTCCTCCACACCTCGATTTATAATCTATGGAGACAAACAAGCAGAGCTTCCTCAACATCTCGATTTATAAATCTATGGATAAAAACAATCAGAGCATCCTCCACACCTCGATTTCCAATCTTTGGAGATAAACAAGCAGAGCTTCCTCCACACCTCGATTTATAATCTGTGGAGATAAACAAGCAGAGCTTCCTCCACACCTCGATTTATAATCTATGGAGATAAACAAGCAGAGCTTCCTCCACACCTCGATTTCTAATCTATGGAGATAAACAAGCAACGCATCCTCCACAGCTCAATTTCTAATCCATGGAGACAAACAAGCAGCGCATCCTCCACACCTCAATTTCTAATCTACGGAGACAAACAAGCAGAGCATCCTCCACATCTCGATTTATAATCTTTGGAAACAAACAAGCAGCGCATCCTCCACACCTCAATTTCTAATCTATGGAGACAAACAAGCAGAACATCCTCCACACCTCAATTTCTAATCTATGGAGACAAACAAGCAGAACATCCTCCACACCTCAATTTCTAATCTCTGGAGACAAACAAGCAGAGCATCCTCCACACCTCAATTTCTAATCTATGGAGACAAACAAGCAGAACATCCTCCACACCTCAATTTCTAATCTCTGGAGACAAACAAGCAGAGCATCCTCCACACCTCAATTTCTAATCTATGGAGACAAACAAGCAGAACATCCTCCACACCTCGATTTATAATCTGTGGAGATAAACAAGCAGAGCATCCTCCACACCTCAATTTCTAATCGCTGGAGACAAACAAGCAGAGCATCCTCCACACCTCAATTTCTAATCTATGGAGACAAACATGCAGAACATCCTCCACACCTCAATTTCGAATCTATGGAGACAAACAAGCAGAGCATCCTCCACACCTCGATTTCCTATCTTTGGAGATAAACAAGCAGAGCATCCTCCACACCTCGATTTCTAATCTAAGCTCCAAGGAGACAAACAAGCAGAGCATCCTCCACGCTTCGATTTATAATCTAATCTCGAAGGAGACAAACAAGCAGAGCTTCCTCCACATCTCGATTTATAATCTTTGGAAACAAACAAGCAGCGCATCCTCCACACCTCAATTTCTAATCTATGGAGACAAACAAGCAGAGCATCCTACACACCTCAATTTCTAATCTATGGAGACAAACAAGCAGAGCATCCTTCACACCTCAATTTCGAATCTATGGAGACAAACAAGCAGAGCATCCTCAACACCTCAATTTCTAATCTATGGAGACAAACAAGCAGAGCATCCTCCACACCTCAATTTCTAATCTATGGAGACAAACAAGCAGAGCATCCTCCACACATCGATTTCCAATCTTTGGAGATAAACAAGCAGAGCTTCCTCCACACCTCGATTTCCAATCTTGGAGATAAACAAGCAGAGCATCCTCCACACCTCGATTTCTAATCTATGGAGATAAACAAGCAGAGCATCCTCCACACCTCGATTTCCAATCTTTTGAGATAAACAAGCAGAGCATCCTCCACACCTCGATTTCTAATCTATGGAGACAAACAAGCAGAGCATCCTCCACACCTCGATTTCCAAACTTTGGAGATAAACAAGCAGAGCTTCCTCCACACCTCGATTTCCAATCTTTGGAGATAAACAAGCCGAGCTTCCTCCACACCTCGATTTCCAATCTTTGGAGATAAACAAGCAGAGCATCCTCCACACCTCGATTTCCAATCTATGGAGATAAACAAGCAGAGCATCCCCCACACCTCGATTTCCAATCTTTGGAGACAAACAAGCAGAGCATCCTCCACATCTCGATTTATAAATCTATGGAGATAAACAATCAGAGCATCCTCCACACCTCGATTTCCAATCTTTGGAGATAAACAAGCAGAGCATCCTCCACACCTCGATTTCTAATCTATGGAGATAAACAAGCAGAGCATCCTCCACACCTCGATTTATAAATCTATGGAGAAAAACAATCAGAGCATCCTCCACACCTCGATTTCCAATCTTTGGAGATAAACAAGCAGAGCATCCTCCACACCTCGATTTCCAATCTTTGGAGACAAACAAGCAGAGCATCCGCCACAGCTCGATTTCCAATCTTTGGAGATAAACAAGCAGAGCATCCTCCACACCTCGATTTATAATCTAAGCTCCAAGGACACAAACAAGCAGAGCTTCCTCCACATCTCGATTTATAATCTTTGGAAACAAACAAGCAGAGCATCCTCCACACCTCGATTTATAATCGATGCTCCAAGGAGACAAACAAGCAGAGCATCCTCCACACCTCGATTTATAATCTAATCTCCAAGGACACAAACAAGCAGAGCTTCCTCCACATCTCGATTTATAATCTTTGGAAACAAACAAGCAGAGCATCCTCCACACCTCGATTTATAATCTAATCTCCAAGGACACAAACAAGCAGAGCTTCCTCCACATCTCGATTTATAATCTTTGGAAACAAACAAGCAGCGCATCCTCCACACCTCAATTTCTAATCTATGGAGACAAACAAGCAGAACATCCTCCACATCTCGATTGCTAATCTATGGAGATAAACAAGCAGAACATCCTCCACACCTCGATTTCCAATCTTTGGAGATAAACAAGCAGAGCATCCTCCACGCCTCGATTTCCAATCTTTGGAGATAAACAAGCAGAGCATCCTCCACACCTCGATTTCTAATCTATGGAGATAAACAAGCAGAGCATCATCCACACTTCGATTTCTAATCTCTGGAGACAAACAAGCAGAGCATCCTCCACACCTCAATTTCTAATCTCTGGAGACAAACAAGCAGAGCATCCTCCACACTTCGATTTCTAATCTTTGGAGACAAACAGGTAACGCATCCTCCACACCTCCATTTCTAATCTCTGGAGAAAAACAAGCAGAGAATCCTCCACACTTCGATTTCTAATCTTTGGAGACAAACAGGTAGCGCATCCTCCACACCTCGATTTATAATCATTGGAGATAAACAAGCAAAGCATCCTCCACACCTCAATTTCTAATCTATGGAGACAAACAAGCAGAGCATCCTCCACACCTCGATTTATAATCTTTGGCGACAAACAAGCAGAGCATCCTCCACACCTCGATTTATAATCTATGGAGATAAACAAGCAGAGCTTCCTTCACACCTCGATTTATAATCTATGGAGATAAACAAGCAGAGCTTCCTCAACATCTCGATTTATAAATCTATGGAGAAAAACAATCAGAGCATCCTCCACACCTCGATTTCCAATCTTTGGAGATAAACAAGCAGAGCTTCCTCCACACCTCGATTTATAATCTATGGAGATAAACAAGCAGAGCTTCCTCCACACCTCGATTTCTAATCTATGGAGATAAACAAGCAACGCATCCTCCACAGCTCAATTTCTAATCCATGGAGACAAACAAGCAGCGCCTCCTCCACACCTCAATTTCTAATCTACGGAGACAAACAAGCAGAGCATCCTCCACATCTCGATTTCTAATATTTGGAGACAAACAGGTAGCGCATCCTCCACACCTCGATTTCTAATATATGGAGATAAACAAGCAAAGCATCCTCCACACCTCAATTTCTAATCTATGGGGACAAACAAGCAGAGCATCCTCCACACCTCGATTTATAATCTTTGGAGACAAACTAGCAGAGCATCATCCACACCTCGATTTATAATCATTGGAGATAAACAAGCAAAGCATCCTCCACACCTCAATTTCTAATCTATGGAGACAAACAAGCAGAGCATCCTCCACACCTCGATTTATTATCTTTGGAGACAAACAAGCAGAGCATCCTCCACACCTCGATTTATAATCTATGGAGATAAACAAGCAGAGCTTCCTCCACACCTCGATTTATAATCTATGGAGATAAACAAGCAGAGCTTCCTCAACATCTCGATTTATAAATCTATGGAGAAAAACAATCAGAGCATCCTCCACACCTCGATTTCCAATCTTTGGAGATAAACAAGCAGAGCTTCCTCCACACCTCGATTTATAATCTTTGGAGATAAACAAGCAGAGCTTCCTCCACACCTCGATTTATAAATCTATGGAGAAAAACAATCAGAGCATCCTCCACACCTCGATTTCCAATCTTTGGAGATAAACAAGCAGAGCTTCCTCCACACCTCGATTTATAATCTTTGGAGATAAACAAGCAGAGCTTCCTCAACATCTCAATTTATAAATCTATGGAGAAAAACAATCAGAGCAGCCTCCACACCTCGATTTCCAATCTTTGGAGATAAACAAGCCGAGCTTCCTCCACACCTCGATTTCCAATCTTTGGAGATAAACAAGCAGAGCATCCTCCACACCTCGATTTCCAATCTTTGGAGATAAACAAGCAGAGCTTCCTCCACACCTCGATTTATAATCTGTGGAGATAAACAAGCAGAGCTTCCTCAACATCTCGATTTATAAATCTATGGAGAAAAACAATCAGAGCATCCTCCACACCTCGATTTCCAATCTTTGGAGATAAACAAGCAGAGCTTCCTCCACACCTCGATTTATAATCTTTGGAGATAAACAAGCAGAGCTTCCTCCACACCTCGATTTCTAATCTATGGAGATAAACAAGCAACGCATCCTCCACAGCTCAATTTCTAATCCATGGAGACAAACAAGCAGCGCATCCTCCACACCTCAATTTCTAATCTACGGAGACAAACAAGCAGAGCATCCTCCACATCTCGATTTATAATCTTTGGAAACAAACAAGCAGAGCATCCTCCACACCTCGATTTCCTATCTTTGGAGATAAACAAGCAGAGCATCCTCCACACCTCGATTTCTAATCTAAGCTCCAAGGAGACAAACAAGCAGAGCATCCTCCACACTTCGATTTATAATCTAATCTCTAAGGAGACAAACAAGCAGAGCTTCCTCCACATCTCGATTTATAATCTTTGGAAACAAACAAGCAGCGCATCCTCCACACCTCAATTTCTAATCTATGGAGACAAACAAGCAGAGCATCCTACACACCTCAATTTCTAATCTATGGAGACAAACAAGCAGAGCATCCTCCACACCTCAATTTCGAATCTATGGAGACAAACAAGCAGAGCATCCTCAACACCTCAATTTCTAATCTATGGAGACAAACAAGGAGAGCATCCTCCACACCTCAATTTCTAATCTATGGAGATAAACAAGCAGAGCATCCTCCACACCTCGATTTCCAATCTTTGGAGATAAACAAGCAGAGCATCCTCCACACCTCGATTTATAATCTAAGCTCTAAGGAGACAAACAAGCAGAGCATCCTCCACACCTCGATTTATAATCTAATCTCTAAGGACACAAACAAGCAGAGCTTCCTCCACATCTCGATTTATAATCTTTGGAAACAAACAAGCAGCGCATCCTCCACACCTCAATTTCTAATCTATGGAGACAAACAAGCAGGGCATCCTCCACACCTCAATTTCTAATCTATGGAGACAAACAAGCAGAACATCCTCCACACCTCAATTTCTAATCTATGGAGACAAACAAGCAGAGCATCCTCCACACCTCAATTTCTAAGCTATGGAGACAAACAAGCAGAGCATCCTCCACACCTCAATTTTTAATCTATGGAGACAAACAAGCAGAGCATCCTCTACACCTCGATTTCCTATCTTTGGAGATAAACAAGCAGCGCATCCTCCACACCTCGATTTCTAATCTAAGCTCCAAGGAGACAAACAAGCAGAGCTTCCTCCACATCTCGATTTATAATCTTTGGAAACAAACAAGCAGCGCATCCTCCACACCTCAATTTCTAATCTATGGAGACAAACAAGCAGGGCATCCTCCACACCTCAATTTCTAATCTATGGAGACAAACGAAGCAGAGCATCCTCCACACCTCAATTTCTAATCTATGGAGACAAACAAGCAGGGCATCCTCCACACCTCAATTTCTAATCTATGGAGACAAACGAAGCAGAGCATCCTCCACACCTCAATTTCTAATCTCTGGAGACAAACAAGCAGAGCATCCTCCACACTTCGATTTCTAATCTTTGGAGACAAACAGGTAACGCCTCCTCCACACCTCCATTTCTAATCTCTGGAGAAAAACAAGCAGAGAATCCTCCACACTTCGATTTCTAATCTTTGGAGACAAACAGGTAGCACATCCTCCACACCTCGATTTCTAATCTATGGAGATAAACAAGCAGAGCATCATCCACACCTCGATTAATAATCATTGGAGATAAACAAGCAAAGCATCCTCCACACCTCAATTTCTAATCTATGGAGACAAACAAGCAGAGCATCCTCCACACCTCGATTTATAATCTTTGGAGACAAACAAGCAGAGCATCCTCCACACCTCGATTTATAATCTATGGAGATAAACAAGCAGAGCTTCCTCCACACCTCGATTTATAATCTATGGAGACAAACAAGCAGAGCTTCCTCAACATCTCGATTTATAAATCTATGGAGAAAAACAATCAGAGCATCCTCCACACCTCGATTTCCAATCTTTGGAGATAAACAAGCAGAGCTTCCTCCACACCTCGATTTATAATCTGTGGAGATAAACAAGCAGAGCTTCCTCCACACCTCGATTTATAATCTATGGAGATAAACAAGCAGAGCTTCCTCCACACCTCGATTTCTAATCTATGGAGATAAACAAGCAACGCATCCTCCACAGCTCAATTTCTAATCCATGGAGACAAACAAGCAGCGCATCCTCCACACCTCAATTTCTAATCTACGGAGACAAACAAGCAGAGCATCCTCCACATCTCGATTTATAATCTTTGGAAACAAACAAGCAGCGCATCCTCCACACCTCAATTTCTAATCTATGGAGACAAACAAGCAGAACATCCTCCACACCTCAATTTCTAATCTATGGAGACAAACAAGCAGAACATCCTCCACACCTCAATTTCTAATCTCTGGAGACAAACAAGCAGAGCATCCTCCACACCTCAATTTCTAATCTATGGAGACAAACAAGCAGAACATCCTCCACACCTCAATTTCTAATCTCTGGAGACAAACAAGCAGAGCATCCTCCACACCTCAATTTCTAATCTATGGAGACAAACAAGCAGAACATCCTCCACACCTCGATTTATAATCTGTGGAGATAAACAAGCAGAGCATCCTCCACACCTCAATTTCTAATCGCTGGAGACAAACAAGCAGAGCATCCTCCACACCTCAATTTCTAATCTATGGAGACAAACATGCAGAACATCCTCCACACCTCAATTTCGAATCTATGGAGACAAACAAGCAGAGCATCCTCCACACCTCGATTTCCTATCTTTGGAGATAAACAAGCAGAGCATCCTCCACACCTCGATTTCTAATCTAAGCTCCAAGGAGACAAACAAGCAGAGCATCCTCCACGCTTCGATTTATAATCCAATCTCGAAGGAGACAAACAAGCAGAGCTTCCTCCACATCTCGATTTATAATCTTTGGAAACAAACAAGCAGCGCATCCTCCACACCTCAATTTCTAATCTATGGAGACAAACAAGCAGAGCATCCTACACACCTCAATTTCTAATCTATGGAGACAAACAAGCAGAGCATCCTTCACACCTCAATATCGAATCTATGGAGACAAACAAGCAGAGCATCCTCAACACCTCAATTTCTAATCTATGGAGACAAACAAGCAGAGCATCCTCCACACCTCAATTTCTAATCTATGGAGACAAACAAGCAGAGCATCCTCCACACATCGATTTCCAATCTTTGGAGATAAACAAGCAGAGCTTCCTCCACACCTCGATTTCCAATCTTGGAGATAAACAAGCAGAGCATCCTCCATACCTCGATTTCTAATCTATGGAGATAAACAAGCAGAGCATCCTCCACACCTCGATTTCCAATCTTTTGAGATAAACAAGCAGAGCATCCTCCACACCTCGATTTCTAATCTATGGAGACAAACAAGCAGAGCATCCTCCACACCTCGATTTCCAAACTTTGGAGATAAACAAGCAGAGCTTCCTCCACACCTCGATTTCCAATCTTTGGAGATAAACAAGCCGAGCTTCCTCCACACCTCGATTTCCAATCTTTGGAGATAAACAAGCAGAGCATCCTCCACACCTCGATTTCCAATCTATGGAGATAAACAAGCAGAGCATCCCCCACACCTCGATTTCCAATCTTTGGAGACAAACAAGCAGAGCATCCTCCACATCTCGATTTATAAATCTATGGAGATAAACAATCAGAGCATCCTCCACACCTCGATTTCCAATCTTTGGAGATAAACAAGCAGAGCATCCTCCACACCTCGATTTCTAATCTATGGAGATAAACAAGCAGAGCATCCTCCACACCTCGATTTATAAATCTATGGAGAAAAACAATCAGAGCATCCTCCACACCTCGATTTCCAATCTTTGGAGATAAACAAGCAGAGCATCCTCCACACCTCGATTTCCAATCTTTGGAGACAAACAAGCAGAGCATCCGCCACAGCTCGATTTCCAATCTTTGGAGATAAACAAGCAGAGCATCCTCCACACCTCGATTTATAATCTAAGCTCCAAGGACACAAACAAGCAGAGCTTCCTCCACATCTCGATTTATAATCTTTGGAAACAAACAAGCAGAGCATCCTCCACACCTCGATTTATAATCGATGCTCCAAGGAGACAAACAAGCAGAGCATCCTCCACACCTCGATTTATAATCTAATCTCCAAGGACACAAACAAGCAGAGCTTCCTCCACATCTCGATTTATAATCTTTGGAAACAAACAAGCAGAGCATCCTCCACACCTCGATTTATAATCTAATCTCCAAGGACACAAACAAGCAGAGCTTCCTCCACATCTCGATTTATAATCTTTGGAAACAAACAAGCAGCGCATCCTCCACACCTCAATTTCTAATCTATGGAGACAAACAAGCAGAACATCCTCCACATCTCGATTGCTAATCTATGGAGATAAACAAGCAGAACATCCTCCACACCTCGATTTCCAATCTTTGGAGATAAACAAGCAGAGCATCCTCCACGCCTCGATTTCCAATCTTTGGAGATAAACAAGCAGAGCATCCTCCACACCTCGATTTCTAATCTATGGAGATAAACAAGCAGAGCATCATCCACACTTCGATTTCTAATCTCTGGAGACAAACAAGCAGAGCATCCTCCACACCTCAATTTCTAATCTCTGGAGACAAACAAGCAGAGCATCCTCCACACTTCGATTTCTAATCTTTGGAGACAAACAGGTAACGCATCCTCCACACCTCCATTTCTAATCTCTGGAGAAAAACAAGCAGAGAATCCTCCACACTTCGATTTCTAATCTTTGGAGACAAACAGGTAGCGCATCCTCCACACCTCGATTTATAATCATTGGAGATAAACAAGCAAAGCATCCTCCACACCTCAATTTCTAATCTATGGAGACAAACAAGCAGAGCATCCTCCACACCTCGATTTATAATCTTTGGCGACAAACAAGCAGAGCATCCTCCACACCTCGATTTATAATCTATGGAGATAAACAAGCAGAGCTTCCTTCACACCTCGATTTATAATCTATGGAGATAAACAAGCAGAGCTTCCTCAACATCTCGATTTATAAATCTATGGAGAAAAACAATCAGAGCATCCTCCACACCTCGATTTCCAATCTTTGGAGATAAACAAGCAGAGCTTCCTCCACACCTCGATTTATAATCTATGGAGATAAACAAGCAGAGCTTCCTCCACACCTCGATTTCTAATCTATGGAGATAAACAAGCAACGCATCCTCCACAGCTCAATTTCTAATCCATGGAGACAAACAAGCAGCGCCTCCTCCACACCTCAATTTCTAATCTACGGAGACAAACAAGCAGAGCATCCTCCACATCTCGATTTCTAATATTTGGAGACAAACAGGTAGCGCATCCTCCACACCTCGATTTCTAATATATGGAGATAAACAAGCAAAGCATCCTCCACACCTCAATTTCTAATCTATGGGGACAAACAAGCAGAGCATCCTCCACACCTCGATTTATAATCTTTGGAGACAAACTAGCAGAGCATCATCCACACCTCGATTTATAATCATTGGAGATAAACAAGCAAAGCATCCTCCACACCTCAATTTCTAATCTATGGAGACAAACAAGCAGAGCATCCTCCACACCTCGATTTATTATCTTTGGAGACAAACAAGCAGAGCATCCTCCACACCTCGATTTATAATCTATGGAGATAAACAAGCAGAGCTTCCTCCACACCTCGATTTATAATCTATGGAGATAAACAAGCAGAGCTTCCTCAACATCTCGATTTATAAATCTATGGAGAAAAACAATCAGAGCATCCTCCACACCTCGATTTCCAATCTTTGGAGATAAACAAGCAGAGCTTCCTCCACACCTCGATTTATAATCTTTGGAGATAAACAAGCAGAGCTTCCTCCACACCTCGATTTATAAATCTATGGAGAAAAACAATCAGAGCATCCTCCACACCTCGATTTCCAATCTTTGGAGATAAACAAGCAGAGCTTCCTCCACACCTCGATTTATAATCTTTGGAGATAAACAAGCAGAGCTTCCTCAACATCTCGATTTATAAATCTATGGAGAAAAACAATCAGAGCAGCCTCCACACCTCGATTTCCAATCTTTGGAGATAAACAAGCCGAGCTTCCTCCACACCTCGATTTCCAATCTTTGGAGATAAACAAGCAGAGCATCCTCCACACCTCGATTTCCAATCTTTGGAGATAAACAAGCAGAGCTTCCTCCACACCTCGATTTATAATCTGTGGAGATAAACAAGCAGAGCTTCCTCAACATCTCGATTTATAAATCTATGGAGAAAAACAATCAGAGCATCCTCCACACCTCGATTTCCAATCTTTGGAGATAAACAAGCAGAGCTTCCTCCACACCTCGATTTATAATCTTTGGAGATAAACAAGCAGAGCTTCCTCCACACCTCGATTTCTAATCTATGGAGATAAACAAGCAACGCATCCTCCACAGCTCAATTTCTAATCCATGGAGACAAACAAGCAGCGCATCCTCCACACCTCAATTTCTAATCTACGGAGACAAACAAGCAGAGCATCCTCCACATCTCGATTTATAATCTTTGGAAACAAACAAGCAGAGCATCCTCCAAACCTCGATTTCCTATCTTTGGAGATAAACAAGCAGAGCATCCTCCACACCTCGATTTCTAATCTAAGCTCCAAGGAGACAAACAAGCAGAGCATCCTCCACACTTCGATTTATAATCTAATCTCTAAGGAGACAAACAAGCAGAGCTTCCTCCACATCTCGATTTATAATCTTTGGAAACAAACAAGCAGCGCATCCTCCACACCTCAATTTCTAATCTATGGAGACAAACAAGCAGAGCATCCTACACACCTCAATTTCTAATCTATGGAGACAAACAAGCAGAGCATCCTCCACACCTCAATTTCGAATCTATGGAGACAAACAAGCAGAGCATCCTCAACACCTCAATTTCTAATCTATGGAGACAAACAAGGAGAGCATCCTCCACACCTCAATTTCTAATCTATGGAGATAAACAAGCAGAGCATCCTCCACACCTCGATTTCCAATCTTTGGAGATAAACAAGCAGAGCATCCTCCACACCTCGATTTCTAATCTATGGAGACAAACAAGCAGAGCATCCTCCACACCTCGATTTCCAATCTTTGGAGATAAACAAGCAGAGCTTCCTCCACACCTCGATTTCCAATCTTTGGAGATAAACAAGCCGAGCTTCCTCCACACCTCGATTTCCAATCTTTGGAGATAAACAAGCAGAGCATCCTCCACACCTCGATTTCCAATCTATGGAGATAAACAAGCAGAGCATCCCCCACACCTCGATTTCCAATCTTTGGAGACAAACAAGCAGAGCATCCTCCACATCTCGATTTATAAATCTATGGAGATAAACAATCAGAGCATCCTCCACACCTCGATTTCCAATCTTTGGAGATAAACAAGCAGAGCATCCTCCACACCTCGATTTCTAATCTATGGAGATAAACAAGCAGGGCATCCTCCACACCTCGATTTATAAATCTATGGAGAAAAACAATCAGAGCATCCTCCACACCTCGATTTCCAATCTTTGGAGATAAACAAGCAGAGCATCCTCCACACCTCGATTTCCAATCTTTGGAGACGAACAAGCAGAGCATCCGCCACAGCTCGATTTCCAATCTTTGGAGATAAACAAGCAGAGCATCCTCCACACCTCGATTTATAATCTAAGCTCCAAGGACACAAACAAGCAGAGCTTCCTCCACATCTCGATTTATAATCTTTGGAAACAAACAAGCAGCGCATCCTCCACACCTCGATTTATTATCGATGCTCCAAGGAGACAAACAAGCAGAGCATCCTCCACACCTCGATTTATAATCTAATCTCCAAGGACACAAACAAGCAGAGCTTCCTCCACATCTCGATTTATAATCTTTGGAAACAAACAAGCAGAGCATCCTCCACACCTCGATTTATAATCTAATCTCCAAGGACACAAACAAGCACAGCTTCCTCCACATCTCGATTTATAATCTTTGGAAACAAACAAGCAGCGCATCCTCCACACCTCAATTTCTAATCTATGGAGATAAATAAGCAGAACATCCTCCACATCTCGATTGCTAATCTATGGAGATAAACAAGCAGAGCATCCTCCACACCTCGATTTCTAATCTAAGCTCCAAGGAGACAAACAAGCAGAGCGTCCTCCACACCTCGATTTATAATCTAATCTCTAAGGAGACAAACAAGCAGAGCTTCCTCCACATCTCGATTTATAATCTTTGGAAACAAACAAGCAGCGCATCCTCCACACCTCAATTTCTAATCTATGGAGACAAACAAGCAGAGCATCCTCCACACCTCAATTTCTAATCTATGGAGACAAACAAGCAGAGCAGCCTCCACACCTCAATTTCGAATCTATGGAGACAAACAAGCAGAGCATCCTCAACACCTCAATTTCTAATCTATGGAGACAAACAAGCAGAGCATCCTCCACACCTCAATTTCTAATCTATGGAGACAAACAAGCAGAGCATCCTCCACACCTCTATTTCCAATCTTTTGAGATAACAAGCAGAGCATCCTCCACACCTCGATTTCTAATCTATGGAGATAAACAAGCAGAGCATCCTCCACATCTCGATTTATAAATCTATGGAGAAAAACAATCAGAGCATCCTCCACACCTCGATTTCCAATCTTTGGAGATAAACAAGCAGAGCATCCTCCACACCTCGATTTCCAATCTTTGGAGACAAACAAGCAGAGCATCCGCCACAGCTCGATTTCCAATCTTTGGAGATAAACAAGCAGAGCATCCTCCACACCTCGATTTATAATCTAAGCTCCAAGGACACAAACAAGCAGAGCTTCCTCCACATCTCGATTTATAATCTTTGGAAACAAACAAGCAGCGCATCCTCCACACCTCGATTTATTATCGATGCTCCAAGGAGACAAACAAGCAGAGCATCCTCCACACCTCGATTTATAATCTAATCTCCAAGGACACAAACAAGCAGAGCTTCCTCCACATCTCGATTTACAATCTTTGGAAACAAACAAGCAGAGCATCCTCCACACCTCGATTTATAATCTAATCTCCAAGGACACAAACAAGCACAGCTTCCTCCACATTTCGATTTATAATCTTTGGAAACAAACAAGCAGCGCATCCTCCACACCTCAATTTCTAATCTATGGAGACAAACAAGCAGAGCATCCTCCACACCTCGATTTATAATCTTTGGAGACAAACAAGCAGAGCATCCTCCACACCTCGATTTATAATCTACGGAGATAAACAAGCAGAGCTTCCTCCACATCTCGATTTATAAATCTATGGAGACAAACAATCAGAGCAGCCTCCACACTTCGATTTCCAATCTTTGGAGATAAACAAGCAGAGCTTCCTCCACACCTCGATTTATAATCTATGGAGATAAACAAGCAGAGCTTCCTCCACACCTCGATTTATAATCTATGGAGATAAACAAGCAGAGCTTCCTCCACACCTGGATTTATAATCTATGGAGATAAACAAGCAGAGCTTCCTCCACACCTCGATTTATAATCTATGGAGATAAACAAGCAGAGCTTCCTCCACACCTCGATTTCTAATCTATGGAGATAAACCAGCAGCGCATCCTCCACAGCTCAATTTCTAATCCATGGAGACAAACAAGCAGCGCATCCTCCACACCTCAATTTCTAATCTACGGAGACAAACAAGCAGAGCTTCCTCCACACCACGATTTATAATCTATGGAAACAAACAAGCAGCGCATCCTCCACACCTCAATTTCTAATCTATGGAGACAAACAAGCAGAACATCCTCCACACCTCAATTTCTAATCCATGGAGACAAACAAGCAGCGCATCCTCCACACCTCAATTTCTAATCTACGGAGACAAACAAGCAGAGCATCCTCCACATCTCGATTTATAATCTTTGGAAACAAACAAGCAGCGCATCCTCCACACCTCAATTTCTAATCTATGGAGACAAACAAGCAGAGCATCCTCCACACATCGATTTCCAATCTTTGGAGATAAACAAGCAGAGCTTCCTCCACACCTCGATTTCCTATCTTTGGAGATAAACAAGCAGAGCATCCTCCACACCTCGATTTCTAATCTAAGCTCCAAGGAGACAAACAAGCAGAGCGTCCTCCACACCTCGATTTATAATCTAATCTCTAAGGAGACAAACAAGCAGAGCTTCCTCCACATCTCGATTTATAATCTTTGGAAACAAACAAGCAGCGCATCCTCCACACCTCAATTTCTAATCTATGGAGACAAACAAGCAGAGCATCCTCCACACCTCAATTTCTAATCTATGGAGACAAACAAGCAGAGCAGCCTCCACACCTCAATTTCGAATCTATGGAGACAAACAAGCAGAGCATCCTCAACACCTCAATTTCTAATCTATGGAGACAAACAAGCAGAGCTTCCTCCACATCTCGATTTATAATCTTTGGAAACAAACAAGCAGCGCATCCTCCACACCTCAATTTCTAATCTATGGAGACAAACAAGCAGAGCATCCTCCACACCTCAATTTCTAATCTATGGAGACAAACAAGCAGAGCAGCCTCCACACCTCAATTTCGAATCTATGGAGACAAACAAGCAGAGCATCCTCAACACCTCAATTTCTAATCTATGGAGACAAACAAGCAGAGCATCCTCCACACCTCAATTTCTAATCTATGGAGACAAACAAGCAGAGCATCCTCCACACCTCGATTTCCAATCTTTTGAGATAACAAGCAGAGCATCCTCCACACCTCGATTCCTAATCTATGGAGATAAACAAGCAGAGCATCCTCCACATCTCCATTTATAAATCTATGGAGAAAACCAATCAGAGCATCCTCCACACCTCAATTTCCAATCTTTGGAGATAAACAAGCAGAGCATCCTCCACACCTCGATTTCCAATCTTTGGAGACAAACAAGCAGAGCATCCGCCAAAGCTCGATTTCCAATCTTTGGAGATAAACAAGCAGAGCTTCCTCCACACCTCGATTTCAAATCTTTGGAGATAAACAAGCCGAGCTTCCTCCACACCTCGATTTCCAATCTTTGGAGATAAACAAGCAGAGCTTCCTCCACACCTCGATTTCCAATCTTTGGAGATAAACAAGCAGAGCTTCCTCCACACCTCGATTTCCAATCTTTAGAGATAAACAAGCAGAGCATCGTCCACACCTCGATTTCTAATCTTTGGAGATAAACAAGCAGAGCTTCCTCCACACCCCAATTTCTAATCTTTGCAGATAAACAAGCAGAGCATCCTCCACACCTCAATTTCTAATCTTTGGCGATTAACAAGCAGAGCTTCCTCCACACCTCGATTTCCAATCTTTGGAGATAAACAAGCAGAGCATCCTCCACACCTCGATTTCCAATCTATGGAGATAAACAAGCAGAGCATCCTCCACATCTCGATTTATAAATCTATGGAGATAAACAATCAGAGCATCCTCCACACCTCGATTTCCAATCTTTGGAGATAAACAAGCAGAGCATCCTCCACACCTCGATTTCTAATCTATGGAGATAAACAAGCAGAGCATCCTCCACACCTCGATTTCCAATCTTTGGAGACAAACAAGCAGAGCATCCGCCACAGCTCGATTTCCAATCTTTAGAGATAAACAAGCAGAGCATCCTCCACACCTCGATTTCTAATCTATGGAGATAAACAAGCAGAGCATCCTCCACACCTCGATTTCCAATCTTTGGAGACAAACAAGCAGAGCATCCGCCACAGCTCGATTTCCAATCTTTGGAGATAAACAAGCAGAGCTTCCTCCACATCTCGATTTATAATCTTTGGAAACAAACAAGCAGCGCATCCTCCACACCTCAATTTCTAATCTATGGAGACAAACAAGCAGCACATCCTCCACACCTCAATTTCTAATCTATGGAGACAAACAAGCAGAACATCCTCCACACGTCGATTTCTAATCTATGGAGATAAACAAGCAGAGCATCCTCCACACCTCGATTTCCAATCTTTGGAGATAAACAAGCAGAGCATCCTCCACACCTCGATTTACAATCTTTGGAGATAAACTAGCAGCGCATCCTCCACACCTCGATTTCCAATCTTTGGAGGTAAACAAGCAGAGCGTCCTCCACACCTCGATTTCCAATCTTTGGAGATAAACAAGCAGGGCTTCCTCCACACCTCGATTTCCAATCTTTGGAGGTAAACAAGCAGAGCTTCCTCCACACCTCGATTTCCAATCTTTGGAGGTAAGCAAGCAGAGCATCCTCCACACCTCGATTTCCAATCTTTGGAGGTAAACAAGCAGAGCATCCTCCACACCTCAATTTACAAGCTTTGGAGATAAACTAGCAGCGCATCCTCCACACCTCGATTTCCAATCTTTGGAGATAAACAAGCAGAGCATCCTCCACACTCGATTTCCAATCTTTGGAGATAAACAAGCAGAGCATCCTCCACACCTCGATTTCCAATTTTTGGAGATAAACAAGCAGAGCATCCTCCACACCTCGATTTCCAATCTATGGAGATAAACAAGCAGAGCTTCCTCCACACCTCGATTTATAATCTGTGGAGATAAACAAGCAGAGCATCCTCCACACCTCGGTTTATAAATCTATGGAGATAAACAAGCAGAGCTTCCTCCACACCTCGATTTATAATCTGTGGAGATAAACAAGCAGAGCATCCTCCACATCTCGATTTATAAATCTATGGAGATAAACAAGCAGATAAACAAGCAAGCTATGTCTCTCCGAAAAGATCGACTGGACAACCCTCCCATCTACTTTCTCAACAATCCTCTCCAAGAAGTTCTGTCGCTCAAGATTTTGGGTCTCACTATCTGCCATGATCTTTCTTGGGAAAACCACATTTCCAAGCTGGCCTCCAAAGCCAGTCGCCGACTGGGCATCCTCCGTCGTGCGAAGTCCTTCCTCGGCACACCTGAGCTCCTCACCACATACAAGGCTTTCATCCGCAGCTCAATGGAATACTGTTCTCCCCTATGGGCCGGTGCTCCTGCCTCACACCTAGCTCGGCTTCACGCTGTTGAAACCAAAGCTTTCAGAATTATTGGAATCTCCCGCGATGAAGCTATCTCTGAGGGCCTTTCACTCACTCACCGCAGGCAGGTAGGTGGTCTTTCTGTCTTCTACCGACTCCTCTCCGGCCTTGCACCCCCAGCTCTCTCTGTGCTCTGTCCCCCAAATATTCCTACAGGTCGCACAAGATCTGCCAGCAACCCTCTGATGGTTAAACTGCCGAAATCTCGGCTCTCCGCTCACCTTCACTCTTTCATTCCTCTTTTCTCCCGCCTCTGGAACAAACTCCCTCACTCCCTTCAATCCCACTCCTCCCTCCAGGTCTTTAAAACAGCTGTTCACCACCATCTCTTATCTTCCCCCATCCAAAACCTTGATCTTTTCTACCCCCGCTAATTCACCCCAGATCCACCTTGTTTGAAATTCCAACTTCTTTCCTGGAAGTCCTGGCAGTGTCCATATGTTTTATACCTCTCCCACTGCCCCCTTCCCACGCCCCCCCCCCCCCAAAGCCCTCGCCCTCTCTCAGATCTCTCGATGTCTCCATGTCTCTCGGTCCCTGCTCTCAAATGTTGTGTTTGTGTCCTTCCCCCTCTCTCCCCATCTTGTCTACCGCTCCCTATGTTATATGTTTTATGTGTCGGTTTGTCTTTCTGTGTGATTAATGTTCGCTCTTTCACGAGCCTCGATATTGTATACAAAAAAGAAAAAAAAAAGAAAAGAAAAAAAAGAGCATCCTCCACACCTCGATTTATAATCTGTGGAGATAAACAAGCAGAGCTTCCTCCACATCTCGATTTATAAATCTATGGAGATAAACAAGCAGCTTCCTCCACACCTCGATTTATAATCTGTGGAGATAAACAAGCAGAGCATCCTCCACAGGTCGATTTCCAATCTATGGAGATAAACAAGCAGAGCATCCGCCACAGCTCGATTTCCAATCTATGGAGATAAACAAGCAGAGCATCCTCCACACCCGATTTCCAATCTTTGGAGATTAGCTAGCAGCGCATCCTCCACACCTCGATTTACAATCTTTGGAGATAAACTAGCAGCGCATCCTCCACACCTCGATTTATAATCTATGGAGATAAACAAGCAGAGCTTCCTCCACACCTGGATTTATAATCTATGGAGATAAACAAGCAGAGCATCCTCCACACCTCGATTTATAATCTATGGAGATAAACAAGCAGAGCATCCTCCACACCTCGATTTATAATCTATGGAGATAAACAAGCAGAGCTTCCTCCACACCTCGATTTATAATCTATGGAGATAAACAAGCAGAGCTTCCTCCACACCTCGATTTATAATCTATGGAGATAAACAAGCAGAGCTTCCTCCACACCTCGATTTCTAATCTATGGAGATAAACAAGCAGCGCATCCTCCACAGCCCAATTTCTAATCCATGGAGACAAACAAGCAGCGCATCCTCCACACCTCAATTTCTAATCTACGGAGACAAACAAGCAGAGCATCCTCCACATCTCGATTTATAATCTTTGGAAACAAACAAGCAGCGCATCCTCCACACCTCAATTTCTAATCTATGGAGACAAACAAGCAGAACATCCTCCACACCTCAATTTCGAATCTATGGAGACAAACAAGCAGAGCATCCTCCACACCTCGATTTCCTATCTTTGGAGATAAACAAGCAGAGCATCCTCCACACCTCAATTTCTAATCTATGGAGATAAACAAGCAGAACATCCTCCACATCTCGATTTATAAATCTATGGAGACAAACAAGCAGAACATCCTCCACACCTCAATTTCTAATCTATGGAGACAAACAAGCAGAGCATCCTCCACACATCGATTTCCAATCTTTGGAGATAAACAAGCAGAGCTTCCTCCACCTCGATTTCCTATCTTTGGAGATAAACAAGCAGAGCATCCTCCACACCTCGATTTCTAATCTAAGCTCCAAGGAGACAAACAAGCAGCGCAGCCTCCACACCTCGATTTATAATCTAATCTCTAAGGAGAAAAACAAGCAGAGCTTCCTCCACATCTCGATTTATAATCTTTGGAAACAAACAAGCAGCGCATCCTCCACACCTCAATTTCTAATCTATGGAGACAAACAAGCAGAGCATCCTCCACACCTCAATTTCTAATCTATGGAGACAAACAAGCAGAACATCCTCCACACCTCAATTTCTAATCTATGGAGACAAACAAGCAGAGCATCCTCCACACCTCAATTTCTAAGCTATGGAGACAAACAAGCAGCGCATCCTCCACACCTCGATTTACAATCTTTGGAGACAAACAAGCAGAGCATCCTCCACACCTCAATTTCTAGTCTATGGAGATAAACAAGCAGAGCATCCTCCACACCTCGATTTCCAATCTTTGGAGATAAACAAGCAGAGCATCCTCCACACCTCGATTTCCAATCTTTTGAGATAACAAGCAGAGCATCCTCCACACCTCGATTTCTAATCTATGGAGATAAACTAGCAGAGCAGCCTCCACACCTCAATTTCGAATCTATGGAGACAAACAAGCAGAGCATCCTCAACACCTCAATTTCTAATCTATGGAGACAAACAAGCAGAGCATCCTCCACACCTCAATTTCTAATCTATGGAGACAAACAAGCAGAGCATCCTCCACACATCGATTTCCAATCTTTGGAGATAAACAAGCAGAGCTTCCTCCACACCTCGATTTCCAATCTTTGGAGATAAACAAGCAGAGCATCCTCCACTCCTCGATTTCTAGTCTATGGAGATAAACAAGCAGAGCATCCTCCACACCTCGATTTCCAATCTTTGGAGATAAACAAGCAGAGCATCCTCCACACCTCGATTTCCAATCTTTTGAGATAACAAGCAGAGCATCCTCCACACCTCGATTTCTAATCTATGGAGATAAACAAGCAGAGCATCCTCCACATCTCGATTTATAAATCTATGGAGAAAAACAATCAGAGCATCCTCCACACCTCGATTTCCAATCTTTGGAGATAAACAAGCAGAGCATCCTCCACACCTCGATTTCCAATCTTTTGAGATAACAAGCAGAGCATCCTCCACACCTCGATTTCCAATCTTTGGAGATAAACAAGCAGAGCATCCGCCACAGCTCGATTTCCAATCTTTGGGGAGAAACAAGCAGAGCATCCTCCACACCTCGATTTCCAATCTTTGGAGACAAACAAGCAGAGCATCCACCACAGCTCGATTTCCAATCTTTGGAGATAAACAAGCAGAGCATCCTCCACACCTCGATTTATAATCTAAGCTCCAAGGACACAAACAAGCAGAGCTTCCTCCACATCTCGATTTATAATCTTTGGAAACAAACAAGCAGCGCATCCTCCACACCTCGATTTATTATCGATGCTCCAAGGAGACAAACAAGCAGAGCATCCTCCACACCTCGATTCATAATCTAATCTCCAAGGACACAAACAAGCAGAGCTTCCTCCACATCTCGATTTACAATCTTTGGAAACAAACAAGCAGAGCATCCTCCACACCTCGATTTATAATCTAATCTCCAAGGACACAAACAAGCACAGCTTCCTCCACATTTCGATTTATAATCTTTGGAAACAAACAAGCAGCGCATCCTCCACACCTCAATTTCTAATCTATGGAGACAAACAAGCAGAGCATCCTCCACACCTCGATTTATAATCTTTGGAGACAAACAAGCAGAGCATCCTCCACACCTCGATTTATAATCTATGGAGATAAACAAGCAGAGCTTCCTCCACATCTCGATTTATAAATCTATGGAGACAAACAATCAGAGCAGCCTCCACACTTCGATTTCCAATCTTTGGAGATAAACAAGCAGAGCTTCCTCCACACCTCGATTTATAATCTATGGAGATAAACAAGCAGAGCTTCCTCCACACCTCGATTTATAATCTATGGAGATAAACAAGCAGAGCTTCCTCCACACCTGGATTTATAATCTATGGAGATAAACAAGCAGAGCTTCCTCCACACCTCGATTTATAATCTATGGAGATAAACAAGCAGAGCTTCCTCCACACCTCGATTTCTAATCTATGGAGATAAACCAGCAGCGCATCCTCCACAGCTCAATTTCTAATCCATGGAGACAAACAAGCAGCGCATCCTCCACACCTCAATTTCTAATCTACGGAGACAAACAAGCAGAGCTTCCTCCACACCACGATTTATAATCTATGGAAACAAACAAGCAGCGCATCCTCCACACCTCAATTTCTAATCTATGGAGACAAACAAGCAGAACATCCTCCACACCTCAATTTCTAATCCATGGAGACAAACAAGCAGCGCATCCTCCACACCTCAATTTCTAATCTACGGAGACAAACAAGCAGAGCATCCTCCACATCTCGATTTATAATCTTTGGAAACAAACAAGCAGCGCATCCTCCACACCTCAATTTCTAATCTATGGAGACAAACAAGCAGAGCATCCTCCACACATCGATTTCCAATCTTTGGAGATAAACAAGCAGAGCTTCCTCCACACCTCGATTTCCTATCTTTGGAGATAAACAAGCAGAGCATCCTCCACACCTCGATTTCTAATCTAAGCTCCAAGGAGACAAACAAGCAGAGCGTCCTCCACACCTCGATTTATAATCTAATCTCTAAGGAGACAAACAAGCAGAGCTTCCTCCACATCTCGATTTATAATCTTTGGAAACAAACAAGCAGCGCATCCTCCACACCTCAATTTCTAATCTATGGAGACAAACAAGCAGAGCATCCTCCACACCTCAATTTCTAATCTATGGAGACAAACAAGCAGAGCAGCCTCCACACCTCAATTTCGAATCTATGGAGACAAACAAGCAGAGCATCCTCAACACCTCAATTTCTAATCTATGGAGACAAACAAGCAGAGCTTCCTCCACATCTCGATTTATAATCTTTGGAAACAAACAAGCAGCGCATCCTCCACACCTCAATTTCTAATCTATGGAGACAAACAAGCAGAGCATCCTCCACACCTCAATTTCTAATCTATGGAGACAAACAAGCAGAGCAGCCTCCACACCTCAATTTCGAATCTATGGAGACAAACAAGCAGAGCATCCTCAACACCTCAATTTCTAATCTATGGAGACAAACAAGCAGAGCATCCTCCACACCTCAATTTCTAATCTATGGAGACAAACAAGCAGAGCATCCTCCACACCTCGATTTCCAATCTTTTGAGATAACAAGCAGAGCATCCTCCACACCTCGATTTCTAATCTATGGAGATAAACAAGCAGAGCATCCTCCACATCTCCATTTATAAATCTATGGAGAAAACCAATCAGAGCATCCTCCACACCTCAATTTCCAATCTTTGGAGATAAACAAGCAGAGCATCCTCCACACCTCGATTTCCAATCTTTGGAGACAAACAAGCAGAGCATCCGCCACAGCTCGATTTCCAATCTTTGGAGATAAACAAGCAGAGCTTCCTCCACACCTCGATTTCAAATCTTTGGAGATAAACAAGCCGAGCTTCCTCCACACCTCGATTTCCAATCTTTGGAGATAAACAAGCAGAGCTTCCTCCACACCTCGATTTCCAATCTTTGGAGATAAACAAGCAGAGCTTCCTCCACACCTCGATTTCCAATCTTTAGAGATAAACAAGCAGAGCATCGTCCACACCTCGATTTCTAATCTTTGGAGATAAACAAGCAGAGCTTCCTCCACACCCCAATTTCTAATCTTTGCAGATAAACAAGCAGAGCATCCTCCACACCTCAATTTCTAATCTTTGGCGATTAACAAGCAGAGCTTCCTCCACACCTCGATTTCCAATCTTTGGAGATAAACAAGCAGAGCATCCTCCACACCTCGATTTCCAATCTATGGAGATAAACAAGCAGAGCATCCTCCACATCTCGATTTATAAATCTATGGAGATAAACAATCAGAGCATCCTCCACACCTCGATTTCCAATCTTTGGAGATAAACAAGCAGAGCATCCTCCACACTTCGATTTCTAATCTATGGAGATAAACAAGCAGAGCATCCTCCACACCTCGATTTCCAATCTTTGGAGACAAACAAGCAGAGCATCCGCCACAGCTCGATTTCCAATCTTTAGAGATAAACAAGCAGAGCATCCTCCACACCTCGATTTCTAATCTATGGAGATAAACAAGCAGAGCATCCTCCACACCTCGATTTCCAATCTTTGGAGACAAACAAGCAGAGCATCCGCCACAGCTCGATTTCCAATCTTTGGAGATAAACAAGCAGAGCTTCCTCCACATCTCGATTTATAATCTTTGGAAACAAACAAGCAGCGCATCCTCCACACCTCAATTTCTAATCTATGGAGACAAACAAGCAGCACATCCTCCACACCTCAATTTCTAATCTATGGAGACAAACAAGCAGAACATCCTCCACACGTCGATTTCTAATCTATGGAGATAAACAAGCAGAGCATCCTCCACACCTCGATTTCCAATCTTTGGAGATAAACAAGCAGAGCATCCTCCACACCTCGATTTACAATCTTTGGAGATAAACTAGCAGCGCATCCTCCACACCTCGATTTCCAATCTTTGGAGGTAAACAAGCAGAGCGTCCTCCACACCTCGATTTCCAATCTTTGGAGATAAACAAGCAGGGCTTCCTCCACACCTCGATTTCCAATCTTTGGAGGTAAACAAGCAGAGCTTCCTCCACACCTCGATTTCCAATCTTTGGAGGTAAGCAAGCAGAGCATCCTCCACACCTCGATTTCCAATCTTTGGAGGTAAACAAGCAGAGCATCCTCCACACCTCAATTTACAAGCTTTGGAGATAAACTAGCAGCGCATCCTCCACACCTCGATTTCCAATCTTTGGAGATAAACAAGCAGAGCATCCTCCACACTCGATTTCCAATCTTTGGAGATAAACAAGCAGAGCATCCTCCACACCTCGATTTCCAATTTTTGGAGATAAACAAGCAGAGCATCCTCCACACCTCGATTTCCAATCTATGGAGATAAACAAGCAGAGCTTCCTCCACACCTCGATTTATAATCTGTGGAGATAAACAAGCAGAGCATCCTCCACACCTCGGTTTATAAATCTATGGAGATAAACAAGCAGAGCTTCCTCCACACCTCGATTTATAATCTGTGGAGATAAACAAGCAGAGCATCCTCCACATCTCGATTTATAAATCTATGGAGATAAACAAGCAGATAAACAAGCAAGCTATGTCTCTCCGAAAAGATCGACTGGACAACCCTCCCATCTACTTTCTCAACAATCCTCTCCAAGAAGTTCTGTCGCTCAAGATTTTGGGTCTCACTATCTGCCATGATCTTTCTTGGGAAAACCATATTTCCAAGCTGGCCTCCAAAGCCAGTCGCCGACTGGGCATCCTCCGTCGTGCGAAGTCCTTCCTCGGCACACCTGAGCTCCTCACCACATACAAGGCTTTCATCCGCAGCTCAATGGAATACTGTTCTCCCCTATGGGCCGGTGCTCCTGCCTCACACCTAGCTCGGCTTCACGCTGTTGAAACCAAAGCTTTCAGAATTATTGGAATCTCCCGCGATGAAGCTATCTCTGAGGGCCTTTCACTCACTCACCGCAGGCAGGTAGGTGGTCTTTCTGTCTTCTACCGACTCCTCTCCGGCCTTGCACCCCCAGCTCTCTCTGTGCTCTGTCCCCCAAATATTCCTACAGGTCGCACAAGATCTGCCAGCAACCCTCTGATGGTTAAACTGCCGAAATCTCGGCTCTCCGCTCACCTTCACTCTTTCATTCCTCTTTTCTCCCGCCTCTGGAACAAACTCCCTCACTCCCTTCAATCCCACTCCTCCCTCCAGGTCTTTAAAACAGCTGTTCACCACCATCTCTTATCTTCCCCCATCCAAAACCTTGATCTTTTCTACCCCCGCTAATTCACCCCAGATCCACCTTGTTTGAAATTCCAACTTCTTTCCTGGAAGTCCTGGCAGTGTCCATATGTTTTATACCTCTCCCACTGCCCCCTTCCCACGCCCCCCCCCCAAAGCCCTCGCCCTCTCTCAGATCTCTCGATGTCTCCATGTCTCTCGGTCCCTGCTCTCAAATGTTGTGTTTGTGTCCTTCCCCCTCTCTCCCCATCTTGTCTACCGCTCCCTATGTTATATGTTTTATGTGTCGGTTTGTCTTTCTGTGTGATTAATGTTCGCTCTTTCACGAGCCTCGATATTGTATACAAAAAAGAAAAAAAAAAGAAAAAAAAAAAAGAGCATCCTCCACACCTCGATTTATAATCTGTGGAGATAAACAAGCAGAGCTTCCTCCACATCTCGATTTATAAATCTATGGAGATAAACAAGCAGCTTCCTCCACACCTCGATTTATAATCTGTGGAGATAAACAAGCAGAGCATCCTCCACAGGTCGATTTCCAATCTATGGAGATAAACAAGCAGAGCATCCGCCACAGCTCGATTTCCAATCTATGGAGATAAACAAGCAGAGCATCCTCCACACCCGATTTCCAATCTTTGGAGATTAGCTAGCAGCGCATCCTCCACACCTCGATTTACAATCTTTGGAGATAAACTAGCAGCGCATCCTCCACACCTCGATTTATAATCTATGGAGATAAACAAGCAGAGCTTCCTCCACACCTGGATTTATAATCTATGGAGATAAACAAGCAGAGCATCCTCCACACCTCGATTTATAATCTATGGAGATAAACAAGCAGAGCATCCTCCACACCTCGATTTATAATCTATGGAGATAAACAAGCAGAGCTTCCTCCACACCTCGATTTATAATCTATGGAGATAAACAAGCAGAGCTTCCTCCACACCTCGATTTATAATCTATGGAGATAAACAAGCAGAGCTTCCTCCACACCTCGATTTCTAATCTATGGAGATAAACAAGCAGCGCATCCTCCACAGCCCAATTTCTAATCCATGGAGACAAACAAGCAGCGCATCCTCCACACCTCAATTTCTAATCTACGGAGACAAACAAGCAGAGCATCCTCCACATCTCGATTTATAATCTTTGGAAACAAACAAGCAGCGCATCCTCCACACCTCAATTTCTAATCTATGGAGACAAACAAGCAGAACATCCTCCACACCTCAATTTCGAATCTATGGAGACAAACAAGCAGAGCATCCTCCACACCTCGATTTCCTATCTTTGGAGATAAACAAGCAGAGCATCCTCCACACCTCAATTTCTAATCTATGGAGATAAACAAGCAGAACATCCTCCACATCTCGATTTATAAATCTATGGAGACAAACAAGCAGAACATCCTCCACACCTCAATTTCTAATCTATGGAGACAAACAAGCAGAGCATCCTCCACACATCGATTTCCAATCTTTGGAGATAAACAAGCAGAGCTTCCTCCACCTCGATTTCCTATCTTTGGAGATAAACAAGCAGAGCATCCTCCACACCTCGATTTCTAATCTAAGCTCCAAGGAGACAAACAAGCAGCGCAGCCTCCACACCTCGATTTATAATCTAATCTCTAAGGAGAAAAACAAGCAGAGCTTCCTCCACATCTCGATTTATAATCTTTGGAAACAAACAAGCAGCGCATCCTCCACACCTCAATTTCTAATCTATGGAGACAAACAAGCAGAGCATCCTCCACACCTCAATTTCTAATCTATGGAGACAAACAAGCAGAACATCCTCCACACCTCAATTTCTAATCTATGGAGACAAACAAGCAGAGCATCCTCCACACCTCAATTTCTAAGCTATGGAGACAAACAAGCAGCGCATCCTCCACACCTCGATTTACAATCTTTGGAGACAAACAAGCAGAGCATCCTCCACACCTCAATTTCTAGTCTATGGAGATAAACAAGCAGAGCGTCCTCCACACCTCGATTTCCAATCTTTGGAGATAAACAAGCAGAGCATCCTCCACACCCCGATTTCCAATCTTTTGAGATAACAAGCAGAGCATCCTCCACACCTCGATTTCTAATCTATGGAGATAAACTAGCAGAGCAGCCTCCACACCTCAATTTCGAATCTATGGAGACAAACAAGCAGAGCATCCTCAACACCTCAATTTCTAATCTATGGAGACAAACAAGCAGAGCATCCTCCACACCTCAATTTCTAATCTATGGAGACAAACAAGCAGAGCATCCTCCACACATCGATTTCCAATCTTTGGAGATAAACAAGCAGAGCTTCCTCCACACCTCGATTTCCAATCTTTGGAGATAAACAAGCAGAGCATCCTCCACTCCTCGATTTCTAGTCTATGGAGATAAACAAGCAGAGCATCCTCCACACCTCGATTTCCAATCTTTGGAGATAAACAAGCAGA
The DNA here is from genome assembly GCF_964187855.1 of Myxine glutinosa. Classification (NCBI taxonomy): domain Eukaryota; kingdom Metazoa; phylum Chordata; class Myxini; order Myxiniformes; family Myxinidae; genus Myxine; species Myxine glutinosa. The sequence continues at coordinate 96,846,314 of NC_136269.1, forward strand.
GCATCCTCCACACCTCGATTTCCAATCTTTTGAGATAACAAGCAGAGCATCCTCCACACCTCGATTTCTAATCTATGGAGATAAACAAGCAGAGCATCCTCCACATCTCGATTTATAAATCTATGGAGAAAAACAATCAGAGCATCCTCCACACCTCGATTTCCAATCTTTGGAGATAAACAAGCAGAGCATCCTCCACACCTCGATTTCCAATCTTTTGAGATAACAAGCAGAGCATCCTCCACACCTCGATTTCCAATCTTTGGAGATAAACAAGCAGAGCATCCGCCACAGCTCGATTTCCAATCTTTGGGGAGAAACAAGCAGAGCATCCTCCACACCTCGATTTCCAATCTTTGGAGACAAACAAGCAGAGCATCCGCCACAGCTCGATTTCCAATCTTTGGAGATAAACAAGCAGAGCTTCCTCCACACCTCGATTTCTAATCTTTGGCGATTAACAAGCAGAGCTTCCTCCACACCTCGATTTCCAATCTTTGGAGATAAACAAGCAGAGCATCCTCCACACCTCGATTTCCAATCTATGGAGATAAACAAGCAGAGCATCCTCCACATCTCGATTTATAAATCTATGGAGATAAACAATCAGAGCATCCTCCACACCTCCATTTCCAATCTTTGGAGATAAACAAGCAGAGCATCCTCCACACCTCGATTTATAAATCTATGGAGATAAACAATCAGAGCATCCTCCACACCTCGATTTCCAATCTTTGGAGATAAACAAGCAGAGCATCCTCCACACCTCGATTTCTAATCTATGGAGATAAACAAGCAGAGCATCCTCCACATCTCGATTTATAAATCTATGGAGAAAAACAATCAGAGCATCCTCCACACCTCGATTTCCAATCTTTGGAGATAAACAAGCAGAGCATCCTCCACACCTCGATTTCTAATCTATGGAGATAAACAAGCAGAGCATCCTCCACACCTCGATTTACAATCTTTGGAGACAAACAAGCAGAGCATCCGCCACAGCTCGATTTCCAATCTTTAGAGATAAACAAGCAGAGCACCCTCCACACCTCGATTTCTAATCTATGGAGATAAACAAGCAGAGCATCCTCCACACCTCGATTTCCAATCTTTGGAGACAAACAAGCAGAGCATCCGCCACAGCTCGATTTCCAATCTTTGGAGATAAACAAGCAGAGCATCCTCCACACCTCAATTTCTAATCTATGGAGACAAACAAGCAGAGCATCCTCCACACCTCAATTTCTAATCTATGGAGACAAACAAGCAGAACATCCTCCACACCTCGATTTCTAATCTATGGAGATAAACAAGCAGAGCATCCTCCACACCTCGATTTCCAATCTTTGGAGATAAACAAGCAGAACATACTCCACACCTCGATTTCTAATCTATGGAGATAAACAAGCAGAACATCCTCCACACCTCGATTTCCAATCTTTGGAGGTAAACAAGCAGGGCGTCCTCCACACCTCGATTTCCAATCTTTGGAGATAAACTAGCAGAGCATCCTCCACACCTCGATTTCCAATCTTTGGAGATAAACAAGCAGAGCATCCTCCACACCTCGATTTACAATCTTTGGAGATAAACTAGCAGCGCATCCTCCACACCTCGATTTCCAATCTTTGGAGATAAACAAGCAGAGCATCCTCCACACCCGATTTCCAATCTTTGGAGATAAACAAGCAGAGCATCCTCCACACCTCGATTTCCAATCTATGGAGATAAACAAGCAGAGCATCCTCCACATCTCGATTTATAATCTGTGGAGATAAACAAGCAGAGCATCCCCCACACCTCGATTTATAAATATATGGAGATAAACAAGCAGAGTATCCTCCACACCTCGATTTATAATCTGTGGAGATAAACAAGCAGGGCATCCTCCACACCTCGATTTATAAATCTATGGAGATAAACAAGCAGAGCTTCCTCCACACCTCGATTTATAATCTGTGGAGATAAACAAGCAGAGCATCCTCCACATCTCGATTTATAAATCTATGGAGATAAACAAGCAGAGTATCCTCCACACCTCGATTTATAATCTGTGGAGATAAACAAGCAGAGCTTCCTCCACATCTCGATTTATAAATCTATGGAGATAAACAAGCAGAGCTTCCTCCACACCTCGATTTATAATCTGTGGAGATAAACAAGCAGAGCATCCTCCACAGCTCGATTTCCAATCTATGGAGATAAACAAGCAGAGCATCCGCCACACCTGATTTCCAATCTTTGGAGATAAACTAGCAGTGCATCCTCCACACCTCGATTTACAATCTTTGGAGATAAACTAGCAGCGCATCCTCCACACCTCGATTTCCAATCTTTGGAGATAAACAAGCAGAGCATCCTCCACACCTCGATTTCCCATTTTTGGAGATAAACAAGCAGAGCATCCTCCACACCTCGATTTACAATCTTTGGAGATAAACTAGCAGCGCATCCTCCACACCTCGATTTCCAATCTTTGGAGATAAACAAGCAGAGCATCCTCCACACCCGATTTCCAATCTATGGAGATAAACAAGCAGAGCATCCGCCACAGCTCGATTTCCAATCTTTGGAGATAAACAAGCAGAGCATCCTCCACACCCGATTTCCAATCTTTGGAGATAAACAAGCAGAGCATCCTCCACACCCGATTTCCAATCTTTGGAGATAAACAAGCAGAGCTTCCTCCACACCTCGATTTATAATCTGGGGAGATAAACAAGCAGAGCATCCTCCACAGCTCGATTTACAATCTTTGGAGATAAACTAGCAGCGCATCCTCCACGCCTCGATTTCCAATCTTTGGAGATAAACAAGCAGAGCATCCTCCACACCCGATTTCCAATCTTTGGAGATAAACAAGCAGAGCTTCCTCCACACCTCGATTTCCAATCTATGGAGATAAACAAGCAGAGCTTCCTCCACACCTCGATTTATAATCTGTGGAGATAAACAAGCAGAGCATCCTCCACACCTCGATTTATAAATCTATGGAGATAAACAAGCAGAGCTTCCTCCACACCTCGATTTATAATCTGTGGAGATAAACAAGCAGAGCATCCTCCACATCTCGATTTATAAATCTATGGAGATAAACAAGCAGAGCATCCTCCACATCTCGATTTATAAATCTATGGAGATAAACAAGCAGAGCATCCTCCACATCTCGATTTATAAATCTATGGAGACAAACAAGCAGAGCATCCTCCACACCTCAATTTCTAATCTATGGAGACAAACAAGCAGAGCATCCTCCACACCTCAATTTCCAATCTTTGGAGACAAACAAGCAGAGCATCCTCCACACCTCGATTTATAATCTATGGAGATAAACAAGGAGAGCATCCTCCACAACTCAATTTCTAATCTATGGAGACAAACAAGCAGAGCATCCTCCACACCTCAATTTCTAATCTATGGAGACAAACAAGCAGAGCATCCTCCACACCTCGATTTATAATCGAAGCTCCAAGGAGACAAACAAGCAGAGCATCCTCCACACCTCGATTTATAATCTTTGGAAACAAACAAGCAGCGCATCCTCCACAACTATAATAATAATAATAATAATTCATTTATTTTGTATAGCGCTTTTCCAGAAGCCCAAAGGCGCTTTGACAGAGTGGAAAACATAATGCATAACAATACATGAAAACAACAATAGCAAAAAGACAGGAATCAATTGGGAAATATTTAAAGCAAAAGGAGGGAGAAGGAGAAGAGATAGTCAGGGGTTAAATGCTGTGGGTTGAATGTTGAATGCAGTGTTGAACAGGTGGGTCTTTAGTGATGTTTTGAATGTGGTGAGTGAGGAGGAGTCTCTGATGGTGTGAGGTAGTGAGTTCCAGAGGGTGGGAGCAGCGATGGAGAAGGCCCTGTCCCCCCAGGATCTGAATTTGGTCCAGATGGAGGGGGTCAGGAGGTTGGTACCAGCAGAGCGGAGGTTGCGGGTGGGAGTGTGTCTGGAGAGGAGGTCAGCCAGGTAGGATGGGGCCAGGTTATGGGCAATTTCTAATCTATGGAGACAAACAAGCAGAGCATCCTCCACACCTCAATTTCTAATCTATGGAGACAAACAAGCAGAGCATCCTCCACACCTCAATTTATAATCTTTGGAAACAAACAAGCAGCGCATCCTCCACAACTCAATTTCTAATCTCTGGACAAACAAGCAGAGCATCCTCCACACCTCAATTTCTAATCTATGGAAACAACCAAGCAGCGCATCCTCCACACCTCAATTTCTAATCTATGGAGACAAACAAGCAGAGCATCCTCCACACCTCGATTTACAATCTTTGGAAACAAACAAGCAGCGCATCCTCCACACCTCAATTTCTAATCTATGGAGACAAACAAGCAGAGCATCCTCCACACCTCAATTTCTAATCTATGGAGACAAACAAGCAGAGCATCCTCCACACCTCAATTTCGAATCTATGGAGACAAACAAGCAGAGCATCCTCCACACATCGATTTCCAATCTTTGGAGATAAACAAGCAGAGCTTCCTCCACACCTCGATTTCCAATCTTTGGAGATAAACAAGCAGAGCATCCTCCACACCTCGATTTCTAATCTATGGAGATAAACAAGCAGAGCATCCTCCACATCTCGATTTATAAATCTATGGAGAAAAACAATCAGAGCATCCTCCACACCTCGATTTCCAATCTTTGGAGATAAACAAGCAGAGCATCCTCCACACCTCGATTTCCAATCTTTTGAGATAACAAGCAGAGCATCCTCCACACCTCGATTTCCAATCTTTGGAGATAAACAAGCAGAGCATCCGCCACAGCTCGATTTCCAATCTTTGGGGATAAACAAGCAGAGCATCCTCCACACCTCGATTTCCAATCTTTGGAGACAAACAAGCAGAGCATCCGCCACAGCTCGATTTCCAATCTTTCGAGATAAACAAGCAGAGCTTCCTCCACACCTCGATTTCCAATCTTTGGAGATAAACAAGCCGAGCTTCCTCCATACCTCGATTTCCAATCTTTGGAGATAAACAAGCAGAGCTTCCTCCACACCTCGATTTCCAATCTTTGGAGATAAACAAGCAGAGCTTCCTCCACACCTCGATTTCCAATCTTTGGAGATAAACAAGCAGAGCATCGTCCACACCTCGATTTCTAATCTTTGGAGATAAACAAGCAGAGCTTCCTCCACACCCCAATTTCTAATCTTTGCAGATAAACAAGCAGAGCATCCTCCACACCTCAATTTCTAATCTTTGGCGATTAACAAGCAGAGCTTCCTCCACACCTCGATTTCCAATCATTGGAGATAAACAAGCAGAGCATCCTCCACACCTCGATTTCCAATCTATGGAGATAAACAAGCAGAGCATCCTCCACATCTCGATTTATAAATCTATGGAGATAAACAATCAGAGCATCCTCCACACCTCGATTTCCAATCTTTGGAGATAAACAAGCAGAGCATCCTCCACACCTCGATTTCTAATCTATGGAGATAAACAAGCAGAACATCCTCCACATCTCGATTTATAAATCTATGGAGAAAAACAATCAGAGCATCCTCCACACCTTGATTTCCAATCTTTGGAGATAAACAAGCAGAGCATCCTCCACACCTCGATTTCTAATCTATGGAGATAAACAAGCAGAGCATCCTCCACACCTCGATTTACAATCTTTGGAGACAAACAAGCAGAGCATCCGCCACAGCTCGATTTCCAATCTTTAGAGATAAACAAGCAGAGCATCCTCCACACCTCGATTTCTAATCTATGGAGATAAACAAGCAGAGCATCCTCCACACCTCGATTTCCAATCTTTGGAGACAAACAAGCAGAGCATCCGCCACAGCTCGATTTCCAATCTTTGGAGATAAACAAGCAGAGCTTCCTCCACATCTCGATTTATAATCTTTGGAAACAAACAAGCAGCGCATCCTCCACACCTCAATTTCTAATCTATGGAGACAAACAAGCAGAGCATCCTCTACACCTCAATTTCTAATCTATTGAGACAAACAAGCAGAACATCCACCACACCTCGATTTCTAATCTATGGAGATAAACAAGCAGAGCATCCTCCACACCTCGATTTCCAATCTTTGGAGATAAACAAGCAGAGCATCCTCCACACCTCTATTTACAATCTTTGGAGATAAACTAGCAGCGCATCCTCCACACCTCGATTTCCAATCTTTGGAGGTAAACAAGCAGAGCGTCCTCCACACCTCGATTTCCAATCTTTGGAGATAAACAAGCAGAGCATCCTCCACACCTCGATTTCCAATCTTTGGAGATAAACAAGCAGAGCATCCTCCACACCTCGATTTACAATCTTTGGAGATAAACTAGCAGCGCATCCTCCACACCTCGATTTCCAATCTTTGGAGATAAACAAGCAGAGCATCCTCCACACCCGATTTCCAATCTTTGGAGATAAACAAGCAGAGCATCCTCCACACCTCGATTTCCAATTTTTGGAGATAAACAATCAGAGCATCCTCCACACCTCGATTTCCAATCTTTGGAGATAAACAAGCAGAGCATCCTCCACACCTCGATTTCTAATCTATGGAGATAAACAAGCAGAGCATCCTCCACACCTCGATTTCCAATCTTTGGAGACAAACAAGCAGAGCATCCGCCACAGCTCGATTTCCAATCTTTGGAGATAAACAAGCAGAGCTTCCTCCACATCTCGATTTATAATCTTTGGAAACAAACAAGCAGCGCATCCTCCACACCTCAATTTCTAATCTATGGAGACAAACAAGCAGAGCATCCTCCACACCTCAATTTCTAATCTATGGAGACAAACAAGCAGAACATCCTCCACACCTCGATTTCTAATCTATGGAGATAAACAAGCAGAGCATCCTCCACACCTCGATTTCCAATCTTTGGAGATAAACAAGCAGAGCATCCTCCACACCTCTATTTACAATCTTTGGAGATAAACTAGCAGCGCATCCTCCACACCTCGATTTCCAATCTTTGGAGGTAAACAAGCAGAGCGTCCTCCACACCTCGATTTCCAATCTTTGGAGATAAACAAGCAGAGCATCCTGCACCCCTCGATTTCCAATATTTGGAGATAAACAAGCAGAGCATCCTCCACACCTCGATTTACAATCTTTGGAGATAAACTAGCAGCGCATCCTCCACACCTCGATTTCCAATCTTTGGAGATAAACAAGCAGAGCATCCTCCACACCCGATTTCCAATCTTTGGAGATAAACAAGCAGAGCATCCTCCACACCTCGATTTCCAATCTATGGAGATAAACAAGCAGAGCATCCTCCACATCTCGATTTATAATCTGCGGAGATAAACAAGCAGAGCATCCTCCACATCTCGATTTATAAATCTATGGAGATAAACAAGCAGAGTATCCTCCACACCTCGATTTATAATCTGTGGAGATAAACAAGCAGAGCATCCTCCACACCTCGATTTATAAATCTATGGAGATAAACAAGCAGAGCATCCTCCACATCTCGATTTATAAATCTATGGAGATAAACAAGCAGAGTATCCTCCACACCTCGATTCATAATCTGTGGAGATAAACAAGCAGAGCTTCCTCCACATCTCGATTTATAAATCTATGGAGATAAACAAGCAGAGCTTCCTCCACACCTCGATTTATAATCTGTGGAGATAAACAAGCAGAGCATCCTCCACAGCTCGATTTCCAATCTATGGAGATAAACAAGTAGAGCATCCTCCACACCTCGATTTCCAATCTTTGGAGATAAACTAGCAGCGCATCCTCCACACCTCGATTTACAATCTTTGGAGGTAAACAAGCAGAGCATCCTCCACACCTCGATTTCCAATCTTTGGAGATAAACTAGCAGAGCATCCCCCACACCTCGATTTATAATCTATGGAGATAAACTAGCAGCGCATCCTCCACACCTCAATTTCTAATCTATGGAGACAAACAAGCAGAGCATCCTCCACACCTCGATTTATAATCTTTGGAGATAAACAAGCAGAGCATCCTCCACACCTCGATTTATAATCTATGGAGATAAACAAGCAGAGCTTCCTCCACATCTCGATTTATAAATCTATGGAGAAAAACAATCAGAGCAGCCTCCACACTTCGATTTCTAATCTTTGGAGATAAACAAGCAGAGCTTCCTCCACACCTCGATTTATAATCTATGGAGATAAACAAGCAGAGCTTCCTCCACACCTCGATTTATCATCTATGGAGATAAACAAGCAGAGCTTCCTCCACACCTCGATTTCTAATCTATGGAGACAAACAAGCAGAACATCCTCCACACCTCAATTTCGAATCTATGGAGACAAACAAGCAGAGCATCCTCCACACCTCGATTTCCTATCTTTGGAGATAAACAAGCAGAGCATCCTCCACACCTCAATTTCTAATCTATGGAGACAAACAAGCAGAACATCCTCCACACCTCAATTTCTAATCTATGGAGACAAACAAGCAGTGCATCCTCCACACATCGATTTCCAATCTTTGGAGATAAACAAGCAGACCTTCCTCCACACCTCGATTTCCTATCTTTGGAGATAAACAAGCAGAGCATCCTCCACACCTCGATTTCTAATCTAAGCTCCAAGGAGACAAACAAGCAGAGCGTCCTCCACACCTCGATTTATAATCTAATCTCTAAGGAGACAAACAAGCAGAGCTTCCTCCACATCTCGATTTATAATCTTTGGAAACAAACAAGCAGCGCATCCTCCACACCTCAATTTCTAATCTATGGAGACAAACAAGCAGAGCAGCCTCCACACCTCAATTTCGAATCTATGGAGACAAACAAGCAGAGCATCCTCAACACCTCAATTTCTAATCTATGGAGACAAACAAGCAGAGCATCCTCCACACCTCAATTTCTAATCTATGGAGACAAACAAGCAGAGCATCCTCCACACCTCGATTTCCAATCTTTTGAGATAACAAGCAGAGCATCCTCCACACCTCGATTTCTAATCTATGGAGATAAACAAGCAGAGCATCCTCCACATCTCGATTTATAAATCTATGGAGAAAAACAATCAGAGTATCCTCCACACCTCGATTCATAATCTGTGGAGATAAACAAGCAGAGCTTCCTCCACATCTCGATTTATAAATCTATGGAGATAAACAAGCAGAGCTTCCTCCACACCTCGATTTATAATCTGTGGAGATAAACAAGCAGAGCATCCTCCACAGCTCGATTTCCAATCTATGGAGATAAACAAGTAGAGCATCCTCCACACCTCGATTTCCAATCTTTGGAGATAAACTAGCAGCGCATCCTCCACACCTCGATTTACAATCTTTGGAGGTAAACAAGCAGAGCATCCTCCACACCTCGATTTCCAATCTTTGGAGATAAACTAACAGAGCATCCTCCACACCTCGATTTATAATCTATGGAGATAAACTAGCAGCGCATCCTCCACACCTCAATTTCTAATCTATGGAGACAAACAAGCAGAGCATCCTCCACACCTCGATTTATAATCTTTGGAGATAAACAAGCAGAGCATCCTCCACACCTCGATTTATAATCTATGGAGATAAACAAGCAGAGCTTCCTCCACATCTCGATTTATAAATCTATGGAGAAAAACAATCAGAGCAGCCTCCACACTTCGATTTCTAATCTTTGGAGATAAACAAGCAGAGCTTCCTCCACACCTCGATTTATAATCTATGGAGATAAACAAGCAGAGCTTCCTCCACACCTCGATTTATAATCTATGGAGATAAACAAGCAGAGCTTCCTCCACACCTCGATTTCTAATCTATGGAGACAAACAAGCAGAACATCCTCCACACCTCAATTTCGAATCTATGGAGACAAACAAGCAGAGCATCCTCCACACCTCGATTTCCTATCTTTGGAGATAAACAAGCAGAGCATCCTCCACACCTCAATTTCTAATCTATGGAGACAAACAAGCAGAACATCCTCCACACCTCAATTTCTAATCTATGGAGACAAACAAGCAGAGCATCCTCCACACATCGATTTCCAATCTTTGGAGATAAACAAGCAGAGCTTCCTCCACACCTCGATTTCCTATCTTTGGAGATAAACAAGCAGAGCATCCTCCACACCTCGATTTCTAATCTAAGCTCCAAGGAGACAAACAAGCAGAGCGTCCTCCACACCTCGATTTATAATCTAATCTCTAAGGAGACAAACAAGCAGAGCTTCCTCCACATCTCGATTTATAATCTTTGGAAACAAACAAGCAGTGCATCCTCCACACCTCAATTTCTAATCTATGGAGACAAACAAGCAGAGCATCCTCCACACCTCAATTTCTAATCTATGGAGACAAACAAGCAGAGCAGCCTCCACACCTCAATTTCGAATCTATGGAGACAAACAAGCAGAGCATCCTCAACACCTCAATTTCTAATCTATGGAGACAAACAAGCAGAGCATCCTCCACACCTCAATTTCTAATCTATGGAGACAAACAAGCAGAGCATCCTCCACACCTCGATTTCCAATCTTTTGAGATAACAAGCAGAGCATCCTCCACACCTCGATTTCTAATCTATGGAGATAAACAAGCAGAGCATCCTCCACATCTCGATTTATAAATCTATGGAGAAAAACAATCAGAGCATCCTCCACACCTCGATTTCCAATCTTTGGAGATAAACAAGCAGAGCATCCTCCACACCTCGATTTCCAATCTTTGGAGACAAACAAGCAGAGCATCTGCCACAGCTCGATTTCCAATCTTTGGAGATAAACAAGCAGAGCTTCCTCCACACCTCGATTTCCAATCTTTGGAGATAAACAAGCCGAGCTTCCTCCACACCTCGATTTCCAATCTTTGGAGATAAACAAGCAGAGCTTCCTCCACACCTCGATTTCCAATCTTTGGAGATAAACAAGCAGAGCATCGTCCACACCTCGATTTCTAATCTTTGGAGATAAACAAGCAGAGCTTCCTCCACACCCCAATTTCTGATCTTTGCAGATAAACAAGCAGAGCATCCTCCACACCTCAATTTCTAATCTTTGGCGATTAACAAGCAGAGCTTCCTCCACACCTCGATTTCCAATCTTTGGAGATAAACAAGCAGAGCATCCTCCACACCTCGATTTCCAATCTATGGAGATAAACAAGCAGAGCATCCTCCACATCTCGATTTATAAATCTATGGAGATAAACAATCAGAGCATCCTCCACACCTCGATTTCCAATCTTTGGAGATAAACAAGCAGAGCATCCTCCACACCTCGATTTCTAATCTATGGAGATAAACAAGCAGAGCATCCTCCACACCTCGATTTCCAATCTTTGGAGACAAACAAGCAGAGCATCCGCCACAGCTCGATTTCCAATCTTTAGAGATAAACAAGCAGAGCATCCTCCACACCTCGATTTCTAATCTATGGAGATAAACAAGCAGAGCATCCTCCACACCTCGATTTCCAATCTTTGGAGACAAACAAGCAGAGCATCCGCCACAGCTCGATTTCCAATCTTTGGAGATAAACAAGCAGAGCTTCCTCCACATCTCGATTTATAATCTTTGGAAACAAACAAGCAGCGCATCCTCCACACCTCAATTTCTAATATATGGAGACAAACAAGCAGCGCATCCTCCACACCTCAATTTCTAATCAATGGAGACAAACAAGCAGAACATCCTCCACACGTCGATTTCTAATCTATGGAGATAAACAAGCAGAGCATCCTCCACACCTCGATTTCCAATCTTTGGAGATAAACAAGCAGAGCAGCCTCCACACCTCGATTTACAATCTTTGGAGATAAACTAGCAGCGCATCCTCCACACCTCGATTTCCAATCTTTGGAGATAAACAAGCAGGGCTTCCTCCACACCTCGATTTCCAATCTTTGGAGGTAAACAAGCAGAGCTTCCTCCACACCTCGATTTCCAATCTTTGGAGGTAAACAAGCAGGGCTTCCTCCACACCTCGATTTCCAATCTTTGGAGATAAACAAGCAGGGCTTCCTCCACACCTCGATTTCCAATCTTTGGAGGTAAACAAGCAGAGCATCCTCCACACCTCGATTTCCAATCTTTGGAGGTAAACAAGCAGAGCATCATCCACACCTCAATTTACAAGCTTTGGAGATAAACTAGCATTGCATCCTCCACACCTCGATTTCCAATCTTTGGAGATAAACAAGCAGAGCATCCTCCACACTCGATTTCCAATCTTTGGAGATAAACAAGCAGAGCATCCTCCACACCTCGATTTCCAATTTTTGGAGATAAACAAGCAGAGCATCCTCCACACCTCGATTTCCAATCTATGGAGATAAACAAGCAGAGCTTCCTCCACACCTCGATTTATAATCTGTGGAGATAAACAAGCAGAGCATCCTCCACACCTCGGTTTATAAATCTATGGAGATAAACAAGCAGAGCTTCCTCCACACCTCGATTTATAATCTGTGGAGATAAACAAGCAGAGCATCCTCCACATCTCGATTTATAAATCTATGGAGATAAACAAGCAGAGCATCCTCCACACCTCGATTTATAATCTGTGGAGATAAACAAGCAGAGCTTCCTCCACATCTCGATTTATAAATCTATGGAGATAAACAAGCAGAGCTTCCTCCACACCTCGATTTATAATCTGTGGAGATAAACAAGCAGAGCATCCTCCACAGGTCGATTTCCAATCTATGGAGATAAACAAGCAGAGCATCCGCCACAGCTCGATTTCCAATCTATGGAGATAAACAAGCAGAGCATCCTCCACACCCGATTTCCAATCTTTGGAGATTAGCTAGCAGCGCATCCTCCACACTTCGATTTACAATCTTTGGAGATAAACTAGCAGCGCATCCTCCACACCTCGATTTATAATCTATGGAGATAAACAAGCAGAGCTTCCTCCACACCTGGATTTATAATCTATGGAGATAAACAAGCAGAGCTTCCTCCACACCTCGATTTATAATCTATGGAGATAAACAAGCAGAGCATCCTCCACACCTCGATTTATAATCTATGGAGATAAACAAGCAGAGCTTCCTCCACACCTCGATTTATAATCTATGGAGATAAACAAGCAGAGCTTCCTCCACACCTCGATTTCTAATCTATGGAGATAAACAAGCAGCGCATCCTCCACAGCCCAATTTCTAATCCATGGAGACAAACAAGCAGCGCATCCTCCACACCTCAATTTCTAATCTACGGAGACAAACAAGCAGAGCATCCTCCACACCTCGATTTCCAATCTTTGGAGATAAACTAACAGAGCATCCTCCACACCTCGATTTATAATCTATGGAGATAAACTAGCAGCGCATCCTCCACACCTCAATTTCTAATCTATGGAGACAAACAAGCAGAGCATCCTCCACACCTCGATTTATAATCTTTGGAGATAAACAAGCAGAGCATCCTCCACACCTCGATTTATAATCTATGGAGATAAACAAGCAGAGCTTCCTCCACATCTCGATTTATAAATCTATGGAGAAAAACAATCAGAGCAGCCTCCACACTTCGATTTCTAATCTTTGGAGATAAACAAGCAGAGCTTCCTCCACACCTCGATTTATAATCTATGGAGATAAACAAGCAGAGCTTCCTCCACACCTCGATTTATAATCTATGGAGATAAACAAGCAGAGCTTCCTCCACACCTCGATTTCTAATCTATGGAGACAAACAAGCAGAACATCCTCCACACCTCAATTTCGAATCTATGGAGACAAACAAGCAGAGCATCCTCCACACCTCGATTTCCTATCTTTGGAGATAAACAAGCAGAGCATCCTCCACACCTCAATTTCTAATCTATGGAGACAAACAAGCAGAACATCCTCCACACCTCAATTTCTAATCTATGGAGACAAACAAGCAGAGCATCCTCCACACATCGATTTCCAATCTTTGGAGATAAACAAGCAGAGCTTCCTCCACACCTCGATTTCCTATCTTTGGAGATAAACAAGCAGAGCATCCTCCACACCTCGATTTCTAATCTAAGCTCCAAGGAGACAAACAAGCAGAGCGTCCTCCACACCTCGATTTATAATCTAATCTCTAAGGAGACAAACAAGCAGAGCTTCCTCCACATCTCGATTTATAATCTTTGGAAACAAACAAGCAGTGCATCCTCCACACCTCAATTTCTAATCTATGGAGACAAACAAGCAGAGCATCCTCCACACCTCAATTTCTAATCTATGGAGACAAACAAGCAGAGCAGCCTCCACACCTCAATTTCGAATCTATGGAGACAAACAAGCAGAGCATCCTCAACACCTCAATTTCTAATCTATGGAGACAAACAAGCAGAGCATCCTCCACACCTCAATTTCTAATCTATGGAGACAAACAAGCAGAGCATCCTCCACACCTCGATTTCCAATCTTTTGAGATAACAAGCAGAGCATCCTCCACACCTCGATTTCTAATCTATGGAGATAAACAAGCAGAGCATCCTCCACATCTCGATTTATAAATCTATGGAGAAAAACAATCAGAGCATCCTCCACACCTCGATTTCCAATCTTTGGAGATAAACAAGCAGAGCATCCTCCACACCTCGATTTCCAATCTTTGGAGACAAACAAGCAGAGCATCTGCCACAGCTCGATTTCCAATCTTTGGAGATAAACAAGCAGAGCTTCCTCCACACCTCGATTTCCAATCTTTGGAGATAAACAAGCCGAGCTTCCTCCACACCTCGATTTCCAATCTTTGGAGATAAACAAGCAGAGCTTCCTCCACACCTCGATTTCCAATCTTTGGAGATAAACAAGCAGAGCATCGTCCACACCTCGATTTCTAATCTTTGGAGATAAACAAGCAGAGCTTCCTCCACACCCCAATTTCTGATCTTTGCAGATAAACAAGCAGAGCATCCTCCACACCTCAATTTCTAATCTTTGGCGATTAACAAGCAGAGCTTCCTCCACACCTCGATTTCCAATCTTTGGAGATAAACAAGCAGAGCATCCTCCACACCTCGATTTCCAATCTATGGAGATAAACAAGCAGAGCATCCTCCACATCTCGATTTATAAATCTATGGAGATAAACAATCAGAGCATCCTCCACACCTCGATTTCCAATCTTTGGAGATAAACAAGCAGAGCATCCTCCACACCTCGATTTCTAATCTATGGAGATAAACAAGCAGAGCATCCTCCACACCTCGATTTCCAATCTTTGGAGACAAACAAGCAGAGCATCCGCCACAGCTCGATTTCCAATCTTTAGAGATAAACAAGCAGAGCATCCTCCACACCTCGATTTCTAATCTATGGAGATAAACAAGCAGAGCATCCTCCACACCTCGATTTCCAATCTTTGGAGACAAACAAGCAGAGCATCCGCCACAGCTCGATTTCCAATCTTTGGAGATAAACAAGCAGAGCTTCCTCCACATCTCGATTTATAATCTTTGGAAACAAACAAGCAGCGCATCCTCCACACCTCAATTTCTAATATATGGAGACAAACAAGCAGCGCATCCTCCACACCTCAATTTCTAATCAATGGAGACAAACAAGCAGAACATCCTCCACACGTCGATTTCTAATCTATGGAGATAAACAAGCAGAGCATCCTCCACACCTCGATTTCCAATCTTTGGAGATAAACAAGCAGAGCAGCCTCCACACCTCGATTTACAATCTTTGGAGATAAACTAGCAGCGCATCCTCCACACCTCGATTTCCAATCTTTGGAGATAAACAAGCAGGGCTTCCTCCACACCTCGATTTCCAATCTTTGGAGGTAAACAAGCAGAGCTTCCTCCACACCTCGATTTCCAATCTTTGGAGGTAAACAAGCAGGGCTTCCTCCACACCTCGATTTCCAATCTTTGGAGATAAACAAGCAGGGCTTCCTCCACACCTCGATTTCCAATCTTTGGAGGTAAACAAGCAGAGCATCCTCCACACCTCGATTTCCAATCTTTGGAGGTAAACAAGCAGAGCATCATCCACACCTCAATTTACAAGCTTTGGAGATAAACTAGCATTGCATCCTCCACACCTCGATTTCCAATCTTTGGAGATAAACAAGCAGAGCATCCTCCACACTCGATTTCCAATCTTTGGAGATAAACAAGCAGAGCATCCTCCACACCTCGATTTCCAATTTTTGGAGATAAACAAGCAGAGCATCCTCCACACCTCGATTTCCAATCTATGGAGATAAACAAGCAGAGCTTCCTCCACACCTCGATTTATAATCTGTGGAGATAAACAAGCAGAGCATCCTCCACACCTCGGTTTATAAATCTATGGAGATAAACAAGCAGAGCTTCCTCCACACCTCGATTTATAATCTGTGGAGATAAACAAGCAGAGCATCCTCCACATCTCGATTTATAAATCTATGGAGATAAACAAGCAGAGCATCCTCCACACCTCGATTTATAATCTGTGGAGATAAACAAGCAGAGCTTCCTCCACATCTCGATTTATAAATCTATGGAGATAAACAAGCAGAGCTTCCTCCACACCTCGATTTATAATCTGTGGAGATAAACAAGCAGAGCATCCTCCACAGGTCGATTTCCAATCTATGGAGATAAACAAGCAGAGCATCCGCCACAGCTCGATTTCCAATCTATGGAGATAAACAAGCAGAGCATCCTCCACACCCGATTTCCAATCTTTGGAGATTAGCTAGCAGCGCATCCTCCACACTTCGATTTACAATCTTTGGAGATAAACTAGCAGCGCATCCTCCACACCTCGATTTATAATCTATGGAGATAAACAAGCAGAGCTTCCTCCACACCTGGATTTATAATCTATGGAGATAAACAAGCAGAGCTTCCTCCACACCTCGATTTATAATCTATGGAGATAAACAAGCAGAGCATCCTCCACACCTCGATTTATAATCTATGGAGATAAACAAGCAGAGCTTCCTCCACACCTCGATTTATAATCTATGGAGATAAACAAGCAGAGCTTCCTCCACACCTCGATTTCTAATCTATGGAGATAAACAAGCAGCGCATCCTCCACAGCCCAATTTCTAATCCATGGAGACAAACAAGCAGCGCATCCTCCACACCTCAATTTCTAATCTACGGAGACAAACAAGCAGAGCATCCTCCACACCTCGATTTATAATCTTTGGAAACAAACAAGCAGCGCATCCTCCACACCTCAATTTCTAATCTATGGAGACAAACAAGCAGAACATCCTCCACACCTCAATTTCGAATCTATGGAGACAAACAAGCAGAGCATCCTCCACACCTCGATTTCCTATCTTTGGAGATAAACAAGCAGAGCATCCTCCACACCTCGATTTCCAATCTTTGGAGATAAACAAGCAGAGCATCCTCCACACCTCGATTTCCAATCTTTTGAGATAACAAGCAGAGCATCCTCCACACCTCGATTTCCAATCTTTGGAGATAAACAAGCAGAGCATCCGCCACAGCTCGATTTCCAATCTTTGGGGATAAACAAGCAGAGCATCCTCCACACCTCGATTTCCAATCTTTGGAGACAAACAAGCAGAGCATCCGCCACAGCTCGATTTCCAATCTTTGGAGATAAACAAGCAGAGCTTCCTCCACACCTCGATTTCCAATCTTTGGAGATAAACAAGCCGAGCTTCCTCCACACCTCGATTTCCAATCTTTGGAGATAAACAAGCAGAGCTTCCTCCACACCTCGATTTCCAATCTTTGGAGATAAACAAGCAGAGCTTCCTCCACACCTCGATTTCCAATCTTTGGAGATAAACAAGCAGAGCATCGTCCACACCTCGATTTCTAATCTTTGGAGATAAACAAGCAGAGCTTCCTCCACACCCCAATTTCTAATCTTTGCAGATAAACAAGCAGAGCATCCTCCACACCTCAATTTCTAATCTTTGGCGATTAACAAGCAGAGCTTCCTCCACACCTCCATTTCTAATCTTTGGAGATAAACAAGCAGAGCATCCTCCACACCTCGATTTCCAATCTATGGAGATAAACAAGCAGAGCATCCTCCACATCTCGATTTATAAATCTATGGAGATAAACAATCAGAGCATCCTCCACACCTCCATTTCCAATCTTTGGAGATAAACAAGCAGAGCATCCTCCACACCTCGATTTATAAATCTATGGAGATAAACAATCAGAGCATCCTCCACACCTCGATTTCCAATCTTTGGAGATAAACAAGCAGAGCATCCTCCACACCTCGATTTCTAATCTATGGAGATAAACAAGCAGAGCATCCTCCACATCTCGATTTATAAATCTATGGAGAAAAACAATCAGAGCATCCTCCACACCTCGATTTCCAATCTTTGGAGATAAACAAGCAGAGCATCCTCCACACCTCGATTTCTAATCTATGGAGATAAACAAGCAGAGCATCCTCCACACCTCGATTTACAATCTTTGGAGACAAACAAGCAGAGCATCCGCCACAGCTCGATTTCCAATCTTTAGAGATAAACAAGCAGAGCATCCTCCACACCTCGATTTCTAATCTATGGAGATAAACAAGCAGAGCATCCTCCACACCTCGATTTCCAATCTTTGGAGACAAACAAGCAGAGCATCCCCCACACCTCCATTTCCAATCTTTGGAGATAAACAAGCAGAGCATCCGCCACAGCTCGATTTCCAATCTTTGGAGATAAACAAGCAGAGCATCCTCCACACCTCAATTTCTAATCTATGGAGACAAACAAGCAGAGCATCCTCCACACCTCAATTTCTAATCTATGGAGACAAACAAGCAGAACATCCTCCACACCTCGATTTCTAATCTATGGAGATAAACAAGCAGAGCATCCTCCACACCTCGATTTCCAATCTTTGGAGATAAACAAGCAGAACATCCTCCACACCTCGATTTCTAATCTATGGAGATAAACAAGCAGAACATCCTCCACACCTCGATTTCCAATCTTTGGAGGTAAACAAGCAGAGCGTCCTCCACACCTCGATTTCCAATCTTTGGAGATAAACAAGCAGAGCATCCTCCACACCTCGATTTCCAATCTTTGGAGAAAAACAAGCAGAGCATCCTCCACACCTCGATTTACAATCTTTGGAGATAAACTAGCAGCGCATCCTCCACACCTCGATTTCCAATCTTTGGAGATAAACAAGCAGAGCGTCCTCCACACCCGATTTCCAATCTTTGGAGATAAACAAGCAGAGCATCCTCCACACCTCGATTTCCAATTTTTGGAGATAAACAAGCAGAGCATCCTCCACACCTCGATTTCCAATCTATGGAGATAAACAAGCAGAGCATCCTCCACATCTCGATTTATAATCTGTGGAGATAAACAAGCAGAGCATCCCCCACACCTCGATTTATAAATCTATGGAGATAAACAAGCAGAGTATCCTCCACACCTCGATTTATAATCTGTGGAGATAAACAAGCAGAGCATCCTCCACACCTCGATTTATAAATCTATGGAGATAAACAAGCAGAGCTTCCTCCACACCTCGATTTATAATCTGTGGAGATAAACAAGCAGAGCATCCTCCACATCTCGATTTATAAATCTATGGAGATAAACAAGCAGAGTATCCTCCACACCTCGATTTATAATCTGTGGAGATAAACAAGCAGAGCTTCCTCCACATCTCGATTTATAAATCTATGGAGATAAACAAGCAGAGCTTCCTCCACACCTCGATTTATAATCTGTGGAGATAAACAAGCAGAGCATCCTCCACAGCTCGATTTCCAATCTATGGAGATAAACAAGCAGAGCATCCGCCACACCCGATTTCCAATCTTTGGAGATAAACTAGCAGCGCATCCTCCACACCTCGATTTACAATCTTTGGAGATAAACTAGCAGCGCATCCTCCACACCTCGATTTCCAATCTTTGGAGATAAACAAGCAGAGCATCCTCCACACCTCGATTTCCCATTTTTGGAGATAAACAAGCAGAGCATCCTCCACAACTCGATTTACAATCTTTGGAGATAAACTAGCAGCGCATCCTCCACACCTCGATTTCCAATCTTTGGAGATAAACAAGCAGAGCATCCTCCACACCCGATTTCCAATCTATGGAGATAAACAAGCAGAGCATCCGCCACAGCTCGATTTCCAATCTTTGGAGATAAACAAGCAGAGCATCCTCCACACCCGATTTCCAATCTTTGGAGATAAACAAGCAGAGCATCCTCCACACCCGATTTCCAATCTTTGGAGATAAACAAGCAGAGCTTCCTCCACACCTCGATTTATAATCTGGGGAGATAAACAAGCAGAGCATCCTCCACAGCTCGATTTACAATCTTTGGAGATAAACTAGCAGCACATCCTCCACACCTCGATTTCCAATCTTTGGAGATAAACAAGCAGAGCATCCTCCACACCCGATTTCCAATCTTTGGAGATAAACAAGCAGAGCTTCCTCCACACCTCGATTTCCAATCTATGGAGATAAACAAGCAGAGCTTCCTCCACACCTCGATTTATAATCTGTGGAGATAAACAAGCAGAGCATCCTCCACACTTCGGTTTATAAATCTATGGAGATAAACAAGCAGAGCTTCCTCCACACCTCGATTTATAATCTGTGGAGATAAACAAGCAGAGCATCCTCCACATCTCGATTTATAAATCTATGGAGATAAACAAGCAGAGCATCCTCCACATCTCGATTTATAAATCTATGGAGATAAACAAGCAGAGCATCCTCCACATCTCGATTTATAAATCTATGGAGACAAACAAGCAGAGCATCCTCCACACCTCAATTTCTAATCTATGGAGACAAACAAGCAGAGCATCCTCCACACCTCAATTTCTAATCTATGGAGACAAACAAGCAGAGCATCCTCCACACCTCAATTTCCAATCTTTGGAGACTGTTACGTGGTCCCCTCGGTGACTACCTGGTCTCGGTGACCCCCGGACCGTGAGAGGACCTTCGCCAGAAAGTAGTATTATCTATGCGCGTTCGCAACGCAATCCCTATGAATTCCACCCAAGAGAAACTGATGTTCAATGATATATTTCCAGGGTAAGGATATCATACAATTTCAAGGATACAATCACGGATATATTCCCCGAGCAATCAACAACAAACAACCATCAACAATTCCCAATCCACAATCCATTCCCTATATGATTAAGATGGCCATCTTATATATGTGTGTCCACTTCTGTACTCACGACCCCCTTTTGGTCTCTGCCCCTCACAATGTCTCTGGGCCCCTCCTGACCGAGATGCTGGTCGGCGTCGCCGCACTCGGGCGGTTGAACGAACCCCGGGTGGACGTGTTTCCACCGGGCAGGTATCGTACCAGGCACCGCGGCTGCAGCCCCTCGTGGCCACGCGAAGCGGGTACGGTAAAGCAAGCCAAAAGCTCCACGCCGCTTGCAAGGCGTGTTAGGCCCCAACGTGCGACCCGTACGCGTCTGTTTAGACGGTGCCGCGAACGGTGCCAGACGCGGGGTCGATGCACGGCCCCACGTCAACTTGACGTCTCCACCGGGTAGGTACACGTCCCGGTAACTCCTCTCGCCAGACGGGCTTCGGAACACCGCTTTTCCACGCAGCGCAAGGTCGATCCCACCTTTCGTCGGAGCGGGGCGAGGAAGAAGAATACTCGTCGCTTTTCTTCCTCGTGTCTTTTCCTCTTCCGTTTCCGGTCACTTCCGTTTCCGGACACTTTTCAGAAGGGCTCCTGACCCTCCAACCACAACAACCCTTAATCTATTACACATGGATAAGCAAAGACCTGAATGGTAATTCACATACATTCACATAAATATGTAACACTCCCCCCCTTCAAGAAAGAAAGTTTGAACCCAGCGAAAACTTTCTTTGCCGGCCAATTTGGAGAAACAAACCAGATAACTCAACCCCCCCCCACCTTATCAGTTCCCCCCGGGCACAGTTATCACTTAAAAATAAAGCAACCAAAATTTCACCACAACCCCTCCAGATTACTCCCTCTGGACTAAGCACCAGCAACGACATTGTCCCTGCCAAATCAAACTCCATCTCATGACCCTCTGACTTTGACCGTCAGTTTCTTGTGAATGAAGGTTAAGGGGTTGATCAAAGATCCAAAGTTAAGCAACTCGATAGCACTTTTTCCGGGAGGCCAAGCCGAGTATTCACTACATGGATGCCTTTAGGAACGTGAAGTTCACGGTTAGTCCGTGCAGGAAGTTCTCTACATGGGCGCCTTGAGGAACGTGGAGTTCACGGTTAGTCCGTGCATGAAAGTTCACTACATGGACGCCTTTAGGAACGGCGTTCACGGTTAATCCGTGTAGGAATCTTGGCTCGGCGGCTCCGCCGCATTCAGTGCTTCAACTTCTCAGAACTTCCCTAATAATTAGGGTGGGACCACTTGTCCCTGTAGTCCCATGAATAGCGGTCTCCTTCTCGGCCACTACTTTGCCCATCCTTCCTTCGGGAGCGGCCGTAACTCAGGGAGCCTCCATAATAATATTGACTGCGGCCACCACCAAAACTACCGCCCAGTTGTCCTCTCCTGTAGACCTCTCGACGCCTACGAAATGCCTTCCCTACTGTTATGGTCCGACCCTCCAAATCCTTGCCATTCCAATTCTTCTCTGCCTCTCTGGCGTCTTTTGTGCTGGCAAACGTGACAAAGCCGAACCCTCTGGACTGTTGCGTTTCCCAGTCTCTTACCAACCGCACTTCCACCAGCGGCCCATATCTGTTGAAGACAGAGGTTAGAACTTCTTCCTCTGTTTTGAAGTTCAGTCCCCCTACAAATAACTTGGCACTTTTGTCGCCATCCCGAGCTGGTGTGGTGTTATTTTCCCTGCTGGGCTCTTTACCAACCCTCAGGTTACCATAAACTTGACCCCCGGCCAAATCATTCCCGATAACCACAGATACACCCTCTACAGGAAGCGTGGCTTGTAAACCGACGGTGACCGGTCCTGACACCAAATCGGACTCCAAATGGATGACATGAAGGGGAGCACTAACACCGCCCCCGATCCCCTGTAAACGAACACTATCCCCCGTTGCCGTCTCCTCGGACCATGGCAAAATGCCTTCAAGCATTAAAGATTGATGTGCCCCTGTGTCCCTCAATATCCTAACCGGTTTCCGGTTAGTCGAGGCTCCATCCCGTGACACAAACCCCTCTGAAATAAATGGTTGGTAACCCTTTTGATGGCGATTTCTCACAATGACCATTGCATTTGGAGTCGTAATAGTCGGACTCCGCTCTGGGTCTTCCCTTTTCATGCGGTAACAACTGGACATCAAGTGTCCAGGTTTCTTGCAAAAAGCGCAAGTAGGCCCGGAGGAAAAACTCGTGGTCTGCCTCGGGCCCCCCGAACTATAAGTTTGTCTTGGGCCCGCATCCCTCTGATTTCGAACAGGTGGGGTATCATAGTTGTCCCCATAATCATCTCGAGGCCGCCGCCATGTAAGGTCGTTCTCCGCACCGGGTGTTCCATAACTCCCCTGCTGAAGTCTAGGCGAGGAGTTAGGTTTGTGGACCCCTATTCGGTGGGTTAAGGCATAATCATCTGCCATGGTGGCTGCGTCCCACAACTTTGGTACTTTCTTTTCCTGCAGGTACACTTTGATGTCCTCGTGGACACACTGCTGGAATTCCTCCACCAGGATCAAGTCCCGCAATGTTTCGAAGTCTTTCCCGACTCCTTTTGACTCACACCACCGATCAAACATGTTTTCTTTCACTCTGGCAAACTCCACATGGGTCTCACTCTCCCTCTTCCTGGCATTCCTGAATTTTTGCCTGTAAGCTTCCGGAACCAACTCATAGGCTTTGAGGATGTGCTTCTTCAGTACCTCATAATCTGCACATTGGTCCATTGGTAGCGCCGAATAAATTTCCTGAGCTTTCCCCACCAGCACACTTTGCACGAGTATGGTCCAGGCCTCCTCCGGCCAGTTTAATTGTCGAGCCACTTTCTCAAAGTGTGGAAAAAATTTCGCGACTTCCTTTTCACTGAATGGTGGAACCAGCCTCACATGTCTGCCCACATCCCAGGTTTTCTGGTTAGGTGTCGACCCCGTCAGCAAGGGTGGTGCCTCTCCCCGTTCTCTCATTAACTCCAGCTCCTTGAATTTGATTTCTTGCTGAAGCTCCATGTCACGTTCCTTTAATTCCCTTTCCGCTTTTCTCTCCTCTGCTTCGAGGTCCCTTGCAGCTCTCCTCTCCTCTGCTTTTCTCCCTTCTAACCTTTCCTGGAGTTCTCGTTCCACTCTCCTTTCCTCTGCTTGTTTCTCTTCTCTCCTCGCTTCTGCTTTCCTTTCTTCTTCTTTTAACCTTTCCTGGAGTTCTCGTTCCACTCTCCTTTCCTCTGCTTGCTTCTCTTCTCTCCTCTCTTCTGCTTTCCTTTCCTCTTCTGATCTTTCCTTTTCTGCTTTCCTTTCTTCTTTTGCTCTTTCCTTTTCTGCTTTCCTTTCTTCTTCTGCTAACCTTTCCTGGAGTTCTCGTTCCACTCTCCTTTCCTCTGCTTGTTTCTCTTCTCTCCTCTCTTCTGCTTTCCTTTCTTCTTCTTTTAACCTTTCCTGGAGTTCTCGTTCCACTCTCCTTTCCTCTGCTTGTTTCTCTTCTCTCCTCTCTTCTGCTTTCCTTTCTTCTTCTTTGATCCGTTCCTGGCTCCGTAATTGCAACTCCAGTTTCCAGAGCTCAACGTCTTCTGGTTCTTCGGGTAGCCACTCCCAGGCTAACTCGTCCCATGTTCCTAATCCCACCATAGATTGTATCACCATGGCCTGCAACTCTGCCTTCCTCAAATTAGTTCGGACCTCCACGTTAAAATGTTTGGCCAATTTCAAGAGGTCCGACTTTAGTAACGCTCGGAACTGTGCCTCACTCGGTGTTACCGCAAAGTTCTGTGCCACAAACGCCATGGTGACTATCGTTAACACCTGTTAACCTTCACCCAAGACTTTACCCCAATTTCCCCAAAAATTTACCAATTAATACTTAATTAATAAATTTTAATTAATAAAAATATTATTTTATTATTTTATACAAATACACTTTTAGATCCCGGACGTAGACCCAATTGCGAATCGTAATTTGGACGAGCCCCCAATTCTGTTACGTGGTCCCCTCGGTGACTACCTGGTCTCGGTGACCCCCGGACCGTGAGAGGACCTTCGCCAGAAAGTAGTATTATCTATGCGCGTTCGCAACGCAATCCCTATGAATTCCACCCAAGAGAAACTGATGTTCAATGATATATTTCCAGGGTAAGGATATCATACAATTTCAAGGATACAATCACGGATATATTCCCCGAGCAATCAACAACAAACAACCATCAACAATTCCCAATCCACAATCCATTCCCTATATGATTAAGATGGCCATCTTATATATGTGTGTCCACTTCTGTACTCACGACCCCCTTTTGGTCTCTGCCCCTCACAATGTCTCTGGGCCCCTCCTGACCGAGATGCTGGTCGGCGTCGCCGCACTCGGGCGGTTGAACGAACCCCGGGTGGACGTGTTTCCACCGGGCAGGTATCGTACCAGGCACCACGGCTGCAGCCCCTCGTGGCCACGCGAAGCGGGTACGGTAAAGCAAGCCAAAAGCCCCACGCCGCTTGCAAGGCGTGTTAGGCCCCAACGTGCGACCCGTACGCGTCTGTTTAGACGGTGCCGCGAACGGTGCCAGACGCGGGGTCGATGCACGGCCCCACGTCAACTTGACGTCTCCACCGGGTAGGTACACGTCCCGGTAACTCCTCTCACCAGACGGGCTTCGGAACGCCGCTTTTCCACGCAGCGCAAGGTCGATCCCACCTTTCGTCGGAGTGGGGCGAGGAAGAAGAATACTCGTCGCTTTTCTTCCTCGTGTCTTTTCCTCTTCCGTTTCCGGTCACTTCCGTTTCCGGACACTTTTCAGAAGGGCTCCTGACCCTCCAACCACAACAACCCTTAATCTATTACACATGGATAAGCAAAGACCTGAATGGTAATTCACATACATTCACATAAATATGTAACAAGACAAACAAGCAGAGCATCCTCCACACCTCGATTTATAATCTATGGAGATAAACAAGGAGAGCATCCTCAACAACTCAATTTCTAATCTATGGAGACAAACAAGCAGAGCATCCTCCACACCTCAATTTCTAATCTATGGAGACAAACAAGCAGAGCATCCTCCACACCTCGATTTATAATCGAAGCTCCAAGGAGACAAACAAGCAGAGCATCCTCCACACCTCGATTTATAATCTTTGGAAACAAACAAGCAGCGCATCCTCCACAACTATAATAATAATAATAATAATTCATTTATTTTGTATAGCGCTTTTCCAGAAGCCCAAAGGCGCTTTGACAGAGTGGAAAACATAATGCATAACAATACATGAAAACAACAATAGCAAAAAGACAAGAATCAATTGGGAAATATTTAAAGCAAAAGGAGGGAGAAGGAGAAGAGATAGTCAGGGGTTAAATGCTGTGGGTTGAATGTTGAATGCAGTGTTGAACAGGTGGGTCTTTAGTGATGTTTTGAATGTGGTGAGTGAGGAGGAGTCTCTGATGGTGTGAGGTAGTGAGTTCCAGAGGGTGGGAGCAGCGATGGAGAAGGCCCTGTCCCCCCAGGATCTGAATTTGGTCCAGATGGAGGGGGTCAGGAGGTTGGTACCAGCAGAGCGGAGGTTGCGGGTGGGAGTGTGTCTGGAGAGGAGGTCAGCCAGGTAGGATGGGGCCAGGTTATGGGCAATTTCTAATCTATGGAGACAAACAAGCAGAGCATCCTCCACACCTCAATTTCTAATCTATGGAGACAAACAAGCAGAGCATCCTCCACACCTCAATTTCTAATCTATGGAGACAAACAAGCAGCGCATCCTCCACACCTCGATTTCCAATCTTTGGAGATAAACAAGCAGAGCATCCTCCACACCTCGATTTCTAGTCTATGGAGATAAACAAGCAGAGCATCCTCCACACCTCGATTTCCAATCTTTGGAGATAAACAAGCAGAGCATCCTCCACACCTCGATTTCCAATCTTTTGAGATAACAAGCAGAGCATCCTCCACACCTCGATTTCTAATCTATGGAGATAAACAAGCAGAGCATCCTCCACATCTCGATTTATAAATCTATGGAGAAAAACAATCAGAGCATCCTCCACACCTCGATTTCCAATCTTTGGAGATAAACAAGCAGAGCATCCTCCACACCTCGATTTCCAATCTTTTGAGATAACAAGCAGAGCATCCTCCACACCTCGATTTCCAATCTTTGGAGATAAACAAGCAGAGCATCCGCCACAGCTCGATTTCCAATCTTTGGGGATAAACAAGCAGAGCATCCTCCACACCTCGATTTCCAATCTTTGGAGACAAACAAGCAGAGCATCCGCCACAGCTCGATTTCCAATCTTTGGAGATAAACAAGCAGAGCTTCCTCCACACCTCGATTTCCAATCTTTGGAGATAAACAAGCCGAGCTTCCTCCACACCTCGATTTCCAATCTTTGGAGATAAACAAGCAGAGCTTCCTCCACACCTCGATTTCCAATCTTTGGAGATAAACAAGCAGAGCTTCCTCCACACCTCGATTTCCAATCTTTGGAGATAAACAAGCAGAGCATCGTCCACACCTCGATTTCTAATCTTTGGAGATAAACAAGCAGAGCTTCCTCCGCACCCCAATTTCTAATCTTTGCAGATAAACAAGCAGAGCATCCTCCACACCTCAATTTCTAATCTTTGGCGATTAACAAGCAGAGCTTCCTCCACACCTCGATTTCCAATCTTTGGAGATAAACAAGCAGAGCATCCTCCACACCTCGATTTCCAATCTATGGAGATAAACAAGCAGAGCATCCTCCACATCTCGATTTATAAATCTATGGAGATAAACAATCAGAGCATCCTCCACACCTCGATTTCCAATCTTTGGAGATAAACAAGCAGAGCATCCTCCACACCTCGATTTCTAATCTATGGAGATAAACAAGCAGAGCATCCTCCACATCTCGATTTATAAATCTATGGAGAAAAACAATCAGAGCATCCTCCACACCTCGATTTCCAATCTTTGGAGATAAACAAGCAGAGCATCCTCCACGCCTCGATTTCTAATCTATGGAGATAAACAAGCAGAGCATCCTCCACACCTCGATTTACAATCTTTGGAGACAAACAAGCAGAGCATCCGCCACAGCTCGATTTCCAATCTTTAGAGATAAACAAGCAGAGCATCCTCCACACCTCGATTTCTAATCTATGGAGATAAACAAGCAGAGCATCCTCCACACCTCGATTTCCAATCTTTGGAGACAAACAAGCAGAGCATCCGCCACAGCTCGATTTCCAATCTTTGGAGATAAACAAGCAGAGCTTCCTCCACATCTCGATTTATAATCTTTGGAAACAAACAAGCAGCGCATCCTCCACACCTCAATTTCTAATCTATGGAGACAAACAAGCAGAGCATCCTCCACACCTCAATTTCTAATCTATGGAGACAAACAAGCAGAACATCCTCCACACCTCGATTTCTAATCTATGGAGATAAACAAGCAGAGCATCCTCCACACCTCGATTTCCAATCTTTGGAGATAAACAAGCAGAGCATCCTCCACACCTCTATTTACAATCTTTGGAGATAAACTAGCAGCGCATCCTCCACACCTCGATTTCCAATCTTTGGAGGTAAACAAGCAGAGCGTCCTCCACACCTCGATTTCCAATCTTTGGAGATAAACAAGCAAAAGCATCCTCCACACCTCGATTTCCAATCTTTGGAGATAAACAAGCAGAGCATCCTCCACACCTCGATTTACAATCTTTGGAGATAAACTAGCAGCGCATCCTCCACACCTCGATTTCCAATCTTTGGAGATAAACAAGCAGAGCATCCTCCACACCCGATTTCCAATCTTTGGAGATAAACAAGCAGAGCATCCTCCACACCTCGATTTCCAATTTTTGGAGATAAACAATCAGAGCATCCTCCACACCTCGATTTCCAATTTTTGGAGATAAACAATCAGAGCATCCTCCACACCTCGATTTCCAATCTTTGGAGATAAACAAGCAGAGCATCCTCCACACCTCGATTTCTAATCTATGGAGATAAACAAGCAGAGCATCCTCCACACCTCGATTTCCAATCTTTGGAGACAAACAAGCAGAGCATCCGCCACAGCTCGATTTCCAATCTTTGGAGATAAACAAGCAGAGCTTCCTCCACATCTCGATTTATAATCTTTGGAAACAAACAAGCAGCGCATCCTCCACACCACAATTTCTAATCTATGGAGACAAACAAGCAGAGCATCCTCCACACCTCAATTTCTAATCTATGGAGACAAACAAGCAGAACATCCTCCACACCTCGATTTCTAATCTATGGAGATAAACAAGCAGAGCATCCTCCACACCTCGATTTCCAATCTTTGGAGATAAACAAGCAGAGCATCCTCCACACCTCTATTTACAACCTTTGGAGATAAACTAGCAGCGCATCCTCCACACCTCGATTTCCAATCTTTGGAGGTAAACAAGCAGAGCGTCCTCCACACCTCGATTTCCAATCTTTGGAGATAAACAAGCAGAGCATCCTCCACACCTCGATTTCCAATCTTTGGAGATAAACAAGCAGAGCATCCTCCACACCTCGATTTACAATCTTTGGAGATAAACTAGCAGCGCATCCTCCACACCTCGATTTCCAATCTTTGGAGATAAACAAGCAGAGCATCCTCCACACCCGATTTCCAATCTTTGGAGATAAACAAGCAGAGCATCCTCCACACCTCGATTTCCAATTTTTGGAGATAAACAAGCAGAGCATCCTCCACACCTCGATTTCCAATCTATGGAGATAAACAAGCAGAGCATCCTCCACACCTCGATTTCCAATCTATGGAGATAAACAAGCAGAGCATCCTCCACATCTCGATTTATAATCTGTGGAGATAAACAAGCAGAGCATCCTCCACATCTCGATTTATAAATCTATGGAGATAAACAAGCAGAGTATCCTCCACACCTCAATTTCTAATCTATGGAGACAAAGAAGCAGAGCATCTTCCACACCTCAATTTCTAATCTATGGAGACAAACAAGCAGAGCATCCTCCACACTTCAATTTCTAATCTATGGAGATAAACAAGCAGAGCATCCTCCACACCTCAATTTCGAATCTATGGAGATAAACAAGCAAAGCTTCCTCCACATACATCTCGATTTATAATCTAAGCTCCAAGGAGACAAAGAAGCAGCGCATCTTCCACACCTCAATTTCTAATCTATGGAGATAAACAAGCAAAGCTTCCTACACATCTCGATTTATAATCGAAGCTCCAAGGAGACAAACAAGCAGCGCATCCTCCACACCTCGATTTATAATCTTTGGAAACAAACAAGCAGCGCATCCTCCACAACTCAATTTCTAATCTATGGAGACAAACAAGCAGAACATCCTCCACACCTCTATTTATAATCTTTGGAGACAAACAAGTAGAGCATACTCCACACCTCGATTTATAATCTTTGGAGATAAACAAGCAGAGCATCCTCCACACCTCGATTTCTAATCGATAGAAACAAACAAGCAGAGCATCCTCCACACCTCAATTTCTAATCGATGGAGACAAACAAGCAGAGCATCCTCCACACCCCAATTTCGAATCTCTGGAGACAAACAAGCAGAGCATCCTCCACACCTCGATTTCCAATCTTTGGAGATAAACAAGGAGAGCATCCCCCACACCTCGATTTCTAATCTATGGAGACAAACAAGCAGAGCATCCTCCACACCTCGATTTCCAATCTTTCGAGATACACAAGCAGAGCATCCTCCACACCTCGATTTATAATCTAAGCTCCAAGGAGACAAACAAGCAGCGCATCCTCCACACCTCAATTTCTAATCTATGGAGACAAATAGGCAGAGCATCCTCCACACCTCAATTTCTAATCTATGGAGACAAACAAGCAGAGCATCCTCCACACCTCCATTTCTAATCTATGGAGACAAACAAGCAGAGCATCCTCCACACCTCAATTTCGAATCTATGGAGACAAACAAGCAGAGCATCCTCCACACCTCGATTTCTAATCTATGGAGATAAACAAGCAGAGCATCCTCCACACCTGAATTTCTAATCTATGGAGATAAACAAGCCGAGCATCCTCCACACCTCAATTTCTAATCTATGGAGACAAACAAGCAGAGCATCTTCCACACCTCAATTTCTAATCTATGGAGACAAACAAGCAGAGCATCCTCCACACCTCAATTTCTAATCTATGGAGATAAACAAGCAGAGCATCCTCCACACCTCAATTTCGAATCTATGGAGATAAACAAGCAAAGCTTCCTCCACATACATCTCGATTTATAATCTAAGCTCCAGGGAGACAAAGAAGCAGCGCATCTTCCACACCTCAATTTCTAATCTATGGAGATAAACAAGCAAAACTTCCTACACATCTCGATTTATAATCGAAGCTCCAAGGAGACAAACAAGCAGCGCATCCTCCACACCTCAATTTATAATCTTTGGAAACAAACAAGCAGCGCATCCTCCACAACTCAATTTCTAATCTCTGGAGACAAACAAGCAGAGCATCCTCCACACCTCAATTTCTAATCTATGGAAACAACCAAGCAGCGCATCCTCCACACCTCAATTTCTAATCTATGGAGACAAACAAGCAGAGCATCCTCCACACCTCGATTTACAATCTTTGGAAACAAACAAGCAGCGCATCCTCCACACCTCAATTTCTAATCTATGGAGACAAACAAGCAGAGCATCCTCCACACCTCAATTTCTAATCTATGGAGACAAACAAGCAGAGCATCCTCCACACCTCAATTTCGAATCTATGGAGACAAACAAGCAGAGCATCCTCCACACCTCAATTTCTAATCTATGGAGACAAACAAGCAGAGCATCCTCCACACCTCAATTTCTAATCTATGGAGATAAACAAGCAGAGCATCCTCCACACCTCAATTTCTAATCTATGGAGATAAACAAGCAGAGAATCCTCCACACCTCGATTTCTAATCTTTGGAGACAAATAGGTAGCGCATCCTCCACACCTCGATTTCTAATCTATGGAGATAAACAAGCAGAGCATCCTCCACACCTCGATTTATAATCTATGGAGATAAACAAGCAGAGCTTCCTCCACACCTCGATTTATAATCTAAGCTCCAAGGAGACAAACAAGCAGCGCATCCTCCACACCTCAATTTCTAATCTATGGAGACAAATAAGCAGAGCATCCTCCACACCTCAATTTCTAATCTATGGAGACAAACAAGCAGAGCATCCTCCACACCTCCATTTCTAATCTATGGAGACAAACAAGCAGAGCATCCTCCACACCTCAATTTCGAATCTATGGAGACAAACAAGCAGAGCATCCTCCACACCTCAATTTCTAATCTATGGAGATAAACAAGCAGAGCATCCTCCACACCTCAATTTCTAATCTATGGAGATAAACAAGCAGAGCATCCTCCACACCTCAATTTCTAATCTATGGAGACAAAGAAGCAGAGCATCTTCCACACCTCAATTTCTAATCTATGGAGACAAACAAGCAGAGCATCCTCCACACTTCAATTTCTAATCTATGGAGATAAACAAGCAGAGCATCCTCCACACCTCAATTTCGAATCTATGGAGATAAACAAGCAAAGCT
This sequence comes from Myxine glutinosa, assembly GCF_964187855.1. Classification (NCBI taxonomy): domain Eukaryota; kingdom Metazoa; phylum Chordata; class Myxini; order Myxiniformes; family Myxinidae; genus Myxine; species Myxine glutinosa. The sequence goes on from NC_136269.1 coordinate 96,878,936, forward strand.
TCCTCCACATACATCTCGATTTATAATCTAAGCTCCAAGGAGACAAAGAAGCAGCGCATCTTCCACACCTCAATTTCTAATCTATGGAGATAAACAAGCAAAGCTTCCTACACATCTCGATTTATAATCGAAGCTCCAAGGAGACAAACAAGCAGCGCATCCTCCACACCTCGATTTATAATCTTTGGAAACAAACAAGCAGCGCATCCTCCACAACTCAATTTCTAATCTATGGAGACAAACAAGCAGAACATCCTCCACACCTCTATTTATAATCTTTGGAGACAAACAAGCAGAGCATACTCCACACCTCGATTTATAATCTTTGGAGATAAACAAGCAGAGCATCCTCCACACCTCGATTTCTAATCGATAGAAACAAACAAGCAGAGCATCCTCCACACCTCAATTTCTAATCGATGGAGACAAACAAGCAGAGCATCCTCCACACCTCAATTTCGAATCTCTGGAGACAAACAAGCAGAGCATCCTCCACACCTCGATTTCCAATCTTTGGAGATAAACAAGGAGAGCATCCCCCACACCTCGATTTCTAATCTATGGAGACAAACAAGCAGAGCATCCTCCACACCTCGATTTCCAATCTTTCGAGATACACAAGCAGAGCATCCTCCACACCTCGATTTATAATCTAAGCTCCAAGGAGACAAACAAGCAGCGCATCCTCCACACCTCAATTTCTAATCTATGGAGACAAATAGGCAGAGCATCCTCCACACCTCAATTTCTAATCTATGGAGACAAACAAGCAGAGCATCCTCCACACCTCCATTTCTAATCTATGGAGACAAACAAGCAGAGCATCCTCCACACCTCAATTTCGAATCTATGGAGACAAACAAGCAGAGCATCCTCCACACCTCGATTTCTAATCTATGGAGATAAACAAGCAGAGCATCCTCCACACCTGAATTTCTAATCTATGGAGATAAACAAGCCGAGCATCCTCCACACCTCAATTTCTAATCTATGGAGACAAACAAGCAGAGCATCTTCCACACCTCAATTTCTAATCTATGGAGACAAACAAGCAGAGCATCCTCCACACCTCAATTTCTAATCTATGGAGATAAACAAGCAGAGCATCCTCCACACCTCAATTTCGAATCTATGGAGATAAACAAGCAAAGCTTCCTCCACATACATCTCGATTTATAATCTAAGCTCCAGGGAGACAAAGAAGCAGCGCATCTTCCACACCTCAATTTCTAATCTATGGAGATAAACAAGCAAAGCTTCCTACACATCTCGATTTATAATCGAAGCTCCAAGGAGACAAACAAGCAGCGCATCCTCCACACCTCGATTTATAATCTTTGGAAGCAAACAAGCAGCGCATCCTCCACAACTCAATTTCTAATCTATGGAGACAAACAAGCAGAGCATCCTCCACACCTCAATTTCTAATCTTTGGAGATAAACAAGCAGAGCATCCTCCACACCTCGATTTATAATCTATGGAGATAAACAAGCAGAGCATCCTCCACAACTCAATTTCTAATCTATGGAGACAAACAAGCAGAGCATCCTCCACACCTCAATTTCTAATCTATGGAGACAAACAAGCAGAGCATCCTCCACACCTCGATTTATAATCGAAGCTCCAAGGAGACAAACAAGCAGAGCATCCTCCACACCTCGATTTATAATCTTTGGAAACAAACAAGCAGCGCACCTCCACAACTATAATAATAATAATAATAATTCATTTATTTTGTATAGCGCTTTTCCAGAAGCCCAAAGGCGCTTTGACAGAGTGGAAAACATAATGCATAACAATACATGAAAACAACAATAGCAAAAAGACAAGAATCAATTGGGAAATATTTAAAGCAAAAGGAGGGAGAAGTAGAAGGGATAGTCAGGGGTTAAATGCTGTGGGTTGAATGTTGAATGCAGTGTTGAACAGGTGGGTCTTTAGTGATGTTTTGAATGTGGTGAGTGAGGAGGAGTCGCTGATGGTGTGAGGTAGTGAGTTCCAGAGGGTGGGAGCAGCGATGGAGAAGGCCCTGTCCCCCCAGGATCTGAATTTGGTCCGGATGGAGGGGGTCAGGAGGTTGGTACCAGCAGAGCGGAGGTTGCGGGTGGGAGTGTGTCTGGAGAGGAGGTCAGCCAGGTAGGATGGGGCCAGTTTATGGGCAATTTCTAATCTATGGAGACAAACAAGCAGAGCATCCTCCACACCTCAATTTCTAATCTATAGAGACAAACAAGCAGAGCATCCTCCACACCTCAATTTATAATCTTTGGAAACAAACAAGCAGCGCATCCTCCACAACTCAATTTCTAATCTCTGGAGACAAACAAGCAGAGCATCCTCCACACCTCAATTTCTAATCTATGGAAACAACCAAGCAGCGCATCCTCCACACCTCAATTTCTAATCTATGGAGACAAACAAGCAGAGCATCCTCCACACCTCGATTTACAATCTTTGGAAACAAACAAGCAGCGCATCCTCCACAACTCAATTTCTAATCTATGGAGACAAACAAGCAGAGCATCCTCTACACCTCAATTTCTAATCTATGGAAACAAACAAGCAGCGCATCCTCCACACCTCAATTTCTAATCTATGGAGACAAACAAGCAGAGCATCCTCCACACCTCAATTTCTAATCTATGGAGACAAACAAGCAGAGCATCCTCCACACCTCAATTTCGAATCTATGGAGACAAACAAGCAGAGCATCCTCCACACCTCAATTTCTAATCTATGGAGATAAACAAGCAGAGCATCCTCCACACCTCAATTTCTAATCTATGGAGATAAACAAGCAGAGCATCCTCCACACCTCAATTTCTAATCTATGGAGATAAACAAGCAGAGAATCCTCAGTAGTGTAATAATGTTGGTTCTGGGACACCCCAAATCCCCATTCACTTACATGTTAATTTTTCCATTCCCTCATTGCCCCTAAACACCTCTATTTCTCTCACCCTGTTCTTTACGAACCTTCTAACCTTTTGACATGTTATCCTTATTCATTAGACCACTTAAACAATGGTCCTTCTGTGTGAACCTGTGATCCTTCTGACCTTATGGACCTTTTAACCTTTTACTCTTAATATCATCTGGTGAATCATCTTTGACCCACTCAAACAACGACCCTACAAATATTTGTTTATGTGTGGGAAATAATTTAATTCTCCTGCAACTCTCCTCACCATCTAATACATTAACAAAAAATATGTTTGAGTTTGGTTCTTTATCAAGATATTTTAACTGAGCTAAAATAAAATGATAAACCTCCCTCAATGTTCTTGTCTGAGCGCCTCCTCTCCCACATACCATTTTTAAATTAATGTATATATTTTCCTGACAACCATCAAAGTTTTCCGTCCACTCAAAAATATTTTTATCTTTTTTACCCAACTCACCGGTATTTAAATTAATTCTCTTATTTGTTTTGTGAACTTTTTTACCAGTTGCCTTTTCAATTATACCTATTTGATATTTTTCACATTCATTATGTTTTCCATTTATATACCAAGGTTGATTACACCTCCACTCTTTAGTCTGGTTGATACTTGGTTCTATCATTTATATAATCGTAAAAAAGGCGGCGGTAGCCCGTTAAAATCCCCAACCCCCCCTTTTTAACTTATCACTTATATATATCTTATCACTTATATATATCTTATCACTTATGTATATCTTATCACTTATATATATCTTATCACTTATATATATCTTATCACTTATATACTTATATAACCATAAGGGAGACTATCAATTCCATTTTCTAAAATAAACCTCTTATCATCAAAAGCCCCCAATGCTTTCTTATTTATCTCTTCTGAATATAATTGATGTTTATAACTTCTTATTCCATTAATCTTTCTAAACTCTTCTTTCTTTGTTGTTAAACAGTTATAATAATCCTTAAAGTTTATTGTTTCTTTAATAACATTTTTCTTTACACCTTTTAACTTCTTATCAGTCTTTTCAACGTTATTCACAATGTATTTATAAGCATAAGCCTTTGACCTCAATCCCACAAATTCACTCATAACATTTCCTCCTAATTCATCCTTGAACTTTCCAATCACCTTTTTATTTTTAGAAGAGAACAACTCACTCTCTGGACTGTAATTACTCGTGTCATAGATATTAATGTCTCTTTTCATGTCTGAATAAACATCGTTGGTATTAATTTTCAAAATAAAACTATCTGTATCCATATAAAGTAGATTAACATCATTTTGATATTTCTTCCTCAAGTTATTATAAAAGTAATCATACATTAATGACTTTGATAAATCAAGAATTGATGTTCCAATATAAATAGGTTTGTTCATTTCAATACTCTCTTTAATCAAATGGATCGCACAAAAGTTCTCAGTAAAGACCTCAGCTCGAGTAAAACTCGGTCTATTAATTAATTTTGATGCTTGTTCCCAAGATGTTGATAGTCTGATATTTTGTCTTTTCCTCACATTCTCCATAGTCTTACCAAAGACCGCATTATTCATCAATTTATAAAAGTCTTTCTCAAAATCTGTTTTTGACTCTGTTCTTCTTTGTGTATTAAAATCAATGTACCCCTTTAACCAATGACTTTGATTGAACTTTAGAACCCTATGGATCTTCTCTACTCTTAGACCTTTTGATAAATATTGTCGCAAATTTCTTTGGTGTAGAACATAATTTTTCTTGTTATATAATGTAGTAAGTAATTTTTCTGTTGATTCACCTATATCAAACGATCGTTGATAATCACTCAACCATTCTTTCTTTGGACTTTCTTTCTCACAAGCAAATGGGAGATCTTTGTGTAGGTTATGGAGTTCCTCTGGATATTTTAAATCAATTTCAAAATAATAACCAACTTTTTCTTCATCCAATTCTTTTTGTGTAGAGATACATACATCTTGTAAAACGTTTTTGTAGTCTTTTTCCTTTACCCATCTAAGTTTTCCATAAGGAAGAGCCTGAGACATTGCCCAGCCATACAGGTTGTTCGCGTCATAGTACATCAAGTAAGAGCTCTCTTTCGTTGGATCATAATTTGGAAGATATTTGTTATTTGCTTTTGCGTATCTACTCGAGCAGACTTGTGAAATTCCACCTCTTTTTGCCTTTTCAATCATCAAAAGCATATCAACATCGGTTATCAAATCCAAATCTTGTTTTGTCATTTTCAACATCGCACTCCAGGCCAATCCAGGTGCTGTGTGAGGTGAGCAGGATCCAATCCATATCCAGTGTGACAAACAGATCTAAAGGCTTCAAATACATCGGCCAATAAAAGCACATCAGTTTTGAGATACAAATCGTGATACTCGCCAAGATTCTTGATGTTATATTTTTCCCAAACATTTTGTGCGTGTACATAATATTTATCAGATATATTACTGTTGTTTAATTTGTTATAGAAATTTTCTTTTGAAGGAAGTTGTGTTTCATTGAATCTCTCAAATGAGTCCATATAGTCATAGGGGTAAATTCCCTTTTGTGTTAGAAAATCTTTATCTAAAAAATACTCTGAAAGACATGGAAACTCTTTTAGATTTTGAACCAAGTTAGCCAATGGACTTGCCATGAATTTAAATGTATCAAGAAATCTGATATGAGTAATAGGAGATGTGTGAATTGTTTTTGTGAATGAAATGTATTTCTGATCCGTGTTTGGAATTGCTGAGATACTTCCAGAAGTCTTTGAGAGTTCCTTGATAAATAGATGTGTATCATAATGAGCGTTGTTATGAAGAAAGACAGGAATGAAAGAGGGGAGTTGATAATTAATATTACAACTTTGATGAGCCGGACCTCTATATTTACCAGTGAGATGACAATGGTCTCTAACCTTTAGACCTTTACCAATTTTCTCCTCACAAATATGACAGTCAACCTTTGGCTGTCTAAATTCTCTTTTTTCTTTACTTGTTAAGGACATTGGTTTATTGGTTTCTCTCATTATCTTGGTTAATCGGACACAGTCTTTTTCTAATCGTTTCACAAACTCCTCTGGGATATTTGAGCCTCTATACACCTCTAACTTGTTATATTCATCACCAACGGATGATTTGATATAATAACAAAAACCACAAGGAGTATGTTTTTGATATTTATTTGTGTATGATTCTTTTGGATCTGGAGAAGCAGTATCTATTTTTTCTAGAATACTTTCAAAATCAGCATATATAACAAATGGATGTTTGATCTTTTTATTTTCATCTTTGAATGTGATCTTTGAGCCTTCTTTAGGCATATTGATTACCGTTGATTTATGTTCGCCACAATAATTTGAATGTTTATCTAATCTTTCTTGTGAATTGAAGCAGTTAAGACAACGCAAACAAATATATATTTTATTTGTTCTCTTACAGACTTGTGGTTTTATTAATTTAGCAATATCTTTGATGTATGTATAATGTGAATTTTCCTCTGAATTAAAATATAGAAGATTAATATGAGTTTGTTTACAATTGTCAGAAAGCTTTAAAACCTGAATGTTGTTTGTTTCTGTTAGACCATAAACATTAACTGATAAATTATTCATCTTTTCAAATTTAGGAATATAATTTAAAGTCATCGGAAACTTTAGATCTTTCGTATTTAATGTATTCTCATATTTTTTATAATGAGATACTCTTTCATCATGAAAATGTGGAGGATGTAAGTGTGCTAAAATAGACCAGAGAAAACATTTATTGTCTTTATTTTTGATATTGATAACTGCTTTTCTATTTTTGATAACACTGGGTAAATCAATGTAAGAAGAAGCTTTTAGAGGATCTGATTTAAGAATATGAATGTCTATGTAAATAATTTTTCCTATATTGAATCCACTTCCTACGATTGAATTATCCACATCTTGCTCTTGTTTAATAAGTTCATCATAGACTCCTGATGTTTTAAAATCTTGATATGAAGATATAAAGTGTGGCTCAGTTCTCATGTATGGTGTATCTATAACTCCTTTATCCTTTGTCATTTCTAATTTTACCCCCATATAAAATTTAAGTGGTTTCATTTATTTTAGTGTTTTTTAAATCAATGTTTGAACAGCAGGTTTGACTATTTCTACAGCATCAACTATAGACTTTGGTTCGGGAGGTTTGAAGTTAAAGATTCGAATCCTGATATGTCTTTTGAAAGCACCATCAGTATTTTTAATAGTAAACTATTTTGACAAGTGTTTGTTAGTTTTAAGATGGGCTTTAAACCCCTTCTTGAGGATGGTTGTTTTACAGACCTTACAATGTTTTGTTTTAGGTGGAAGAGGGGAAAGTTTGTTAAGAATGTTGTATGTATGTTTTGCGGTGAGAATATGTTGTTTATAATATTTTACTTCCTTCTCGCAAGTATCACAATAAACCATATTTATAGCGTGAGAAAACGTGGTGTTTTATATATATCACTGTGCTTAAAATAAAACACTTTTGAGCTTTACAGCTCCGTTTTATATATATCGCTGTGCTTAAAATAAAACACTTTTGAGCTTTACAGCTCCGTTTTATATATATCGCTGTGCTTAAACTAAAACACTTTTTCACTCAGAATCATCTAAGTCATAACTATCACATGAATACTCAGAATCATACTCAGAGTCATCAATAAAGCTACTCTCATAACTATCATTTGAGCACAAACTATTAGTATCATAACTATCATCTGTGTTCAATGAAATACTATCATCACCATCGTCCGAGTTCAATGAAATACTATCATCACTATCGTCCGAGTTCAATGAAATAGTAAAATCTTCACTGCTGTAATGACTCATATTTAATTAGCAGAAAAAACCTTTCCATCTATACCAATATACTTTCTTTCATTAACGGATTCAATCTCTACATTTTTAATATCAAAAGTTATCTTTAAATAATCTCTAACTATCATAGAACGAAATGACATTTCACCAGAAATATTAACATCATTCATTTTACTTAGATCTACACCCTTTGGATTATTAAAGTAAATACAAATTTCTCCACGAGTATTGTTGATGGTCTTATCATTATTTTTCAAAGTATCGTGGTCAATCACTTTTTCAAGCTTTGAATAAATTGCCAGGAGTAGAGGAGAAACTTTTGTTAGATTTACTTTAATGGATGTCTTTCCAGGTATAGTTAGAGCTCTTCCTTTAAATGAAATAGAGGGGCTCATGTTATTTTCCATAACTGGTTTTACCCAAAAATTTCCATATTTATCTTTGTTCAATTTAACATCTTTGACATATTTTTCTATATCTTTCACCGAAGTAGAAATTGATTGAAATTTGTCTTTTGTGCTTTGAAACATTGTATTTATTAATGAATAAACTTGCGTTTAGTTTAAGTAAAAATTTACCATATAAATATGATAAGTTCTGAAGGATATTTAGAATTTCCAGACTCTCCATATGATAAATTAGAGAATTGTCTGGCTTGTGATAAAATAGGGCTTAATAATGAGGGTTCATATAAACAATGTATTTTCTGTGATTTAATTTTAATTAATGATAATAAAAAATATAAAAATATAAATAACTCTTTTAAATTAGAACCAAAAATGAATTACTTTACAAGATTAATAAGAGAGATGAATGTTAAGTATTGTGATGATAATACACCATTTCTTTCAAGGGAAGATACTATTTGTATTGAGGAAATGTATAAGGGTTTAATGATATTTATTATTCAAAATAATTTTAATGGAAATGTTAATACAAGATACTATATAAATAAAATAATGAATTATTTTGAAATTAAACCCAAACTCAGGATAAAATATAGAGTTTCTAAAATAGCTCAAAAAAAGTTAGATGACTTGTTTTCCAAATATATAAATGAATGATTTTTTACCCGTTTGGGAAAATAAGATAAAATTTAATAACCATAAAAACATTCCAAATTCATTGAGATGTCTAATAGTTGGTTCAAGCGGATGTGGAAAAACCTGTTTACTTTTAAAGATGCTCCTTGGTCCTAATTTTTTAGATTATGATAATTTAATAATTTTTACAAAGTCTAGTTTTCAACCCGAGTATCAACTACTCTCACAGGGTTTTAATGCAGGTCTTAAAAAGGAAGACATTATCGGTTTATTTAAACTTCAAAACAAACTAAATGATTATAATATTGAAGATATAATACAATTATTTTGTGATACACAGAAATCAAAATCGAAACCAAAACCCATAACTTGTATTCTCAGTGATAATACGGATGATATACCTTCACCTCAAGATTTAGAAAAATCAAAAAAGAACCTCGTCATCTTTGATGATTGTGTTAATGAGAGAAACCAAACAGTAATGGATAGCTACTATACAAGAGGGAGACATTCTTCTTGTAATTGTATATATCTTAGTCAATCATATTTTCAACTCCCTCGACGCTCAATAAGAAACAATGCCAATACTTTTATTTTATTTAAGTTAAATTCAATAGATGTAAATAATTTTTGGAGAGATAATTGCTCTACGTTATGTAGTAAAAAAGAATTTGAAAATTATATGAAACACACGATTGAAAAATATAAATATATTGTTGTGAAACAAGATGAGATATTAAAGGATGTATTTTTATTTTAAACATAATTACATATATAAATGATAACTATTATTGTTGTGAAAAAGATCGACATCCAAGAGAATGGCCCGGATGGATGGATCGACATCCAAGAGGATGGCCCGGATGGATAGATCATCATCTCACCCCCTCACTCATCCATCCCCCCCCCCCACCCCCCCCCCCCTGTCGTGAAGTGTGAGATAACAGCCGCACATCGCGCACCGAAGTCGAGCGACCTTCACAGTCTGGGTCAGAGGGAACGCAATCAGGCAGCGGCCGGGCGAGGCGTCTCGCAGTCTCGAAATGTGTGGAGGCGAGCCAGGAGACCTGTCCTAGAAGCAACAAGCCCAGAGTCAAGGGCGATCCGGCGGGCCGGTGCCCACGTGGCTTGCTCAGGAGACGAGGGAGTCGGGCGCAACGCTCAATGTCACCGTGTCATGGGGTCACCGTGCACCCCCAAATGCCCCGTGCCTTATCGATTAACGGCATAAGTCCGCGATGTTGGCTAGTCGCCCTCGAAGGCCGCCACGTTATGACACGCACTTTCGGGCAGGGGCGGTCAGATTGAGTATTTCTGCTATCTGTAGAGGTACCCAGGTAGACGAACTCTGATGACGCAAGCACGGGAAACAGTTAAATGGTGCTGTAAAGCAAACGCGTGATTTAGTTGATGACGTCATCAATTGGTTCGGGCGCGTGTGCGGGCGGGTTTGACGGCGAGTTCCAGCTGAGCGGTATCCCCAGACGGAGTAAAGTAGCACTCCGAAATCTAAAGTCTCGCGTCCATTGGGCAGCAGCATTCGAGCGGGCTCGAGATCGGTGTACGGAATACGAACCCGGCCGACGAGCGAAAAGTATTATCTAGGGCGCACCGCGTACGAGGGAAACCGAAAGTTGAGCTCGGCCCGTTGATCCAGTGCGGCTTCGCCGAGTCGAGAGGGCGAGCACGCCGAGTCGAGAGGGTGAGCACGCCGAGTCGAGAGGGCGAGCACGCCGAGTCGAGAGGGCGAGCATGCTTGGCAGCGATAGACTGCACGACCTGAAGTAGCGTCTCGTTTGTTTAGCTGTCGGGTCAAAGGATCGAATACATATCACGCCCTGAAGTAGCGTCTCGTTTGTTAGCTTTCGGGTCAGAGGATCGAATACATATCACGCCCTGAAGTAGCGTCTCGTTTGTTAGCTTTCGGTTCAAAGGATCGAATACATATCACGCCCTGAAGTAGCGTCTCGTTTGTTTAGCTTTCGGTTCAAAGGATCGAATACATATCACGCCCTGAAGTAGCGTCTCGTTTGTTTAGCTTTCGGGCCATGTTTTGTCCGGAGTTTTAGACATAGTTAGTCATATAGAATACACATGGTATACGATCATCTATCATAAGCATAAGCCCGAGTGTCGTGAAAGGCTATGAAGGTCCCGCTCGACGTCCTTAGAAACTCATCCGTGCTGCGACGAGTCCTCGCATCGCCAAGCGAGCCTCCATTGAGGCGATTCCGGGCAGCGGAGTTCGCCGGCCTCGTTGAGTAGCCACATGTAGGTGGGATTTCGACGAGCCGCGATCAGAATCGCCGGCCTCGCAGAGTGGTGCCCGCGAAGGGCGCAGTGCGCGATTTGCGCGTAGGAGGTGATTCCACCGTGCAGCGATTGATCCGGTTGTGCCCGCGATGGGGCAGCGCGCGATTCGCGCGTAGGTGGGATTTCGACGAGCCGCGATCAGAATCGCCGGCCTCGCAGAGTGGTGCCCGCGAAGGGCGCAGTGCCCGAGCAGCCGGAGTGAGCTGGCCGTGTGAGGCATGGCGTGATGCCGACGAGCAGTGCGCGATTCGCGCGGAGGAGGTGGTTCCACCGAGAAGCGAGTGGTCAGGGTGAGCCGGCTGTGTGAGCCACGGCGTGATTCCGACGAACAGTGCGCGATTCGCGCAGAGGAGGTGGTTCCACCGAGAAGCGAGTGGTCAGGGTGAGCCGGCCGTGTGAGGCACGGCGTGATCCCGACGAGCAGTGCGCGATCTGCGCGGAGGAGGCGATTCCACCGAGCAGCGAGTGGTCGGAGTGTGCCGGCCCGCGCGGAGGAGGCGATTCCACCGAGCAGCGAGTGGTCGGAGTGTCCGGCCCGTGCAGAGGAGGCGATTCCACCGAGTAGCGAGTGGTCGGAGTGTGCCGGCCGTGTGGAGGCATGGCCGACATGGGAGTCATGATCACTCGCGTGGGAATCTCATCTCTGGCCGAGGCACGCAAATCTAGGATGATTCTCTCGGACAGAGCCGTTAGCGTTTCGAGCAACCGAGGCTAGACTCGTACCGTCGGCGCCAAGCGGGTCCGTCGTTCCGACGGGGTTGCGGCCCAGGACATTTCCCAGTGGCCTCCTTCAGCAGGCGCCTTGCCGGAGTCCGTCATGCCTGCTCCGGCGTTCGGGCCTCAGGAGAGCAGTTTGCGTTTTGACGACGCGGTCCCGCAAAAGACTTGCGAGGTCCCCATCGCATCCGGTCCTTTTGAGGCAGACCGGCGGCGAGCGTAGTCGGAGCTCCGTAGCTGGAGCTAGCTCGACGGGTCCTCCGCCGGTCATTCTTCTCCGAGGTGGGCCTCGCAGGAGCGCGGAGAATGTCGGGAACGCTCGTCTGTGATATGCGTTCATCCGGCCATCGCAAGACTCGTGTCCCGCCATTTCCGAAGATCATAATTGAAATTAAGTGTTGTGAAAATCAACCAAATCCACAACTTGTCCCATAGATAGGTTTAATTTCAATTAGATCGTCACATCATCCTGTAAAATACACCATGCAACATATATGTCAGGATCAAGGCATCATATGAGAAAGATTGGATATATCAGTCAATGCAAGCAAGCCTAGAATATAAGTGGGTACGTACCATTCAATTCTACATGTCATTGTATAAAGTCGCAGGAGTGGCCTCGAGTCGCGGACGTCCCGAGGTCTTATAGACACCGCCCAGTGGTTTAAGTGAGCGTCACACCTGGGTTCAACTTACATTTTCACCACAATTATTATTAATCTTGTGGGTAAATCTGCTTCAGGAAAGAACTTTCATAAATCTAAACTCTTGAATAGTAAAAATGAAAAGATTGTAAGTTTTTAAAAAAAACACCCTATGATTCGTTTTGTGAGTACTACAACCAGAGCAAAGCGACCAGGAGAAGTAGAAGGGAAAGATTATTACTACATTTCAATGGAGGAACATATGCGATTGAGGAACGAAGGTCAAATATTTGAGGAGGTCTCTCTTGGTTCTACAAAATATTCACATTGTAAGAGTGAGTTAAATAAAGTAAAATCTAATGGTCTTGGGATTTTAGAAACTAATCCTGAAGGAATGAGACAAATTATTAAACATTTGTGTGGTGATGGAGTTAAGATTTTATCATTCGGTTTTGATATCGATGAGGAGACTCAACGCAAACGTATGAAAAGCAGAGATACAAGTATTAGTGAAGAAGAAATAACAACTTGTATTAATACCAATAAAGAATTTGATGAAATATTTAAAGAAAAGGATTTATTTCAACACATTTACTATAATGATGAAGAAAAGGAAAATTTTCCCATTGACCTTTACAATTCATTAAATGATATTTTTCAATAAATAAATACAGAAAATGAATACTGAAGAAAGAGCAAGAAAGTTTAAAGAACATCAAGAGTTGGTTTCAAAAGTTGTAAAACAACAGGAAGAGATAAAGAAGAAACGGAGACAGAAACTAACTGGTGAAGAAGCCTTTGAAAGAAAACAAGAGAAATTTTTTAAACCGCTTTTAAAAACTCAACACCCTACAGTTCCCACGGTAGAATTTACTCCGAAAAAACTTCAAATGCTCAAAGATTTTAGTCAGATAACAAAACAAGAACTTGGAAAATTAGAATATAATGATGAAGAATTATTTCAGAAACTTGAGGAGGTAAATCAACCCCCTAATTATGTAGTGGAAGCTCTTCAAAACAATGAATATTTGGCAGATTCAAAAACCAGAGCAGGTCTCATTCCAACAGAAGAACCAGCAGTGTTTCATCTTGTGAAAGAAAAGGTATTGGTATTTAATGATGAATTGATGTTCTTGAGTTCTACTCAACCAAATGTTAAATTAACTCCAAGATTAATGTTTCTTCTAACAAACCCCGGATTCAGCGGTTCAAAATATTTTGAGGAACCACTTGATATGGAAAGAGAGGAAGATAGGGTATATATTGAGTTGCTAAATGCACTTGATTATGGAGTTTCTGTTGCTGGTAAAAGTAAGAAGAATGAGAAGGAGAAACATATTATTGATGCTTTAAGTAAGCTTGGTTCAGGTGTTAGTTTTCTTCCAAATGACCCATCACAATTAGTTAATAGGCTATTATTGTTGTTAGGTAGTAAGAAGGCTGGAAACAACAATTGTTTTAATGAATCCTCAGCCATTTTAGATCAGTTGATGAATATGAAAATAATTAATAAATGTCAATACAAAGATATTTTATTAGATATTAAATAAGATGAGAAGCACAATTCTTAGTTTTAATTTCACAACGAGCGATTACACAGCTTCATTCCCTTACCCACTACAACTTGACCCCCTTACCTCATATGAGACATCTTTATTGTCGATGGAAACTTATAATACCTTGTTTAATATCACAGAGAAAAACAACAAGTTTAGTTATAATCCAGGTAGTGGATATAAAACTATAACCGTTTCACCTGGAGCTTACGAGATTTCTCAAATATCTTCAGAAGTCTCTCGCCTTATGAAAGAAAAAGGTGATTAACCAAAAAATATTGTAATAGATATTCAAAAACACACTTCAAAATCAACTATTAAACTTAAAAATAATTATAAAGTTGATTTCACGATTGAAAATTCGTTTAGAGAGCTATTGGGTTTCTCTTCAAAAAAGATTGAAAATAACGGGACGTTTTACAGTGATAATGTTATCCAAATATCCTCCGGTATAAATTCAGTATTAATTCATTGTGATTTGATTGATGGTGCTTATAACGATGGAATAAGAACAAATACAATATTTTCATTCAGTGCATACTCAACCCCGATTGGTTATAAATTTAATATGGAACCAAAAAATCTTGTCTATTTACCTGTGTCAGGAAAAACCATACACAGAGTAAATTTTAGGATAACCGACCAAGATAATCGTATGATATCCTTTAATGATGAAATTATATCCATCAGAATTCACCTATGTGAAGTTTTTCAATAAATAAATAATGGTTATTGTGAGAAAACATGAGTTGGGAAAATATAAAATAATTACAGGGGAGGGCATGTACCTTTCACCATACTATACAAGGTATGTGGGTAAAGGATACTATAAACCTAAGAGACAACGAGGTGTAGGTCATCAATTTCGAAATAAAGGAGATGGGATAATTGATACTCTAATGGGTATTGGTTCAACCATCCTTAAACATAAAGACCTAATTGGTTCAACTGCTTCTGCCGTGGGCTCCGTTGCGGGTGCTATAAAGAGTATAAAAGATGCTCAAAAGGAGTCTCATAAATTACAAGCAATCAAAGAAATAAAAAAAGGTAAAACTCAACTATCTTCACAAGAACGACAAAAAATCATTAAAATACTTGGGTCAGGGTTTCAACGATTTTAATACTATATAAATACAAGTATGGAAGCGATTAATAGTATCTATGATTTGGATGATACAATTATCATTTAAAACTCCACAAAAAAGGAAGACTATTTTAAGGTAAATGCTATAACAGGAACAGACTGGAATTCAAACGGAACAAAAAGTTTTGAAATAAATAATCAACAAACTTACTTGAATATAGCTGATAGTTTCTTGCTGTGTAAATTTAAATTCACTAAGGCTGCGAATAATACTAATGCTACACTCGTAAATGATTTCTTCTGGAAAATGTTTGACAGTGTCCGCCTGTATATTGGAACACAAGAGGTTGAAGCGGTTGATTATGTCTCTGCTACATCTGAAATGATGAAATTTACACTATATTCGTTTAGTGATAGAATGGGTAAGGGAGCTGTTGAAGGTTTTATTCCTGATATGTCAACGGGTACAAACGCAGACCCTGGTTATAGTCAAAGGAAGTCAATGTATAATGATGACGCAAAAGCTGAGAATAGTTTTACCGTAGCAGTACCTCTGAAAGGTATATTTGGATTTTGTGATTATGATAAAGTTTTGTATGGGCTTAAAATTTGATTTCAACTACAAAGGAATGATAATGTAAATAGATTGCTTTTTGGGGTTGAAAATGCTTTTGGAGAAAATAATAAATTTGTTATTAATGATTTGTGTTGGTATATCAGTGAATATACTCCTAATCTTAAAACGGAAGAGATGTTAAATAGAAGACTTAACTCAAAGAAACCGCTAAATGTATCATACCTTAAAAGAAGATGTCAACACGTTAAACTGGAACACACTACCTACACTTGGAATTTGGGTGTTCTTCAAGGAAAGCCACGATACCTCTGGCTCATTTTTTAAAAACCAGATGGAGAGGACGGTACTAATAAGAATAATGCCCTGAGTGATAATGCTAAGGTGAAACAACTTCGGGTTTCTCTTGATGGCACATTTTATCCGCGAGATAGATTGGAAATTGATTGGGAAAAAAATGATTATGCGGAAGCCTACAAGTCCTACCAAAAGGTGTGTGAAAGTAATGGTAATAACGATCCTATTTTGGATATGGTTGCGTTTCAAAAACTTTATACAATCTACGCAATTGACCTGAGTTCTCAAAAGGAAACTATAAAGTCTAATCGAGTGGATACTTCTCTATACATTGAAAGAGGGGAGAGTGAAGAGGTTAATGCATATTGTTTGCTTTTGGAGGAAACAGAATTACAGATTAATACAGATAATGGTGTTATGATTAATATCACATAGGTTTTTTCTCATAAATAAATGGTTGGGGTATATGTTAATCAAATCAATCTTAATAAATTAACATCTTGTATTCAAAATCAAAAGCCTTGTATTATTAATGTTAATACAATTCAAAGAAAAGGAGCTGTAAGAATTGATGTTTTACTCACACACACACAAGTAAAAACACTAAATGATACTGGTTCACTTAAAATTAAAATGACGAAACCTATGTTAAAGAAATATTCAATAGACGAGTCAAGAGGAGGATTTCTCCCGTTTCTAATTCCTTTATTTGCTGGTTTAAGTGCGGCGGGAGCATTGACTGGTGGTATTTCAGCAGCGGTAAAAACTGCTAACGAAAGGAAGGCACAACTAAAAGCTCAAAAAGAATTGGAAAGACATAACAAGGAGTTGGAGAAACAAATTAGTGGAAGTGGTGTAATTGTAGATTTTGCTCAAAAACTTGAAAGTCTACCTGATAAAGCTAGATTGTTGGTTGGAGATATGCTTTCCTCTATCGCTCAAGCGGGTGTTAAACTAACTAAACGGGGTAATGGATTGTATCTTTCTCATAAATAAATGGATAAATGGTTTAAACAATTTGGAAAGAATACAACGTCAAATATAGAACTAGCTAAGTATTGTAAAACACTAAAAATTGATAATGTGGTTATTTGTATGAGAGATGAATTAATACATATAAATAAGAATACAAAGAATATTATTATGAATTTAGACACACAGAATGGTTCTCATTGGGTTTGTATTCATAATAGTCAGGATAAATATTATTTTGATAGTTATGGTATGCCACCACCTGTTGAAGTAATACAATTCTTACAGAATGGTGTTTATCAAACATTTCAAGTTCAAGAAATTAATTCTAAATGTTGTGGTCAATTATGTTTATATGTATTATTTCAACTCAACAATAATGAAAATTTTTATGATATCATTTTTAATCTAATATAAATGACTTATGTTGGAAAAGATGGTTCTATCTTTGGAAAATCCTCTCAGGATATTGATTTATCAAATTATTATACAAAGGCACAGGCTGAACGACAAAAATATAGTGTAAGTAAAAATATTAATATGAAGAATACTTATAAATTAATCAATTATCCAAACCCTACAGATGCGAATGACTTAATTAGATTAAGTGATTTATCACAATATATATTTTTAAAGAAAACAGCACGTTTTGTTAAACAAGTAAAATTTACAACCACAACACCTGGTTATACTGACCATACACCTTTCCTCATTGAATTTAACTACCTGCTTACAATTGAATTTTATAAAGAAGGACATATAGTTAATATGCGAATTAATAAATGGGGGTATGATATGCCTGATTTAGGGTATAATTGGTCTTTTTCAATAAACATAGAAGACCTACATGATTTTAATCAGTCTCGTAAAGAAGAATATTATCCACTTGGTGAGGATAAGGATTTATGTGGAAGTACAATTAATAAACAACAAATACATGGTTTTAAGAAAAGAAAAATATATGATAGTATAGCGATGGTTAGCATGACAAAGAAGGAAGGTCATGAGATAAGGATAGAAAGCCGAGGAATACAAACCAATTTGGTAGTGGGAAGATGGGGTGGTATTACCTGTCATAATATTAATCTCACATATATTTCTGATACATAAATGGCAGGAAGAAGACTACAAGAGAATTATAATTTTTGTATTCAATGATACCTACAAGAAAAGGGTGCTCGGTATTACATACCTTATGATTTGGAGCATATACATGGGAATTTTGTCATTAAAAACTGGCCTTATACTGATATTGTTAAACCCACAAATAGAGACTTGTTTAAAATATTAAATAAAAATGAACTTCTCAAAGTTATGAAATATAAAACTCTTTTAGAAATCGTCAACAAATCTTATTGGTATCCTATTATGAGAAAAATAATTATAGATACAAGAATATCTCAAAATCCAGATGAGTATATGTATAATATTCTTTGGGGTTCAAACTCAAGGGTAGCAAGGGATGAGGAAGGAGTTGAAGAAGAGAAGGAGGAAAGAGAGAAAAAGGAGAAGGAGGAAAGGGAGAGGGAGGAGAAGGAGGAGAGGGAGAAAAAGGAGGAGGAGAGGGAGAAAAAGGAGAAGGAGGAAGGAGAGAAAAGGGAGAAGGAGGAAAGAGAGAAAAAGAAGAAGGAGGAGAGGGAGAAAAAGGAGAAGGAGGAGAGGGAGGAAAGGGAGCAAAGAGAGAGGGAGGAAAAATATAAAAAGATGGAAATCAGTGAGATTAATAAAAGATTGAAGGTATTACAGCAAATAAATCAAACTCAACGCACTGAGGAGGAAAATAAAGAATTAACAACTCTTATGAAGATAATGGTTTCAAAAATAACAACGTCAATGTCTTCAATTTCAGGGAGATTTAAACGAGAAAGTGGTGAAGAAGAAGAAGAAGGAAAAGATTATGTGATTGATGATGTTGGTGTCATTGACTTTAGTTAGTTTTTATTTGTAAATAAATGGAGGAGAGAGTGAAGGCATTCCTTAGGATTCTTTATGTTTTAAAAATTAAGATAGAAATGTATATGTTAAAAACCAAAAAGGTTTTGATACTCTGTCGGAATTTTTCTGATAAATAAATATGAGTTATTGTCTCAAATGTAAAAAGAAAACTAAATCTAAAAATATCTCTTATGTTAAAGCTAAAAATAATAGAGTTTATCAAAAAGGAATATGTCAAGTGTGTGGCTCTAAAAAGTGCCAATTCATCTCACCTAAAAGAGGAGGAGATATACAAAAGTTTCTGTCAGGAAGTAAATTTACAACAACTGGAATTCCAGGGGAATTACACCTTCCAGGGTATTCTTTCTGTGGTCCAGGAACAAACCTGGATAAAAGATTAGATGAGGCTGACAATCCTAAACCTTGGTCTAAACCTACAAATAGGGTTGACGAAGTGTGTATGAAGCATGATATTGCTTATGGGAAAACCACTACGTTGACTGAAAAACATAAAGCCGACAGCGAAATGTTGTATAATTTGTCTTTGATACAAAATCCAACGTTGAGAGAGAAAGTTGATAGGTTTATTGTGAGAAATTTGATAAATGCTAAATTGAAACTTGGTCTTGGTTATTCCTCAAAAAACTATTAGGCTCTAATGATGTCATCAAGACTGAGGAGCTTTTGGCTGAAGAATTACACAAACCTATAATCACAAAGTTTAAAAGAAGGAAGGTTTATTCTAAATACACCGACCACATATGGTCCGCTGATTTAATTGAATTGAATAATGACAGGGGATACAGGTATGCTTTAACCGTTATTGATTTGAGGAGTAGATTTGCCTGGGTTGTCCCTTTAAAAAATAAAAGGGGTGATACTTTAATGTTAGCCTTTAAGCTAATATTTGATCCGGATAAAAGGAAACCAAAGAAGTTATGGACTGATGAGGGAACAGAGTTCTATAACAAAATATTCATGAAATTTCTTAAGGGGAAGGGTATTAAATTATACAGCACCTTTAATGAAGGAAAGGCAGTTGTTATTGAGCGTTTTAATTGTACTTTAAAAGAGAAATTATATAAAAAATTCACACAACTCGGTTCTCAAAAATGGGCATATTTAATTCAGGATATTGTAGATAATTACAATAATACAGTTCATTCA
Organism: Myxine glutinosa; assembly: GCF_964187855.1. Taxonomy (NCBI): domain Eukaryota; kingdom Metazoa; phylum Chordata; class Myxini; order Myxiniformes; family Myxinidae; genus Myxine; species Myxine glutinosa. The sequence goes on from NC_136269.1 coordinate 96,898,980, forward strand.
TCAACAAAATCAAAACCATTGGAAACATTTACAAAATTAGAATATGAAAAGGAGATTAATTTGAGAAAGCCCAAGTTTAAAGTTGGTGATATTGTAAGAATATACAAATGGAAAAGTCATTTTGAGAAAGGTTATACACAAAAATGGACTCGTGAATTATTTAAAATCATTGATGTAATGGATACAGTCCCTTGGACCTACAAATTATATGATTTAAATGGAGAAGAAATCTTGGGTTCATTTTACTCGCAAGAATTACAAAAAACACAAGTAAGCAGATAATACCCTTGAAAATAATAAATAAATAAATAAAATGTAATGGGGATACGTTTTTAAATCTGTGAACCCCAAACACAGAATCCCACAACTTTTTAGTTGGGGCTTAACTTTTGTGTGTGTATAATGGGGATACGTTTTTAAATCTGTGAACCCCAAACACAGAATCCCACAACTTTTTAGTTGGGGCTTAACTTTTGTGTGTGTATAATGGGGATACGTTTTTAAATCTGTGAACCCCAAACACAGAATCCCACAACTTTTCAGTTGGGGCTTAACTTTTGTGTGTGTGTGTATGTGTGAGTGAGTCATAATAATATACAAACCCTAACCCAACCCCATCCCTAACCCAACCCCATCCCTAACCCAAACCCATCCCTAACCCAAACCCATCCCTAACCAAACCCCATCCCTAACCCAACCCATCCCTAACCCAACCCCATCCCTAACCCAACCCCATCCCTAACCCAACCCCATCCCTAACCCAATCCCATCCCTAACCCAACCCCATCCCTAACCCAACCCATCCCTAACCCTCACATTCAAAATCCCAACCCTAACCCAATCCCATCCCTAACCCAACCCCAACCCTAACCCTCACATTCAAAATCCCAACCCTAACCCAACCCCATCCCTAACCCAACCCCATCCCTAACCCTCACATTCAAAATCCCACCCAAACCCTAACATAATCTTTCTTTTCTTCTTTTTTTAAATACGTATTTCGTTTTTTCTTTTTTTCCTCTTCCCCCCAATTCTGTCTTTCAAGGCTTTCAAGTTTGAAGAAGTAGAAATGGGAAGAAAGAATTTTCCAGCATTTTCTTCCTCGAACTTTCTTGATATTGCTTAAATCAAGCGTCATTAAATAAAGAACATTGTTCATTGCTTTAGAATCCAAAGAGTCTCCAAGAGGAACCCCACAGGTAGAGTCTCCAAAATAAAACCAACTTTCCAAGTTCCCAAGGTATAACCACATTCCTGTTGAGCCTCCAAGATAGGTATCACATTCCGAGTCATCAAAACAAAACCCCCATTCCGAGTCTCCAAAAATATAACCATCTTTCCAAGTCCCCAAGGTAGAACCACAATTTTCAGAAATATTGGGGGTTTCCGTGATAAGTCTCACATAGTATAACTGCGGACCATCAGGGAAAACTTCCCTTGCCCAATTTTTTAGGGTTTCTATGATGTGTCTCACATAGTATAACTGCGGACCATCAGGGAGAATTCCCATTTCACAATTTTTTAGGGTTTCTATGATGTGTCTCACATAGTATAACTGCGGACCATCAGGGAGAACTCTCCTTGCCCAATTTTTTAGGGTTTCTATGATGTGTCTCACATAGTATAACTGCGGACCATCAGGGAGAATTCCCGTTTCCCAATTTTTTAGGGTTTCTATGATGTGTCTCACATAGTATAACTGCGGACCATCAGGGAGAACTCCCCTTTCCCAATTTTCAGAAATTTGTGGGTCTCCAATGTATGACTTGTATTCTGGCTCATCAAGGTAGAACTTGTTCAGTGGGTTTTGTTTTGATAACTCACAACAAGTATCATCATGGTAAAACTCTTTTTCAGGATTTTGTGGATCTCCAAGGTATAACTCTTTGGCTGGGTCATCAAGGTAGAACTTGTTCTGGGGGTCTTGGTTGTTCAAAATGTCTTCAAACAAAAAAATAACTTCATCCCAAGTTGTGTTAAAAGCAGAATTTTCATTTCGTATCTCAGATACAATTTCCTGTGAAAGAAAATAACAATGTATTAATTTAATACAATATTTTTATTTGTATAAATCAAGCTCTATGAATATTAAAATAAACTTTGTTAACTCTTACATGAGTCTCATCTAAAAAAAAAAAAAAAAAAAAAAAAAATTAAATAAATAAATAAATAAACAAACAAACTTACCTCCATTGATAAGAGGTTCGAGTCCAGTTCATCAATCTGAAGGTTGAGTTCTACACAGGTAGTAGGACTCCAAGGAATAGCAAAGTTATCCCATTCCATTTCGGCATAGTAGTCCATTCTCAAGTGAAGCAGAAAGCGTGTTTGAAAAAGCCTGTGTGGTCGGTGCCTTTTATAAGAAGGGCTGGGTGTGTGTCATTTCCTGTGGAAATTCCCTGGGCAAACCTGGGTGTGTCTTAACTGGAAATGATGTGATGGAAATTCCCTGAAAATGATGTAATGTATTACCTGGAAATGATACAATGCTGAAGAGTTTATAAAGTGGGTGGGACTTAGCAAAAGTGGGCGGAGCCTAGCAAAAGTGGGTGGGGCATAGCAAAAAGTGGGCGGGGCCTAGTAAAAAGTGGGCGTGGTTTACCAAAAAGTGGACGGGGTTTACCAAAAAGTGGACGGAGCTTAACAAAAGGTGGGCAGAGCCTACCAAAAAGTGTGTGGCACTGGAGGCGCTCAAACAAGAACATTGAGGGAGGTTTACCATTTTATCTTAGCTCAGTTAAAATATCTTAATAAAGAACCAAACTCAAACATCTTTTTTGTTAATATATTAGATGGTGAAGGGAGTGGCAAGAGAATTAAATTATTTCCCACGCATAAACAAATATTTGTAGGGTCGTTGTTTGAGTGGGCCAAAGATGATTCACCAGATGATATTAAGAGTAAAAGGTTAAAAGGTCCATAAGGTCAGTAGGATCACAGGTACACACAGAAGGACCATTGTTTAAGTGGTCTAATGAATAAGGATAACATGTCAAAAGGTTAGAAGGTTCGTAAAGAACAGGGTGAGAGAAATAGAGGTGTTTAGGGGCAATGAGGGAATGGAAAAATTAACATGTAAGTGAATGGGGATTTGGGGTGTCCCAGAACCAACATTATTACACTACTATCCTCCACACCTCGATTTCTAATCGTTGGAGACAAATAGGTAGCGCATCCTCCACACCTCGATTTCTAATCTATGGAGATAAACAAGCAGAGCATCCTCCACACCTCGATTTATAATCTATGGAGATAAACAAGCAGAGCTTCCTCCACACCTCGATTTATAATCTTTGGAGATAAACAAGCAAAGCATCCTCCACACCTCAATTTCCAATCTTTGGAGACAAACAAGCAGAACATCCTCCACACCTCTATTTATAATCTTTGGAGACAAACAAGCAGAGCATCCTCCACACCTCGATTTATAATTATCTTTGGAGATAAACAAGCAGAGCATCCTCCACACCTCGATTTCTAATCGATATAGACAAACAAGCAGAGCATCCTCCACACCTCAATTTCTAATCGATGGAGACAAACAAGCAGAGCATCCTCCACACCTCAATTTCGAATCTCTGGAGACAAACAAGCAGTGCATCCTCCACACCTCGATTTCCAATCTTTGGAGATAAACAAGGAGAGCATCCCCCACACCTCGATTTCTAATCTATGGAGACAAACAAGCAGAGCATCCTCCACACCTCGATTTCCAATCTTTCGAGATACACAAGCAGAGCATCCTCCACACCTCGATTTATAATCTAAGCTCCAAGGAGACAAACAAGCAGCGCATCCTCCACACCTCAATTTCTAATCTATGGAGACAAATAAGCAGAGCATCCTCCGCACCTCAATTTCTAATCTATGGAGACAAACAAGCAGAGCATCCTCCACACCTCCATTTCTAATCTATGGAGACAAACAAGCAGAGCATCCTCCACACCTCAATTTCGAATCTATGGAGACAAACAAGCAGAACATCCTCCACACCTCAATTTCTAATCTATGGAGATAAACAAGCAGAGCATCCTCCACACCTCAATTTCTAATCTATGGAGATAAACAAGCAGAGCATCCTCCACACCTCAATTTCTAATCTATGGAGAAAAACAAGCAGAGCATCTTCCACACCTCAATTTCTAATCTATGGAGACAAACAAGCAGAGCATCCTCCACACCTCAATTTCTAATCTATGGAGATAAACAAGCAGAGCATCCTCCACACCTCAATTTCGAATCTATGGAGATAAACAAGCAAAGCTTCCTCCACATACATCTCGATTTATAATCTAAGCTCCAAGGAGACAAAGAAGCAGCGCATCTTCCACACCTCAATTTCTAATCTATGGAGATAAACAAGCAAAGCTTCCTCCACATCTCGATTTATAATCGAAGCTCCAAGGAGACAAACAAGCAGCGCATCCTCCACACCTCGATTTATAATCTTTGGAAACAAACAAGCAGCGCATCCTCCACAACTCAATTTCTAATCTATGGAGACAAACAAGCAGAGCATCCTCCACACCTCAATTTCTAATCTTTGGAGATAAACAAGCAGAGCATCCTCCACACCTCGATTTCCAATCTATGGAGATAAACAAGCAGAGCATCCTCCACACCTCGATTTATAATCTTTGGAGACAAACAAGCAGAGCATCCTCCACACCTCGATTTATAATCGAAGCTCCAAGGAGACAAACAAGCAGAGCATCCTCCACACCTCGCTTTATAATCGAAGCTCCAAGGAGACAAACAAGCAGTGCATCCTCCACACCTCGATATATAATCTATGGAGGCAAACAAGCAGAGCATCCTCCACATCTCGATTTATAATCGAAGCTCCAAGGAGACAAACAAGGAGAGCATCCTCCACACCTCGCTTTATAATCGAAGCTCCAAGGAGACAAACAAGCAGAGCATCCTCCACACCTCGATATATAATCGAAGCTCCAAGGAGACAAACAAGCAGAGCATCCTCCACACCTCGCTTTATAATCGAAGCTCCAAGGAGACAAACAAGCAGAGCATCCTCCACACCTCGATATATAATCTATGGAGATAAACAAGCAGCGCTTCCTCCACACCTCGATTTATTAATCTATGGAGACAAACAAGCAGCGCATCCTCCACACCTCGATTTATTAATCTATGGAGATAAACAAGCAGTGCTTCCTCCACACCTCGATTTATAATCTCTGGAGATAAACAAGCAGAGCATCCTCCACACCTCGATTTATAATCTATGGAGATAAACAAGCAGCGCTTCCTCCACACCTCGATATATAATCTATGGAGATAAACAATCAGAGCATCCTCCATTCCTCAAACTTTGATCGACGTGGAAGAGCTCTGACGCCACACAACCTCACCTGGGGAACCGGAAGTGGAAGTCAACTTGGGGATAAATATGCGTTGTACGTGTGAGTTAGCATAAGTTAATGCTTTTCACCCCCTTTGACTTCTCTCTTCCCAACATCCCACAAACAACATGCACTACCATACACTTTTCCGATTGCCAAGTGCTTCACTCTTCCGTGAAGGAACGGACATGGCAGAACAAGGACAAAGAGTCAAACCCCTCCTATTCCTCCCAGGCATAATACCACTGCGACACAGCTCCGCCAATCCAATGCGTCCACAGGAGTGGCAATGCCTACAACGGCTAACCAACATTGTGAATACCCTATACCAGCCCAAGTGTGGGGGATTGGAGAGAGCGAATAAAAGGAGAAATGCACAGCAGATCAGTTAGTCTGGACAGTTCCCTTTGTTGAGTTCAGTTCGCTTGGGGAGTTCGGGTCTCTTTGCTCGAGCAGTTCATCTGCACAGTCTACTTGTGTTGTCAACATATACAGTCATTTCGTCTTTCATTCACTTCGCCCTTCGCTGCATTCCTCAACACATTACACTTCTCCACTCGCTTTCTAACTTTTTCTTTTCCTTTCCTCCTTATATTCCATGGTGTTTACATACACTGATACACCTATGGACCCAGCATGCCTTCTCCACTCCACTTTCATCGCCATGCTGCTTCGGAGATGCTACCTGCCCTCATATGATGGAACGAGATGTCCAAAAGCCACGCAGGTCATGTCCTGCCTCAGGTTCAGTCCTGCCCGATTTCCTGCCTTAAGGAACCATCCCAATCTAAACGGTAACATGGCTTTAGACATCCGGCAGGGGATCATTGAAATGGGTGACTGCGTGGTCGTTTTAACATGGGTCACCAGATTCAAAATGAGCAACCAGAACGGTCTGGCGGCTGTAATCTACTATAAATGGATGAATTGTTTGTGTGTGTATGTGCGAGGCATGTTTTTTGTGGAGTTCTTCGAGAGCTTTCTGATGTGGAATTTGATACATCGAAATGATCGTTATGATCTCCCCAGTTTATTAGGCTAATTATCTCCAAATAATCCAGAAGAATTCCCATGTTTCTAAACGCGCACCATGTTAAGGTGTATAAAGCAGTTTAATAGGTCCTTCCAAGGCATGGCATTCCAATAACAAAATAAATAACAAAAACAATCATAATATAGTAACAAAGCATTGATGAATCAATACTGGAGCTTCCCAATGTGGAATGTGATACACCAAAATGATCGTCATGATCTCCTGAGTTGATAATTAAGGACAAATAATGTGGAAAAATTCCCCTGTTTTTAAACGCGCACCATGTTAAGGTGTATGGAGTAGTTTAATACATCCTTCCACGGCATGGCATTCTAATTACAAAAACAATTATAACGAGAGAGAGAGAGACAGAGACAGAGACAGAGAGAGAGAGAGAGAGAGAGAGATTTTTGATTTTTGTTCCTCTTTATTGAAAGGTATCATTCAATGTGATTCCAGACAATTATTTCCAAACAAAAGGGTTATGGCTTACTTCAAAGAAAAATACATGCAACACATGCAGAGGAAGAGCATGGTGGATGGGGTAACATAGAAGCAAAGATTCCAGATTATAAATTAATTACTAAAACACCATTGACCAAGCTACATAAAGATTGTTTGGCACACCATCGTTTTTCAAAGACAGCAAAATCATGGGTTTCAAACTCAAAATGGACACGAGATGTAACCGACGCTTTAAAAATCCTTAAAAGGTCATCAGCTAAAATATCAATGTTCTGCAATTTCCGTTTTCTTGAAAGATAAATGGCAAGCTTTGCTTCAGAGCACAAGAAGTTCCCTAAAAAATATTCATTTTTACTTAAATGAGAAATATTAAAACCATATATAAAAACACAATGTGTGAAAATCAAACCGAGCCCCTGAGTCACACGTAATAAAATATTAAAAAGGGAGGACAGTCTCGAACACTCAATGAAGGCATGAAAAATGGTTTCAGGGGCATCGCAGAATGGGCACAATTCTGAATTTTCAGAACATATGCGATGGGACAGAACATTGCAAGGCAAGATGTAGTGCGCCAGCCGCCATTGTAAATCCCCAGAGCGCTTGACGATTGGCTCCTTATACATCACGTGCCATTTGATTGTTGCGGAATGGCCAGCTTGAAGCAACGCTTTCCAATGAGCTCGTGGCTCTGCAGGTCTGTCAGGAATGAGAGTGTTAACACTTAGACTATACACCGAGGATTTCTCCATCGAGTTAAAGGAGATAAAACCCCGAAATGAAATTAAAAGACGAGGAAAAGGACATTGGGACAGAGGGAGGGCAGCCTCAATCTCTGGATCCCACTTTAGCCCGGTTAGTTTAAAAGCTCGTGAAATCACAGAGAAAATCCTTCCAATAACTCTGATGGATCTCACACCAGTTGCCACGGCAACATTAGCAGCTGGCTTCCATCTATATGTAAAGGGATTCCTAAGGTGCTTGACCCTGGTAAAGTTGACATCAATGAACTTTTGCACAAAGGAACGGTCACTACAGACCCCTTTAAAAAAGGGATTAAAGAAAATTGGTTCATTTAAAAACATTTGGAGAGTATAGGCACTGGTATCGCGGCAAAACGCGACTGTCCGCCATGCTTCCAGCATACTTCTGTAAAACAAGGGGATCGATGTTATGTCCACCCTCGCTGCGTCAAGAAGAAAGATTTCGTCACCGAAGCCAAGTCTCCCTGCTTGCCTGAGCAAGCAGTGAGCAAAGGCTTTCCATGGTACATCGGAATACAGCAGCCTTCGTAATGCAAGGAGGCGAAAAGCCATCACTTTACTTGTTACGTCTATCAATCCCTGTCCACCTTCAGCAATGGGCAGACTTATTACGCCGGGCCGGAGCCAGTGCTTCCCATCCCAAAAGAAATTGATAAAAATACTTTGGAGCTTTTTAAGAATAGAACCTGGGGCCTGTAGTGCCATAAACCTATGCCACAGCATCGATGCCGCAAGATTATTGATGACCAGAGTACGACCCCGATAGGAAAGCTGTCTCAATAGTCTCCTCCATTTTTGCAGCCGCTGCTCAGTCTTGGTAATCAGCGATTCCCAGTTTTTAGAAAAGAAATCCTGAGTGCCGAGAAAGACCCCGAGGTAGCATATCCCATCATGTGCCCACTCAAGCTGCATTGGCAGGGTCGGAGGGGGGGTACCATTCTGGGGACCTAAGTAAAGAGCTTTGGACTTCTGCCAGTTGACCTTTACAGAGCTAGCCAAGGTAAACTCATTGGTGGACTCGACCAGGGCACAAATATCTTCATCCGAATTAACAAACGCGCATAGGTCATCCGCATAAGCGACGGTCTTTACCGGGTTGGCCAATGGCAGAGGACAGAAACCACGAAGCCGTGTGCGCAACCGATTCAGAAGAGGCTCAACGGAGAGGGAATAAAGAAGGCCGGACAAAGGGCACCCTTGGCGAATACCCCGAGTCACAGAAAAAGGCTGACTTAAAATATTATTCACCTTAAGCAGGCTAAAAATATTATTATACAATAATTTGACGTGACCGATGAAAGTTTCACCAAAACCAAACCCCCGTAAAACAGCAAAGAGATAAAAATGATCGATGGCATCAAAAGCCTTTTCTTGATCTAAAAACACTAGACCAACATTTCTTTGTTCCGCGGTACAAATATCAATCGCGTCACGCACAATAAAAATACAATCATGTATTGTTCTTTTTGGGATACAATATGATTGATCGGGGTGTACAATATCCCCGATGACAGGCTTGAGGCGGTTTGCTAGAGTTTTTGAAATAATTTTATAGTCAGTGCAGAGGAGGGAAATTGGACGCCAATTCCGAAGTTGTTGTAGGTCTCCCTTCTTGGGTATAAGGGCAAGTACAGCCCTACGGCAACTGAGTGGTAATAAGCCTGAATGCAGGCCCTCAATTAAGAGGCCGAGCAGTTCGGGTCCCAGTTGGTCCCAGAAGGCCTTATAGAGCTCCGCAGGGATTCCATCCAGCCCCGAAGCCTTGCCGGTGGGCAAAGTTTGCAAAGCGGCAAAGAGTTCCCCTAGGGTAACTTCTTCGTCCAGTTGCTGCCGTGCAGACTCAGACAGGGTTGGCAGAGAAGCAGTCATTGAAAGAATCACATTCTTCTTTGTGTTCCTAGCACAATACAAATCTGAAAAATATTCTTTGGCCAAATTTCTGATCTCGTTTTGGTCCTGAGTCGTTCGACCTCCTTGCGTGCACAGTGAAGTTATTTGCTGGTTTCTCTTCGCTCGCAGTTCCAAACCGAAGAAGAATTTCGAAGAGGTATCAATGAAACGCAGGTTCTCCATTCGTAATCGTATTAGAGCCCCTCGAGCCTGCTTTGCGCAGAGCTTAGCAAGGAGGGCTTTCTTCTTCACAATTAAAGAACAAGTCCTTTCAGCGCTCTGGGCCGGAAGGTTTGATTGCAGACACAAGATCTCTTTGGCGATGAGAGTTTGCATCGCTGTTTCATTCTTCGTACAAAAGGAGTTATATTGTTGGCAAAATGACCTAATCTGGGCCTTTGCGTTATCCCACCATTGCCCAAGGCAAGAGAAGGAAGGCTTTCGCAACTTTATAACTTCCCAAAAGGCCCGGAAAGCATCAAGAAACGCTTCATTTTGCAAGAGGCTGACGTTGAAAGTCCAGTAAGCAGCACCGCGATTCCGGGCCGGAGAAAGGACATGAAGAATGGCCATATGGTGGTCCGAAAAACCGCTCGGGGCTACAACAGCGTGGCCCACAACATTTAAGGAGTCACTGTTGACATATATTCTGTCCAGCCTCGCAAGAGACAGCCGGCCATTTGCACAGCGGCACCATGTATACACAAAGAATTAAGTTAAGCACCCCTACACAACGAATTAAGGTAAGCACCCCCTAATATATATTCTTTGTGTATATGTATACATTGGCATATATTCTAAGGTATGTGAGATCAAATAATGATTGGTATGACATTAGCAATTATCCATTGATGAAATTGAGTGATCAAAGTGAAAAAAAGTGATTGGTTGAGTCAGTGATCCGATCATGTGGGTCCTACACACGTTATTGACGCAAAGATCGCTAGAGGTCTTCTCAGAACAATGACTGTACGTTAGAAAACATAAACGTCATCCACACTGTCCGTGATGGACCTATAGCTCCATACTTAAATTGAGGTGAAAATATGCCTAAAATTCCCAAAAAATTTCACCTTAAATTATTCAGAATAAAATATTGAAAACGGCATGATTGTTATGTTTTTATGTGACCATAATATCACTTCTCCAGAAAAGATAGCAATATCATGGGTATATTACACTGTTTTGACGACAACAAACTTGTAATGTGCGAGGTTGTAAAAAAACGGGGGGGGTGCTTAACTTAATTCTTTGTGTATATATTGACGTGCGGATGGATTCTGGAGCCTCCACACATCCACAAAGGAAAACTTGGACAATGCTCCCCTTAGAGGCACCAAGCTTGCTGGATGGGGCTCTGCTCCATTGCGATCAAGAGTGGGGTCCATTGTGCAGTTGAAATCCCCACTCAGACAAACAATACCATCAAAGTCAAGGTGCGTGAGAGTAAAATCCAACTGTGTAAAAAAATTAAATCTTTCTGTGCTATTACTCGGTGAATATACATTTAGGATCGTGTGCTTATAACCATTAAAAAAGAAATTCACTGAGACTAAATGCCCTTTAATAATTTCTTTAAAAGCGACACCCTGTGCACAGAAAGAATGATGCAAATAGACAGCAACTCCAGCACGAGAGCAGGCCAAGCTGCTAAAGAACCACTGTCCTTTCATCATTCTGTTCCATTCACTAACGCAAGAAGGGCTACACCTCGTCTCTTGCAAAAGAACAATATCAAAGCGTTTATGCTGGACAAGCGACTTTACCTGGGCCTTACGCAGGGGGGAGCACCCCCCATTAATATTTAAGGTTACAATAGAAAAGGTCATCTTGTAAATTTAAAGATGAATAATTAAGTGGGGAAGAAGTCAGACTGTGCCTGCAACTCCTTCCTGGCTTTGAGCACACATTTCCTAAGGCAAAACACTTGTGACTCTGTCACACCAAGCTGTTCTGCCTTGAGGAGGAGATGTTTGGAGGAAGTTATGAAAGCAGACAAATCTGGGAAAAAATTATTGATTTTGATTTGTTTCTTTCGAAACGTGTCTTGAAGAAACTTTAAGATCTCGGTGGGTGACACTTCAGCGCCTCCCTCGGAACCTTGAGCCAAACCTGGATCATTCCAGGCTTCAATACTAGCACCGGAGGCAAGCGACGAGGCACCGTCTGAGTCATCATCAGAGTAGTTTCTATTAACATTAACACACTCTGATGTGAGTGTTTCCACAGCGGAAAATTCGCCCTTTTCCAGAGGCAGGACCGGTGTTTCCGTAATGGGGGTTTTAAAATCCAGGTGAGAAACTGAGGTTTCTGCAACGGAGGCTTCGCACTCTACCGGAGAAGAGGTCGTTACATTTTCCGCCTCCATGGTTTCCGACATTTCACACTCAACAGGGAGTGGGGGTGCATCAGGCACCTCATTAGAGGTCACCTTGCCAGTAGTCATGGAGGTGTTTACGATCGGTTCTGGGGCCGTTGTGCGCGGCTCGCAACAATCAGGTGCGGAAACGTCTTCTTCTTCTTCTTCTTCGCCTAAAACACTGAATCTGTTTTGCAAAGCAAAACCAGCCGTGGACGAATCCGTTTCTGAAACAGGAACGTTAAGCTCCTTTGCCGACGCCATTTTTTTCGGACGGCTCGATTGCACGTCCTCACCAACCCCGCCACGTTTTTGCCTCTTCTTGGAGGTCACAGTGATGAAAACCCCGTCTTCCGTCGGGGGTTCCTCAGTTTCAAGCCTCGGAAGTGAAGGCTGATCCAGCGTCCTGGATGTGCCACATGAGGCAGCGTTTGGCTCCGTCCGTGTCGATGTGCCACTTGAGGCAGCGTTTGGCTCCGTCCGTGTCGATGTGCCACCGGACATGGACGTCGGACAAGCACCTTTCAAATGTCCGTGCTCCCCGCAGGTGAAACACGTCATCGTCTCCGTTGCGATGTACATCATGTAGTTTTGCTTATCAGCAACCAGCGTTGCCGACGCATTGAGCGACTGGGCGTTGTTCTTTAGCACGATGTAGCAATGCCGTCGGAACGACATTATGTGACGAACCGTTGAATCGGATCGCAAACGAAGAGGATTCATGGAGACTTGTGACACCACGGTCCCAAACTGTTTTAAAACGGACACAATATCTCCGCTTTTCACGCACGGCGGAATATTCGACAAAATCACTTTCACCGCCGGCGTGTCCATCGGACTCACATTAACAAAAATGTCCGGCGGTACCGACAAGCCCGTTTCGACCGCCTGGGCTACGTAGCGCTCCTCTGAAAGAAAAACCACAACTCGTTGGTTCATCTTCGAAGCCGCTAAAACGTTCTCGATCCCAACGAGCTCTCCCAAGCCCAACACAATGTCCTCGACCCGAACTCCGTCGGGCGGACTCACGATGACTCCATTCTTTCGAGTCAGCGACTCATAAATACTATTCTGCAAACGACCGCTTGCCATAGCGATAAATGAACCAAAACTAAGGAAATATTTGAAAAAACAAAACAAAATAGAACCTATCGCAAGCAAAGCCTGCAGGCGAAGGTAAAATGAAAAGAAATAGAATAAGGGAGCCGATAAACGACGATAATGAAGAACACGGCAAGCAGAGCACAGGCCCGAAGAACACAAGGTTCTTTAGGACTCGCACCAAACTCACCATGCGCGCTCTCTTTCTCTCTCTTGTCTCAACAAAGAAGGAAAAACACGGGGAAAACTTCACAAACACGTACAAGGACACAGAGGGAGTGAAAAGGGGGATGGGAAAAGCAACAACACAACACAGTACTCACAGCTCCTCACACACAGCAGCCATGATTGCCACACCCACGCACGACTCACCAACGACCAGCAGGGGGCGCGAGAGAGAGAGAGAGAGAGAGAGAGACTTTTGTATCTTTTTATTATAAAAGTATAAAACCATTCCACAAAGCAGTGTTAAACCAAGCAACGAGTTCAAAGAAACATTGTATAAGGATCATAAACACACCAAAAAAGAACAAAGGATATTCAAAAGAAATCAGCAAGTATAAAAATTTTACCAACCAAAGGTGAGGACACAAACAGTAACCACAAACAATTTTAAAGGAAATGCTCACACAAGAACTATGAACACATCAAGAGCAAATTAAGCGTTTGATTAAATAAAGTGAAAAATTGAGAAAGGGAAAGAGAGGGGGGAGAGAGAGAAGGGGAGAGAGAGAGGGGGAGAGAGGGAGGGGGAGAGAGAGAGAGGGAGAGAGAGAGAGAGAGACTTTTTTTTTCTTTCTTTTTTTTTTTTTCTTTTTTTTTATTGGTGATCCCAATGCGATCCAAATGGACAGACCAGGAGACAAACCTCGCACAACCAGTAGCCAGGAGCGACAGAGCATCCGTGTCCTTCCCAACCGTGTTCCTTTCTGAATGCACCATGTAACACGTCACCATGTTCACTGTTGGAGGAATGTTTGTGAACGCATTACATCATAACACTTTTCAGATATGTTTTCCTTGATGAACCTGGGGACTTGTGAGCCACTCCAGAGGTGTTGAAAAAAGGCCGATCGTAATGGGCAGGTGCTCCATCTTGGAGGTGCTCCATCTTGGAGGTGCGCCATCTTGCAGGCACGCAATGTTGCAGGTTATTCATCTTGCAGGTCATCCATCTTGCAGGTGCCCCATCTTGTAGGTTCTCCATCTTACAGATGCTCCATTTGTATGAAGCTTTGGAGTTGCAAGCTTTCTGGGGCTACAGCGGTGATCAGTTCACTCATTTACCCCCGGGTCGAGCTGTAACCCCCCCCCCCCCCCAAATTTGGAGAGAGAGAGGGGGAGAGAGAGAGAGAGAGGGCGAGGGGGAGAGAGAGGGAGAGAGAGAGAGAGAGAGAGAAACATTCGACATTTGTCCCCGTTTGTTGCCAGGAAAACATTGTTCACAGTGAAAACCCCAAAAAACAATTCAAGGCGATGGCTGTACAAGTTTAAAAAGGGAGACAAGATAAATCATAAATTCATTGCAAGAGAACCATCAGCCAGTTGACATAAGGATGCCTTGACACACCACCGTTGTGAGAACACTGTGCAATCATTCGATTGAAACTCGAGATTTACACGCGATGTGACGAAGGCTTTAAAGAGGTGAACAGCATCATCAGCAGAACTACAGGCATTTTGCATCCTGTGTTTTCTCGACAAGTATATGGCAAGTTTTGCTTCAGAAGACAAATAGTTGGCTAAAAGGCACTCATCTTTACACAGGCGGGAAGTGGTGAAACCGAAGATAAAAACACAATGCGTAAAAATTAGGCCAAGCCCCCGGACCACACGCGATAAAACTGTAAAAAGGGGTGCCAACCGAGGACAATCAACAAAAATGTGAGAAATGGTTTCCGTCGCACCGCAAAACGGACATAATTCCGTGTTATCGGAACATATGCGATGCGATAAAACATTTGATGGTAAAATGTAGTGCGCCAGCCGCCATTGTAAGTCTCCGGAGCGCTTGGCGATGGGGGCCTTGTACATAGTAAGCCAATTGATGGTGGTGAAAGGAGTGGTCCGGAACATTCTCCCCCAGTGCGCTTGCGGTTCTGCGGGTCTATCATGAACAAGGGTTAAAACACACAAAGCATAAACACAAGATTTCTCCATCAAATGAAAAGGGGTGAAGCCCTGAAAATGAAGTAGAAGTCTAGGAAAGAGAAATTCGGATAAAGAAGGGCTAGCTTCCGCCTGTGGGGCCCATTTTAGCCCGGTTCCCTTGAAAAAACGCAGGATCACAGAAAAGATCCTTCCTATGACTCGAATGGATCGAACTCCGGTGGCTACAGCAATGTCAGCAGCTGGCTTCCATTTGTAAGGAAAAGGGGTTCTGAGATGTTTAACCTTGATGCATCCAACGTCGATAAACTTTTGCATAAAAGCACGGTTACTGCAGACCCCTTCAAATATGGGGTTTAGAAAGATGGGCTCGTTTAAAAACAGCTCAAGAGAATAGTTCCTGTTGTCACGGCGAACAGGAACCGCTTGCCATGCCTTCAGCATACTCCTATAGAATAGAGGAACTGGTGTTACATCAACTTTCGTGGTGTCTATAAGGAACAGTTCTTGGTCGTAGTTGAGTTTCCCTGCTTGCTGAAGCAGGCAGTGAGCCGACGCTTTCCACGAGACGTCGGTGTACAGCAGCCTACGAAGTGAAAGGAGGCGAAAAGCCATCACTTTGCTAGAAACAGCAATCAGTCCATGTCCTCCCTGAGCAGCAGGCAGGCTGAGCACACCAGGTCGAAGCCAGTGCTTACCTCCCCAAAAAAAGTCGATAAAAGTAGCTTGTAGCTTTTTGAGAACGGGATCCGGGGGCTGCAGTGCCATTAAAACATGCCAAAGCATTGATGCCGCAAGATTATTTATAACAAGGGTTCGGCCTCGATAAGAAAGTTGACAGAGTAAACCCCTCCATTTCAGCAACCGTCTCTCAGTTTTGATTATAAGAGACTCCCAGTTTTTTAAAATGAAGTTTCCAGGGCCAAGAAAAACACCGAGATAAAGGATTCCATCCCTTGTCCATTCAAGTTGTTCGGGCAGAGTCGGAGGAATGGCTCCATTTTGTGGACCAAGGTAAAGAGCACTGCTCTTCTTCCAATTGACCTTTGCAGAGCTTGCCAAACTAAATTCATGGACACATTGGACCAAGGCTGAGACATCTTCATCCGAATGAACGATTACGCAAAGATCGTCCGCATAAGCGATCACCTTAACTGGGTGCGCCGTTGGTTGCGGAAGGAAACCGAGAAGACGTGCACGCAAGCGAACAAGCAAAGGTTCAAGTGCGAGGGAGTACAGGAGGCCAGACAAAGGACATCCTTGGCGAATGCCTCTACTGGCCGGGAAAGGTGGACATAAAATATTATTAACCTTGAGTAGACTAAAGATATTATTATACAGTAACTGTACGTGAGAGATAAAATTTTCTGGAAACCCAAACCCACGTAAAACCGAAAAAAGACAAAAGTGATCAATGGTGTCAAAGGCCTTTTCTTGGTCTAAAAAAACCAAACCAACATTTCTTTGTTTAAGATCACAGATATCAATTAAATCACGCACGATAAAAATACTGTCATGTATTGTCCTTTTCGGAACACAGTAGCATTGATCGGGGTGTATGATGTCGCCAATCACGGGCCTGAGCCGGTTGGTAAGAGCCTTGGAGAAAACTTTGTAATCCGTACAAAGCAGTGAGATGGGACGCCAATTTTGCGGTTGCTGGAGGTCTCCTTTCTTTGGGACCAGGGCGAGTACCGCCCTACGACAGCTTAGCGGCAGTAAGCCTAATCGTAGGCTGTCAACCAAAACTTCGAGTAACTCTGGTCCCAGGAGGTCCCAGAAAGCTTTGTTGAATTCTGCAGGTATCCCATCCAAGCCAGAGGCCTTACCTGAAGGTAAGGTTTGTAAAGCAGCATGGAGTTCTTCCATGGTTAGCTCCTTGTTCAGTTGCAGGCACGCAGACTCCGACAAGGTGGGTAACGAGGAAGTCGAGTCCCGTGATCTCGTTATCGATTCCCTTAGCGCGATACAGGTCAGAGAAGTAGTTCTTGAGGGAATACCTGATGTCTTTTTGATCGTGTGTTATTCTTCCTTCCTTCGTCCTTACTGAAGTTATCTGCTGACCTCTCTTAGTTCGGACTTCCAGTGCAAAAAAGAACTTGGAGGAGGTATCCAAATGACGCAGGTTCTCCATTCGGAGACGAATCAGCGCTCCTCTAGCTTGCTTTGCACATAGATCAGCAAGAAGAGCTTTTTTCTTCGCCAGCAGAGAGTTCGTTCTCTCAGTACTAGAAGCCAAGAGGTTGGATTGCAAGGATAATATTTCCTTGGCAATCAGGGATTGAAGGGCAGAGTTGTGTTGAGTACGATAAGCTCCATATTGTTGGCAAAACAATCTCATCTGTACTTTGGCATTGTCCCACCACTGCCCAAAGCGGGGGAAGGATGGTTTACGTTGGAGCAAGGCCCTCCAGAATGAATGAAATGCATCAACAAACATTTTTTCTTCCAAAAGGCTCACATTAAAGGTCCAGTAGGCAGCACCACGATTCCGAACTGGTAGGCAAGCACAAAGCGTAACCATGTGATGATCTGAGAAGCCACTCGGGACAATGTCCGTGCCACTCACGATATTCAGAAAAATACTGTTAATATAGAACCAGTCCAATCTTGCGAGCGAGAGGCGACTCTTTGAGCACCGACACCACGTATATTGGCGGACAGAAAGATTGCGGATTCTCCACACGTCAACAAGGGAGAACTTGGACAAGGATCTTAACAGAGGCACTGCGCTTGCTGGGTGAGGCTCCTCTCCATTACGATCAAGGGCAGGGTCCACGGTACAGTTAAAATCTCCACCCAAACAGACAAGTCCATTAAAATCAATGTGCATGAGAGATGTTTCCAACTTAGTATAAAAGGCAAGTCTTTCTGTGCTATCACTAGGTGAGTAAATGTTCAGTACCGTGTGTTTAAAACCATTGTGTGTAAAAGTGACTGAAATTAAATACCCTTTGATTATGTCATTAAAAACTATATGAGAGCTACAGAAGGAAGGCTGTAAATAGACAGCTACCCCAGCCCTTGGGTGTTCCAGACTACTAAAAAACCATTTTCCTTTCATTATCCTTTGCCACTCCCCCATACAAGAGGGACTACATCTTGTCTCTTGTAGAAGTAGAATATCGATGCGATTTTCCTTAACAAATTGTTTAACTTCAATTTTCCTTAGGGAAGAACGTCCCCCATTAATATTCAAACTGGCGAAGGAGAAAGCCATGATATAAGGGTGTATATAACCGTGTCAAACAGCTTGGCTGGGCTACATCTGCAGCTCCTTCTTCGCTTTCAGGATACATTTCCGGAGACGATAGACCTGTGATTCGGTCACGCCAAGCTGTCCGGCTTTAACAAGCAGTCGCTTCGCAGAGACCACAAAGCCGATTAGGTCAGGGAAAAAATCTTTAATTTTTACCCGTTTCTTCCGAAAAGTGTCCTGGAGAAATTTTATGATCTCGGAGGGTGGAACACTGGTCTCACCCTCCAAATCTTGGGGAAAACCCGGGTCATTCCAAGCTTCGACACTCCCGGCAGAGGCGAGCGACAAGGTCCCGTCCGAATCACATTCCGAGTGTCGGTCCATGTCCATGACATCAGTTTCATGCTCCTGATATGGAGCTAGTGGCTTCACAAGGGAAACGTCACATTCCGCACCCAAAGCAGAAGGAAGAGGGGTATGTGGGGGAGGAGGAGGAGGGGGGGCGGGAGGATGAGGAGGGGGGGCGGGAGGAGAAAGAAGGGGGATGGGAGGAGGAAGAGGAGTGGGAGGAGGAAGGAGAGTGGGAGGAGGAAGGAGAGTGGGAGGAGGAGGGGGGGTGGGAAGAGGGGGAGGAGCGGGAGGAGGAAGAGGGAGAGGAAGAGATGTACTATCAGGAGAAGTTTCACATTCTGCTGGGGGCAAACCCAGCACGTCATCAGCTGATGCCTTACACTCTGATTCACCTGGGCTCGAGGTTGTCTGCAACTCAGGAACGTCACACACCTCACCCCCAGCAGGAAGAGGGACAAGAGTGGACTCGGCGTTCACATACACGGTGCCTGTGACCAAGGGAGTGGTCACATGCGCTTCCTGTTGCACCACACCAACTTCCTGTTCGAGTTCACCAACTCCACAAGCAGAAGCATTATCATCCTCCAGAGCAAGAACGTCGAACCGATTTTTGGTTTTAAAAACCTCAGATATTGCTGCTTCCAAACGGGACTCGTCATGTTCGTCAGCCGGTGCCATCTTTTTTGGACAGCTCGCTGCCACATCCTGACTGTTATCAGTTAAATGTTTTAATTTATGTTTCCTTTTATAAGGAACAACGGTAAACCCCTCACCATCTGCCTGGGGTTGAGCCACCCCCGCCGCCGACGGCTCAGGTAAATTACTCGTGTTTGAGGCATCACGAGGGTCCCCGACTCTAGATGGACCACTTTTTGTGTTAATGGTCTTCACCGGTATCGATGCATCACCGGCGGTATTCTTGGGGCAAACGTTTTTTAAATGCCCCGATTCACCACAATTAAAGCAAGTTATAGTTTCCGTTGCAATATAGATTTGATAATTGCGGTTTTTATATTTCAACGTCATAACTGCATTGAGTGATTGAGCGTTATCTATCTATAATTCCAGTAATCTCTGTACGTTTGTACGTTTGTACGTCTGTACGTCTGTACGTCTGTACGTCTGTACGTTTGTCTGTGACCGCTGTTTCTCGACAACTACCGGTCCGATATACTTGAAACTTGCCAGGTATATTGCTGGGGACCCGAGGATGTGCCTTTTCAAGGTTTGAAATTAATCGGACAAGTACTTACCGAGCTATGGCGATTTAGCCGTTCGCCGTTCGCTTTGCCGTTGCGAATGGACCAAACCATTCATGTAAATAGAGGGGGGGGGGGGGTTCTGTGGTCGTTCGCTTTGGCTTTGCGAATGGACCAAACCATTCATGTAAATAGAGGGGGGGGGGGGGTTCTGTGGTCGTTCGCTTTGGCTTTGCGAATGGACCAAACCATTCATGTAAATAGAGGGGGGGGGGGTTCTGTGGTCGTTGCGAATGGACCAAACCATTGTTTTTTTTTTTGCAGTTTTTTTTTTTTTTGCAGTTTTTTTTTTTTTGCAAGGAACGGGCACCCACGTACGGGCACGTCCTAGCTTATATATAGTACGGGCATGCCCTAGTCTATCTATAATTCCAGTAATCTCTGTACGTTTGTACGTCTGTACGTCTGTACGTTTGTCTGTGACCGCTGTTTCTCGACAACTACCGGTCCGATATACTTGAAACTTGCCAGGTATATTGCTGGGGACCCGAGGATGTGCCTTTTCAAGGTTTGAAATTAATCGGACAAGTACTTACCGAGCTATGGCGATTTAGCCGTTCGCCGTTCGCTTTGCCGTTGCGAATGGACCAAACCATTCATGTAAATAGAGGGGGGGGGGGGTTCTGTGGTCGTTCGCTTTGGCTTTGCGAATGGACCAAACCATTCATGTAAATAGAGGGGGGGGGGGGGTTCTGTGGTCGTTCGCTTTGGCTTTGCGAATGGACCAAACCATTCATGTAAATAGAGGGGGGGGGGGGGTTCTGTGGTCGTTGCGAATGGACCAAACCATTGTTTTTTTTTTTGCAGTTTTTTTTTTTTTTGCAGTTTTTTTTTTTTTGCAAGGAACGGGCACCCACGTACGGGCACGTCCTAGCTTATATATAGTACGGGCATGCCCTAGTCTATCTATAATTCCAGTAATCTCTGTACGTTTGTACGTTTGTTTGTCTGTGACCGCTGTTTCTCGACAACTACCGGTCCGATATACTTGAAACTTGCCAGGTATATTGCTGGGGACCCGAGGATGTGCCTTTTCAAGGTTTTAAATTAATCGGACAAGTACTTACCGAGCTATGGCGATTTAGCCGTTCGCCGTTCGCTTTGGCTTTGCGAATGGACCAAACCATTCATGTAAATAGAGGGGGGGGGGGGGGGGGGTGTTCTGTGGTCGTTCGCTTTGGCTTTGCGAATGGACCAAACCATTCATGTAAATAGAGGGGGGGGGTTCTGTGGTCGTTCGCTTTGGCTTTGCGAATGGACCAAACCATTCATGTAAATAGAGGGGGGGGTTCTGTGGTCGTTGCGAATGGACCAAACCATTCATGTAAATAGAGGGAGGGGGGTTCTGTGGTCGTTACTGCCACGTGGTTTCAAAGTTTTTTTTTGTTGTTGTTGTTTGCACGCATGTTTTTTTGCACCCACGTACGGGCACGCCCTAGGATGTTTACACACACACACCCCTACACAAATTTTTTTTTTTTTTTTTTTTTTGGCAAGGAACGGGCACCCACGTACGGGCACGTCCTAGCTTATATATAGTACGGGCATGCCCTAGTCTATCTATAATTCCAGTAATCTCTGTGTGTTTGTTTGTTTGTACGTTTGTCTGTGACCGCTGTTTCTCGACAACCACGGGTCCGATATACTTTAAACTTGCCAGGTATATTGCTGGGGACCCGAGGATGTGCCTTTTCAAGGTTTCATATTAATCGGACAATTACTTACCGAGCTATGTCCAAAAAACGATTCAACCAATCAGAGAGCAGCGAGCTATCGCGTGTGCCGAACGTGGCGGACACACTCTGCCTCGGATGGCACATTTGAGAGCGTATTCATTTATTTCCCGTCGGCAAACTATGTTGGCGCTATGTTGGCGTTAAACGATGTTTTAAAACTAATTAAAACCCCGGGGGGATTGTCACTGTACTCGCAAGCCGTTCGCCGTTCGCTTTGGCGTTGCGAATGGACCAAAACATTTCATGCACCAAACCATTTCATGTAAAGCGTTCGCCGTTCGCTTTGGCGTTGCGAATGGACCAAAACATTTCATGGACCAAACCATTTCATGTAAATAGAGGGGGGGATATAATTTTAGATATAGATATAGTACGGGCATGCCCTAGTCTTTTAAAATGATATAACAATGACGTCGGAACGACATAACATGCCGAACCGAGGCATCAGTGCGAAGACGAAGCGGAACCATCGAGACCCGCGACACAACTGTGCCAAAAACACTTAGTGCAGAGACGATCTCTTCACTAGTGAAAAAAGGAGGAATATTGGACAGAGTTAACCGAACGGCCATTGTGTCCAAAGGATTAACGTTAACAAAAATATCCGGCGGGACGGTTAAACCGATTTCAACCGCCTGGGCCACGTGTCGCACGTCCGACAGGAAAACCACGATGCGATGATTCATTTTTGAAGCTGCAAGAACATTCTCGATTCCAACAAGGTCTCCTAAACCAATCACCACATTCTCAACACTAACTCCATCAGGTGGAGTAATTATCACTCCCTCCTTACGAGTGAGCGACTCGTACACACTATTGGACAAACGTCCGTTTGCCATAGCTGAAAAAAATATATAAGGGAAGTTTAAATTTAAACAAAAAGAAACCTGTCACAAGCAACCAGCAAGTGAAGGTAAAGGAAAAAGATAAGGAAAAGCAATATATAAATGAGGAATCGAAACCACCGACGAGCAGTTCGACCAGAAAAACAAGGCAAATGAAACGCAGGCCCAGAAACCGAAGGTTTCAACAACAACCTGCGAAAACACTTACCGTGCGCTCTCCCGCTCTCTCTCAAGTCTCAACACACACAGGAAACAAGGGGAAAACTTTACAATCAGAAACAGGGACACAATGGAGTGAATAAGGGAAATAGGAAACAGCCAACACAGAGCACTCACAACACGAAGCGAGCAGACGCCATGACACCGCACCCAACGCACTGACAGCCAGCAGATGGCGCGAGAGAGAGAGAGAGAGAGAGAGAGAGAGAGAGAGACTGTTTCTTCCTTTTATTACAAGAGTACAAAAAATCAGTAATGTTCAGTCATAAAGAAACAAAGCACAATAAAAATGGTCTCAAGGAAAAATTATCATCAAATCATCATCATCAAGTGTGCATATGACATCATTAAAAACCCACTTTTCTTTAAAACATGTTAAATTCTTGTTCATTTTAAAAAACCGGTACTCTAGCTTTAGTCTTGCATTTACAAGAGCCTTAAAGGTGAGCAGTACATCATATGACGAGTCAGAAGCGTTTCCCATTTTTTTCTTTCTGGATTTATAAATTGCAAACTTGGCCTGGCCAATTAAAAAATTCATTAAAACCACATTTCTAAGGGAAGACGGTCCTAAAACACCATAAATAAAAACATTGTGATTGAAGAGGGAACCAAGCTTCACAAAGCGTTCCTGAAGGAATGTAAAAAGAGGTTGCAATCGTTCACACTCAAGGTATATATGCGGTAGGGTTTCAATGGATGCACAGAAAGGGCATAGATTAGAGTTAGCAGTAGAAAACCGGTTCAGTAAAACATTATAAGGTAAAATCCAGTGTACAAGTTTCCATTGAATATCTCCAACATACTTTGGAGTAGGCAAAAGATAAAAACTTCGCCAATTGGGGCAATTGGGGGGTATTGGGGGTAAAACATCCCGCCATCGAAGCCTCGGGTGCCCAGAAAATGTTTTTGCGTATAAAATTTTAACGTACGCGTTGTACAAAGTTTTCTTTGGAAAGGCAGGAAGGGATAATGCAGTATCATCAGGGCTGTTCAGGCCAGGGGACAGATTAAGTGGCGGGCTGAAGACTAGGAGTTTGGGGAAGTCACCCGCTGTTTCCTCGGGGGAAGGGCCAAGTTCCTCGCAGGTATTACGATACGTTGTGGATATCCCTTGAAGGAACCGAGAGATGATCCTGACAGATTTTATTCCGGTTTTTTGTGCCACAGCGGCAGCACTCAGCCGGTAGCTCCCAGACTCTGTCATGAGGTCTTTCACTCGCAGCAGCTTGGCATCAACAAAGCGTTGAACGAGTCCCCTATTATTCAAGCTGTTTTCCAGGAAGGGGTTGTAGCATAGGGGCTCATTCATCAACATTTCCATGTTGTATGTTGCCATTTTACGGGAAAAGGACAGGGCTTGCCAGGCGTTCATCACCCCTTGGTAAAAGGTGGGCAGCAAGGATGAATCGATTTGATGAGGGTTCATCAAGAAAAGTTCTCGGTCGTAACCCAGCTTGCATGTAAGCTGTAATATGCAGTTAGCCAGAGGCCTCCAGAGTAGGGCTTCATCTCCATATACAAGTTGGCGCACGATATGAAGCCGGAAGACCATAATCCGGCTGCGGATATCAATAAGACCTTGGCCACCTTCAGTGAGTGGTAAGTATGCCACGGGGGGTTGGAGCCAGTGTTTCCCGCTCCAGAAAAAGTCGACAATGCTCTTTTGCAGTGTAATAAGAAGGCTCCCGGGCGGTTGTAGGCATATCATCTTATGCCATAGCATAGAGGCGACAAGATTGTTAATGACGAGAGTTCTTCCGCGGTACGAAAGTTGAAAAAGAAGTCCTTTCCAGCGGGCCAGTTTTGCCATTACCTTGTCTGGTAATCCCACCCAGTTCTGTTGCTCAAAGGTGTTGTCTCCGAGGAAAATACCGAGGTATTTAATGCCACTTTTCTGCCAGTTCACTCCTCCTGGTAGGACAATTGGCGGGCAATCTCCAGGTCCTATCCAAAGGGCTTCACTCTTCTTCCAGTTTACCTGGCCTGAACAAGCCTGACAATATGTTTTTAGTGCTTGAGCCACCGCAGTGACGTCAGCACTATTTTTTATATAAATACAGACATCATCTGCATAGGCAGAGACTTTTAGCGGTGTGGTAAGAATTGATCCAGTGAAGCCAGAAATGTGCGTACGTAATTGGAGCAGAAGAGGTTCGATGGCAAGAGAGTATAAAAGTCCAGATAGCGGGCAACCTTGCCGTACTCCCCGTTGTACAGCAATGGGGCTACACAATACTTGATTAATTTTAAGAACACTGGATATATTACAATACAAAAGTTTAACGTACGAGATAAAAATAGGTCCAAACCCAAAATTCTCTAAAACTCTAAAAAGGTACATGTGGTCAATACAGTCAAAGGCTTTTCCTTGGTCAATAAAAAACAGACCAACATTCATATTAAAATTGTTACAAAACCGAATGGTATCACGGATAAGAAAGATATTATTAAAAATAGTACGTCCAGGAATACAAAAGGATTGATGTTCTCCTATTAGTACATTCATAAAAGGTTTCATTCGATTAGACAAGGCTTTGGCTAAAATTTTATAATCCGTACATAAAACAGAAATAGGACGCCAGTTCTCTATAAGTTGAGTGTCCGCTTTCTTAGGAATTAAGGTGGTGACTGCTCTCCAGCAACTCCACGGCAGTTGTCCATCCTCTAAACATTCATTCAATACCCGCAGTAGGTGAGGTCCAATGGTGTCCCAAAAAAACTGGAAAAATTCACTTGTCAGCCCATCCAGTCCAGGGGCTTTATCAGGTTCTAAGGCCTTCAAGGCAGCGGTGAGCTCAGGTAACCTAAGAGGATCCTCCAACTGCTGCTTCTGATCCTCCGCCAATGTTGGAAGGTTAGAAACAAGTTCCGATATTGCATCCTGGTTAATGTCATGCCGCATAAACCGTTGTTTAAAATGTTTCCGGGCACATTCCCTGATTCTGCCATCTTCATAAAGGAGTTCCCCATCATGGAGCAAGCGTGTAATCATTGACGAAGAGGCCCCCCTTTTAAGGCTGAAGAAGAATTTGGTTGGAGCATCAAGGTCGTGTATGTACCTCATCTTCAGGCGCAATAAAGCATTTTGTGCTCGCCTTTCGGATATGGAATTCAGTAAGGCCGTTTTTCCATGGATTTGTTGCCTCATTCCCTGGTAGCTCACACTTGCGGTTCCCTGAAGCTGTTCCTGTAATTCCAGGATTTCATCTTCAAGTAAGGTTGTGGTTTTTCTTTCCTCTTGAACACCATACGCACGATATTGTTGGCAGAATAGTCTGATGTGCGTTTTGGCATTATCCCACCATTGTCTGAGGTTTGAGAAATTCCCTTGGGAGGCAACCAGAATATTCCAAATTTCTGGAAAAATGTCCTTAAAGGTACTATCATCAAGTAAGTTGTTATTAAATTTCCAAAAAGCACTCTTGTGTTTCGGGCAGGGGGCAGAAATTTTGAGAAATGTTGCGCTGTGGTCCGAGAATCCTGATGGGCAAATTTTGGATGACAGAACGAGGCGTTCAAGTGGAGGATTAATATAAAACTTGTCCAAGCGAGCAAGTACAATATTACCCTGAATGCATCGACACCATGTGTATTGCCTGATTGATGGGTGCTGTACCCGCCATATATCTGTCAAATTCATTTGTTTTAAAAATTTGGTGAGAGGGATTGTGGAGGCAGGATGGGGCTCTGCACTGTTCCTGTCTAGTTGGGGTTGAAGGGTGCAGTTAAAATCTCCACCAATACAAACATGATTGTCTCGGTTTTTTAGGGCGTTTTGGCTGTCGAGGGACGTTAGGTGTGTCCCAAGGTCATTAAAAAAAACTCGCCGAGCTACAGGCGTACTTGGGGCATAGATATTAAAAATAGTATAGAATTTTCCACAGTAGTGGAATTCTAGGGATGCTAGGGATCCCTTGTGTATTTCGTCGAATTTAAGCGATGAAGGCGAAAAGGAGGGGCTAAGAATTATTGCGACACCGCCTTTGCGGGAGTCACCGTTACTAAAGAAGGACAGGCCGGGGAAGAGCCTACACCACTCTGCGACACAGTAGTCGTTGGCATGGGTCTCTTGTAAGAGGGCAATGTCAACTTTCTTCTGTAATAAAAAATCCCTTACTTGAACTTTGCGGACAGAGCTACATCCTCCGTTAATATTCAAGCTACAAATGGAAAAACTCATTACAGCTATAAGGAGGAGTGACCACCACTCAATTTTTTGATAGCAGTTCATTCTTAGCTTTTTGCGACCACTTCTTTAAACGGTGACGTTGGGAGGAATTGAAATTAAAAACGTGGGGCCGTTTTACCATCAACCTAGCGGAATGTATAAAATCAGGTAGCTCCGGAAAAAAGGTTTCTATAACAACATTCCTTTTTCGGAATGTGTCCTTAAGAAACCTTTTTATCTCGGAGGGAGGGATTGGAGGGATTTCTTCTTCCTTGAGGCTACCACATTCACTAACAGAGTCATCTATATCAGATGGCTCAGATGGTGTGTCACACTGGTTTTCATCATTTATCTCCTCACCGTCATCACATCCCTCCACGTTATCGGATGGGGCATAGTCCATAGAGGGGGGGGGACGGGGAGGGCATCTTCAGGGGAGCAGGGGGGGGGTACTAATTTTTGCGGTTCAACCATATCAGTTTCTAGGTCAGTAGACAAGGGCGAGGATTCATCCACATCTATGTCCTCCAATACCGAGAAACGATTTTCTGTGACGAGGGACAAATCTAGGCCAGAGAGGGGGGGCTGTCGGTTTTCAGTTGTAGGTTTTTTAAAGAGATGACCGTTTTCATCTGTTGTTTGCAGATGTCTTTTTCCTTTTGGGCAGACTAATTGAAACTCGTCCTGGTTAGTGGGAAGAGATTGCAAGGGTTTGGGGGGAGGAGGGGGGGGGGGGGGGGGAGGACGTGATCATCGGGAGGGGATTCCCATCGGCTACCACGGCGGGAGAGGTAGGATCAGTTATAGCAGGCAACAAGCTGTGATTGGACGATGTCGCCTGGGGGGTGAGATCTATAGTTAACAGGAGATGGCTGCAATTAGATCCTTCAGTAGAGGGAGGGGCCCCTGTTTCAAGGGGAGGGGAAGGGGGTACGGCGGGGGGGTTTGGATTGGTGGTAAGAGGGCTTGGGTCGGTGGTGGACAGATTGGGATCAGTGGTGGTAAGGCTTGGGTCGATGGTGGGAAGGTTCGGGTCGGTGGTGGGAGGGCTTGGTTCGGCGGCGGGAGGGCTTGGTTCGGTGGCGGGAAGGCTTGGGTCAGTGGTGGAAGGGTTTGGACCGGTGGTGGGAAGGTGGGGGGGTTGTTTATTCCCGGTTCGGAGGGGAGGTGTGTGAGAGAGAAAGAGAGAAAGAGAGAAAGAGAGAGAAAGAGAGAAAGAGAGAAAGAGAGAAAGAGAGAAAGAGAGAAAGAGAGAAAGAGAGAAAGAGAGAAAGAGAGAAAGAGAGAGAGAGAGAGAGAGAGAGAGAGAGAGAGAGGAGAGATGAGAGAGAGAGAGAGAGAGAGAGAGAGAGAGAGAGAGAGAGAGAGAGAGAGACTTGACTTTTGTATCTTTTTATTATAAAAATAGAAAAAGAAAACCCCCAAATAGGGGTCACATTGTCATTTCAAGCAGAGAAACAAACAAAAAAATATTAATACAGTAAAATACAGTAAAAATTATGCACAAAACATTTCACAAAACAGTAAACGTTTCTCCAGGATTTTACAAATGACTTCTTTCACGCACCATTTGGTCTCAAACTGTGGCAGCCTTCCTGTTATGGAGAAAAAGGCAAAGTCTAACTTTACACGGCTCGTCACAAGATTTTTAAACAAGAATAAGGCATTTTCCTCATTAGCTCCGGGATCATCAACTTTTCTTTTTCTTGATTTATACACTGCCATTTTTGCCTGTGCAAGCAGGAAATTACCTAACACATCATTCATATTCTTGTGTGAGATGTCTAAGCCATAAATGAAAACACAAGTGTTGAAAACCAAGCCAATCCTGCCAAAACAATTCTTAAGAAAGATAAATAAAGGAGCCAACCGTTGACATTCAACATAAATATGACAGAGGTTTTCAGGTCTTTTACAAAAGGGACATTCATCTGCTAGGAGACTTGAGAAGCGGTGCAGCAAGTGGTTAGAGGGGAGGATCCAGTGTGCAAGTCTCCATTGGAGGTCACCATGTCGTGGCGGCACAGGAGGATGATAGAATCCTTTCCAATTAGGAAAATATGGGGGGGAACAAGGTAAGAGGTCTCTCCATCGAACCCTCCGCTGTGTCATTTGCCCTTGCAAAAGGAAACTTACGCAACCCAAATAGAGGTCTTTTTGTTTCGGAACCCCATTGAATCCTATGCTAAAGGGGGTACACGGAGGAGAGTTGGCAAGAGAAAACTTGCAAATAAGTTCAGGAAAGGTAGCAGGAGAGGCACCTTGTTCGTTGTCTGCTTGGACTTGCTCCCAGTTAGGTGCAAGCTGTACATAGGTATGAAGCACACAGCGTAGCATACGTGCCACAACTCTGGAGGATCGCACGCCAACCAGGCTTGCCAATGCATCAGCTCCGATCCAACTGCCACTTGGGCTTAAAAGATCGGCGACCGATTTTATGTTCTTCGCGACAAAGCGTTGAACGAGGCACCTATCAGCAGGCATATCATGGAAAATTGAATTGTAAAACAAAGGTTCCATCAAGAACATTTGCTTTGTGTATGAATGCGTAGCTCTTGTTGTTGTTAGAGTTCGCCATGCGTTTAGTACACTTTGATAAAACCTGGAGAGGGGAGACATATCAAGATGCGAGAGATCCATCAAGAATATAGCGTGGTCATAGCCTAGTCTCCCCGCCTGCTGCAAAAGGCGACGAGCGACGCCGACCCAAGGTGGAGAGGGGTGCATGTACAGCATGCGTAGAGCAACCGAGAGTCGAAAGGCCATTAACCGGCTCTTTATGTCAACCAGGCCTTGGCCTCCATCGGTCAGTGGCAAGCTGAGGACCTCGGGTCGCAACCAGTGCTTTCCATCCCAGAAGAAAGACACAAAGCACTTCTGGAGCTGTTGAAGCAACACTACCGGAGGGTGCAGCACAAAGAACCTGTGCCATAGGGTAGAGGCCACCAAACTGTTGATCACCAAGACCCTTCCACGATAAGACAGTTGTGTTATCAGATTTCTCCATTTTTGCAGTTTCCCTTCAACAAGATCCAACAGACCAGCCCAATTCTTTGCTACTGTGGCGTCATTACCCAAGAACACTCCAAGGTATTTCACGCCATCAGTGGCCCATGCAAGAGGAGCAGGAAGTTTGGGTGCCGAGTGACATGACGGACCAAGCCAAATGGCGCTCGTTTTCTCCCAATTCACTTTGGCTGAAGAAGCCTTTTCAAACACGGATAGACAATAACGGACAACGTTAATGTCATTGAGGTTCCGCACAAAAAACACACACATCATCAGCATATGCCAGCACCTTAATGGGCCGTTCAAGATGAGAAAAACCAACCCCGGTTAGTCTAGCACGCAAATAACCCAGTAAGGGTTCGATGGAGAGAGCATAGAGCAAGCCAGAGAGGGGGCAACCTTGTCGAATTCCCCTGTTGACAGGCAAGGGTGTAACAAGTCCATTGTTTATCTTAAGCACACTAGAGATATTGTTATACAGTATCTTAATGTAAGAAATGAAGGTCGGACCAAGTCCAAACCGTTCAAGCACTTTGAAGAGGTACCGATGATCGACGCGGTCAAAGGCCTTCTCCTGATCAAGGAGAAGGAGTCCCAAATCTGTGGGGTTTTCTTTGCACAGTTCAATCATGTCTCTTACGAGGGAGATGTTGTCATAGATGGAGCGCTTGGGTACACAATAACATTGGTCTTCTTTCAACAATGAGGAGAGATGAGGAGTAAGTCGCAATGCCAGGGCTTTTGAGAATACTTTATAGTCTGTGCATAGCAAAGAGATTGGGCGCCAGTTTTTAATATAGAGCAAGTCTCCTTTCTTTGGAATGAGGGTGAGAATAGCCCGTCGGCAACTCTGAGGGAGCTCTCCAAGCTGGCAGCTTGCGTTCAAGGTGTTGAGGAGTTCGGGACCCAGTAGATGCCAGAATTTATTATAAAATTCAGTTGTGAGTCCGTCCAATCCGGGCGCTTTCCCAACAGCAAGGCTGTGCAGAGCGGCGCCAAGTTCGTCCAAGGTAATGGGCCCCTCCAGGTAGGAACGTCCACCCTCACACAACACTGGCAGCCCTACGGAGATAGAGGCGACACTGACGGGATTTATTTGCTCCATCGAGTATATTTTCGAGAAATATTCCTTTGTGAAAAGTTTAATAACTGATTGGTTGAAAGTGATGGATGAGTCTGCCAAACGCAGTTGAGAGAGCTGTTTGTTCGGGAGGCGTTTCTCTAAGGAAAAAAAATACTTAGTTGGTATGTCTGTCTCGTTAAGGTGCTGCACCCTCATCCGAACTAGGGCACCACGTGCATTCCTCTCAGTTATTTCTTTCAATAAAGACTGTTTTTCGGTTAAGGCTCTTTGCACATTATTATTTTGTCCTGTGACCCTCTGAAGATGTAAAATCTCTGATTGCAATAATTTCCTTGCTTCATAATCAGCCCTTTTTGAGAAGCTCTGGTATTGTTGGCAGAAGCCTTTGATTTGGGTTTTTACTAGATCCCACCACACCAGTGGGTTAACAGAACAGCTTAGCTTCCGTTCCAAGAGATCTGTCCAGAAAGATTCAAAAGCCTGAATAAAGTTGAAGTCTTCTATTAAACTATTGTTGAACTTCCAGTGAGAACTCCCTGGACACGGTTTCGAGAGTTGAATGAATGCTCGAGCTAGGAAGTGATCGGAGAAACCGGAAGGCACGATGTCAGATTTGCAAACTCCATGTAACAGGTGAGAATTTACATAAATGCGATCAAGCCTCGCAAGTGAGATGTGGTTGTTGGAACAACGACACCATGTGTAGGATTGTTCGGAAGGGTGTTGCAAGCGCCAGACATCATGGAGATTATATTTTGCGATGATATTTGCAAAGAGTTTTGCGGTACATGGTTGAGGTTCCGGCCCGTTTCGGTCGCATGAGGCATTAACAGTACAGTTAAAATCGCCACCAATAATTAGACAAGTCTGCAGATCCAGTGTTTGGAGGAACTTTCTCAGTTCAGCAAAGAAGGAGATCCGCTCACCATTTTTGCTTGGAGCATACACATTAAGGATTGTAAACTTGACCTGATTGAGATAGAAGGTCACAGAGGCAAGATGGCCATCAATGATATTCGCAAATTGAAGCGAGGATGGTTGGAAATGTTTCCCTAAGACAAACATGATTCCTGCCTTAGACGAGGAGCTGTTACTAAAGAAACACTCCTTATCCATAATGAGCCGCCACTGGGCCTGAACAGATCTGACAGCGTGGGTCTCCTGCAACAACGCTATGTCGAGACCGTTTGCGTTTATCAGCTGCTTGATCTGGATCTGGCGGAGTGAACTTCCACCACCATTGACATTTACTGTTCCAATCTTGAAACTCACCATGAATTAACTTAGAGTCTTTTTCGTCTTGGCGATCAATTTTCTTAAACGGTGACAATGTGTCTGAGGAAAGTTGAATAAGTCAGGCCTGCGTATAATAGCCTGAGCACACTCAAGGAAGGACGGTAAATCGGGAAAGTATTCTGTTAGGTTTATACTGCGTTTCCTGTACGTATTTTGCAAGAAAAGTCGTATTTGTTCAGGGGAAGTAGGACCTAGACTGGTAGGTTTCTCCATTGCTTCCACCTGGCTGTTTGCTTCCTCCAGGTCAGATTCGTCGGAGTCAGTTTTAATTTCCGAATCACACAAGCTTGTATAATCCTGCATGTCGCTGCTGTCATCAATATTGGCACACGGACCTGCACTAGTTGTAACATCTGTGTGCTCTCCCACCGTGGGAACATTGCTTTGAGGAATAACAGCAATAATCTGTGGATTTTGTGAAACAGAAACAGCATCAGCAGATGCAGCGATGTTGCTTCCCCCGACTGCAACAACCTCCGATGGTGTGGCGGTATCTAGCAGAATAGGAGTCTCTTGCAAGATATTGATTCCTGCGATTCCAGCTTCACCCGGTGATGAAGTGAGAGCAGTAACTGGGACAGTTTCGCTATTTTCTGCTGGCGGGAATTCAGCATCATCATGCTCAGGATTAACATTTTCCAAAGTGACAGCAAGTTCATCACCAGTGGCCTCGGCAGGTTCATCACCAATGGTCTCAGCAGGTTCATCACCAGTGGTCTCGGCAGGTTCATCACCAGTGGTCTCGGCAGGTTCATCACCAATGGTCTCAGCAGGTTCATCATCCATGGTCTCGACAGGTTCATCACCAGTGGTCTCAGCAGGTTCATCACCAGTGGTCTCAGCAAAATCATCAGAGGACTTTCCAATAGCCGAGTCCGTAACAGGTGAGACGATTCCATTTGATTTGTTAACAGGTAAACCAGTCCCTGCATGTGGAACGTCTATGTCCTCACATGAAAGGGGGCCGAACTTGTTGGCTGTAGGTACAGGGTTTGTCCCAGGTAAGCCTTGTAGAGTGGCATCGGTCACGACTGGGGGGGTGTTACCGACAGGTTGCTTATTGTTAAATGCTGCCTTTTTCTGAGTTAAATGACCGTCGGGAAGGGTCTTTCTCTTTCTTGACGGAACAATGGTGAAACCATCCCCGACGTTCGTTGTGCTGTTTGGATCATCGGGATGGGAAGGCTGAGCGTTATTGCCGGACATGGAAGATGTTCCCTTCACAGCCGAAGCAAAAGATGAAGAAGAAGAACCCTTGTTGTTTACGTGGTTTGTCCCATCGTTCGACGAAGCCGTTTTTGGGCAAGAGCGTTTCAGGTGTCCGAATTTACCACATTCAAAACATTTCAAGGTATCAGTGGTTACGTATAATTGGTAATCATGATTATCAATTTTGAATTTCAAAACAATGTTCAGCGTTCTTTCGACGTTAGA
Source organism: Myxine glutinosa (assembly GCF_964187855.1). Taxonomy (NCBI): domain Eukaryota; kingdom Metazoa; phylum Chordata; class Myxini; order Myxiniformes; family Myxinidae; genus Myxine; species Myxine glutinosa. Next base: position 96,932,667 of record NC_136269.1, read on the forward strand.
AGGAGGAAGTACAAGATAAGCTTGTCTCCTGAAAGACATCACATGTTTAGCCCGGTCGTCCTGGCAACGTAAAGGTAACATCGTGACATGCGAAACCACAGTACCATAACGAGATAGTTCGGAGACCAGTCTCTCGTTCTTCAGGAATGGAGGACAGTTCGAGATGATGACCTTAACGGCTGGAGTGTCGAGAGGGGACACGAGTACGAAATGTCCGTCATCTGTCGATAATCCTGTACGTACAATCTCGTGAACCAGTTCAGCCTCGGATACGAAAATAACGACACGTTTGTTCATTCGTGAGGCCGCGCGAACTTTATCAATACCGATTATGTTGCCCACAGCGATAACGAGGTCTTCGACACTGACCTCGTTCGGTGGGACACAAACAACGCCATGTCTACGAGTTAACGCTTCATATGCTGCGTAACGCGAAAACGAGGTCATAATTTACAGGGGACGAGGGGGGGGGGGTGGGACAGGGGACGAGGGGGGGGGGACGAGGGACGGGGGACGAGGGACGGGGGAAGAGGGACGAGGGACGAAGGACGAGGGACGGGGGACGGGGGCGAGGGACGGGGGACGGGGGGGGCGGGGGGGGGGGACGAGGACGGGAGAGTGAATATCGCTCTCGAACAGTGATTAATTAATTACGAGCCGAGACAGATTTTCAAAGGCGAAAAACAAACACAGCTGGTGGAGAAAAAGCGATCAGCCGGAGGACGGGATGGGCCGCCGATTAATGCAAAAGTTATCCACAAACAGCTGCGGGCTCTCTTTCTCTCTCTCAGAAACGGAAAAGGAAACAAAGGACACGGAGTGAATATAAATACAAACGAGGTAAGAAAAGGGAATCGAGGAGGGAAAAGGGAGGCAGAGGGGGATGGGGGAGGCCGAAGCCCCGAAGTGTTGGGTCTGATCAAAGGGGAGGGGTTGGGGCACAAATGCAGAGTAAGGATGTAAAGATAAACGAACAGGGGGAAGGAAAAGGTGAGATACGACGTGGAAAGGGACAAAAGAGTAGAACAGCAGAGCAGCTCGTACCTCACCACACATGCACAGCCACCATCTTGCCGCGCCCAAACACACCGACAGCCAGCAGAGGGCGCGCGAGAGAGAGAGAGAGAGAGAGAGAGGACTTGGGTTCGATTCCTAGTTTGGGCATGTAATTTTCCCACATATGTCAATTAACAATAATTAATAGAATCATTTGGCAATAATAATAACGAAAGAATAATCCCCACCCTGGACCAAGCTCATCATGGACTTGGTGAAAGGCAAGGTAATACTCAAGCAACACAGCAGGAAAGTGTATGTGACAAGGCTGTGAAGACCAATGAAAATTTGGTCCAATGCACCATCGGGCCCACTAGTACTTGAAAGTATCCCCAGAAAATAACAATTTATAATCACACACATTCATCACACAGACAAATTGGTAGCTGAGATGTATTTAGTTCACCAGTACACCCAAAGGGAGCAGCAGGAAGGATCCTCTCTGTGGTATATAGATCACTGTAGATCTAGGCTCGGATCGTTAGTTTGTGGGTGACATGATAAGCATAATGCAATATATATTGTCGTGCGAATCCCTCAAGGTTAACACCAGGGACCGCGGAAGACCGAACGGATTAAATTGAGGCGACGACCAACTCGGATTCGGCTGTAAAACGCGGGAGGAAGAAGTGAAGAAGAAGAAGAGGCGGAAGCGCTTACCTGGAACTCAAACAGACACGGGTTTAACAAGGTATGGAAAGTAACGCAAGGGTTTATTTTAAATAAAGGTCGGGACAGGGAAACATCTATCTATAATTCCAGTAATCTCTGTGTGTTTGTTTGTTTGTACGTTTGTCTGTGACCGCTGTTTCTCGACAACCACGGGTCCGATATACTTTAAACTTGCCAGGTATATTTCTGGGGACCCGAGGATGTGCCTTTTCAAGGTTTCATATTAATCGGACAATTACTTACCGAGCTATGTCCAAAAAACGATTCAACCAATCAGAGAGCAGCGAGCTATCGCGTGTGCCGAACGTGGCGGACACACTCTGCCTCGGATGGCACATTTGAGAGCGTATTCATTTATTTCACGTTTGCAAACTATGTTGGCGCTATGTTGGCGTTAAACTATGTTTTAAAACTAATAAAAACCCCGGGGGGATTGTCACTGTACTCGCAAGCCGTTCGCCGTTCGCTTTGGCGTTGCGAATGGACCAAAACATTTCATGCACCAAACCATTTCATGTAAAGCGTTCGCCGTTCGCTTTGGCGTTGCGAATGGACCAAAACATTTCATGTACCAAACCATTTCATGTAAATAGAGGGGGGGATATAATTTTAGATATAGATATAGTACGGGCATGCCCTAGTGATGATAAATCTAATAATGATCCTAAATTGGGATCCCACACACTGACTTCCAAATACGAGACAGGGGAAAATGAATTAATAAAATTAATGTCCGTCGTGTACTGGGGAAATGTGGTGCGTCCTTATCTGTTTGTCGTTCAACGCGGCCCCGTCCGGCTCCAAGCTCCGGCGCGATGAAACCCTTCGTCCGCTCGCTTGCCTCGCGAGGCCTCGATGCGACTCGCTACGCGGCACACCACGAGGTCCCTCACTCCAGTACCAACAGCACCGGATCCCGCTCCAAGCACCACGATGAACCGTCACCCAGCACGAAGCACGAAGGTCCAGCACGCAAGAAGGAAGAGCCAATGAAGACCAGGGACAAGAAGAGCAAAGCACAGAGAGATCTCCAATACGAAGGGGTCCAGCGCGAAGAGAGCCAAGAGAGCAAAAAGAGAGCAAAGAGCGAGAGCTAAGATGTCGTGCAGCGCCAAGAGAGCAAATGTCGTCCAGCGTGTTCTTTTATCACCTTGCATGTGATGTCAGCTCTGGTGCGCCCCCCCAATCAGCGCCTCATAGCTTCCCGCCGTCCACCGAACCTTCGAGCGCCTTCCCTCCAATGAACAACCTCCTTCTCAGTTGCGTCTTCACGCCTCCTGCCCTGATTGGCTGGAGGTTCGTGCCTTCCGCGCCAACCAATCACACGTTCCATGTGGCGTGGGTTACAACTCGTCTCACACGATGTTGCTAGGCCAGCTGGTGGTGCGGCTGGCGGCGGCCATCCGGCGGTGCCCCAATCTGGCTTCCTGCCGGTCTTCTTCCAAGGTCATTGTAAGGGAAGGGGAATTATTTGTGGTTGCACTAAGGGCCTATCTAAGTGTTTATATGCAGTGAGGTATAAAGTCCACGCTGCAGAAATGGCAACCATCTTCCTCAGCATCAACATCCTCAAAGAATGTGACTGTGAGCTACCACTACAGAAGCGGAAAAATAGAGCTTACAAAGCTGTCGTAGAAACCATTCAACACCTTTTGCCACTTGCCAGGTACAGTGAGCCTGGCGAAAGTCTTGATGTCAAGGAGGACGCCATCACTACACCAAGGCACTACTTCATGTCACTATATGGTCGAAGTGAATTTGATGACACCCTTGATGCACTGCGCACTCACCTATTTGCCGCCATAAAAGGATACATGTGGTACCTCCATGTGATATCTCCATAAAGGATACATGTGGTACCTCCCAACTACATAATTTTGCCTCAGATGGCTGTGTGCGAACGAGCACATCTGTCTCGGACAACATACCTAACTGCCAAGGAGTTCAGCAGACAGAGTCGATGGCAGGCTGGTTGCAACCATGATGCTGAAGGAATCCAAGCTAAGGGAATTCAAGCAGGCAAGATACTGCTGCTGCAAGAAAACCAAATGTCTTTGAAGTTGTTACTGTGCACGAACCAATGTGAAGTGTGTCATTGCATCTCTTTGCACCAGAGACCCCAACAGATGTTCAAGAGCTGAGCTAATGCTGGAGGATAGTGATGGTGATTGACTACTAATCAAGCCAAGTCTTGCATAGCAAAATGCACAGTCTGAGCATAGCATTATTATACATGTATATCTTTATGTGGTCGAGAGCCTCGATCAGGGCCCCAATTCCACATCAAGCAAAACACTTCGGATAAAAAAGATACATCTATTACACAAAAGTACAAACACAGAATTATGACATTCTTCAGCAGCGTGAATAGGCTTCGGGGATCTGATTCCGCATCAGATTAATTTTCTTGCAACAAATGAGTTGCATGCATAAATATGCATAAATCGTTTTCGCGATGATTCCGACCAAGGGACAAGCAGACCAGTTGTTCATCTTACCTAATGGGAAGACAAAATGTTTAAAAAAAATTTTTTTTTAATAATAAAAAAAAAAAAAAAATCTAAAATTTTCTTTTTTAAATATATATATATTTTAACTCACCTGGACTATGTCCAGCTGAGTTTTTGTCGACACCCAGTGTCCGTCGTCCATCGTCCATATGTCGTCTGTCTGTCTGTCTGTCGTCTGTAAACAATTCGACGTCTATGCTCTAAAAGTCACAAATATTGATCTCATTTGATGAAACTTGTTATGCAGCATCTTTAAGACATAAACTAGTTTGGGATTGCATTTGGGCGTTGAACGCCCAAAAATGGGCGTGGCAGGGCAGCCATATTGAAAAATCAATTTTTGTCAATCTGGTACTTCCTAATGTAGCTAGAAAGCTGAAACTTGGTGTGTAGATAGTATGTAACAAACCTCAACACATATATTACGGGTTTTGACGATGTCCGAAAAATGACCTCGTCGTGACCTATGACATGACTTGACCCATAAACATCAGTTTGTATGACGTCCAAGCTCTAAAAGTCACAAATACTGATCAAATTTGATTAAACTTGTGCCTTTTGCTTGCCACTTAAAGATATTTGAAAATTTTCATTTTTCTGGTTTCCATGGAAACAAATTGGACATAGTGCATTTTGTTTTGTTATACATTGTTTCCGGAGCAGAACTCAAAAACCGTTCAATATATCTTAAACTAACTTTGTACACATATTAGTTAGGTGCTGACCTGGTGCCTTTTGCCACTTAGGTCGGGCTCTATTCTAGGACAGTTATTGCACATTTTGTAACAAATCTTTGCATGTGCACTAACATGAAGATAAATTGGTACCTTTTGCTATATATGGCATTTTAATTTTTTTTTTTTTTCATGCCTCACATAAAACTCAATTTTTTCTAGTTTCCTGTTTAAACCTGAGATACCTTCAACGTTACCGTACCTCTTTAGCACACATAAACTATATCGTTTGTGGTTCTATTGTGCATATTCTAACCATATTGATATAGACCAGTTGAGTTCAGGTTCCCTGGAACCTCTAATTTTTAATTGTAACCCACTGTTACATATTTATGTGAATGTATGTGGATTACCATTCAGGTCTTTGCTTATCCGTGTGTAGTATATTAAGGGTTGTTGTGATTGGAGGGTCAGGAGCTCTTCTGAACAAGTGGCCGGAAACGGAAGTGACCGGAAACGGAAGAGAAAAAGACACGAGGAAAAGGGACGAGTAGTAGTCTTCCTCGCCCCGCTCCGACAAAAAGGTGGGATCGACCTTGCGCTGCGTGGAAAAGCGGCGTTCCGAAGCCTGTCTGGCGAGAGGAATTACCGGGACGTGTACCTGCCCGGTGGAGACGTCAAGTTGACGTGGGGCCATGCATCGACCCCGCGTCTGGCATCGTTCGCGGCACCGTCCAAACAGACGCGTGCGGGTCGCACGTTGGGGCCTAACGCGCCTTGCAAGCGGCGTGGGGTTTGGCTTGCTCTACCGTATCCGCTTCGCGTGGCCACGAGGGGCTGCAGCCACGGTGCCTGGTACGATACCTGCCCGGTGGAAACACGTCCACCCGGGGTTCGTTCAACCGCCCGAGTGCGGCGACGGCGACCATCATCTTGGTCAGGAGGGGCCCAGAGACATTGTGCGGGACCGAGACCAAAAGGGTGTCGTGAGTACTCACCGGGACACACATGTATAAGATGGCCATCTTAATCATAGGGAATTGATTGTGAATTGGGAATTGGTGATGATTGTGTATTGTTGATTGCTCGGGGAAAATCTCCGTGGTTGTGTCATTGAAAGTGTATGGTATCATTACCATTGGAAATATATCCTTGAACATCAGTTGTCTCCTGGGTGAAATTCATATGGATTGCGTGGCGAAAGCGCATATATAATACAGCTTGCTGGCGGAGTTCCTCTCACGGTCCGGGGGTCACCGAGACCAGGTATTCACCGAGGGGACCACGTAACACCCACTATTTAAAAAACACATACAAAAAGTGTAGGAGGTCATGTCAAATCCAATCCTTTTTATTTGGGTTTCTGACCTCCCCTCTGGTCTGGTGCTCCTGCCTCACACCTAGCTTGTCTTCACGCTGTTGAAACCAAAGCGTTCAGAATCATTGGAATCTCCCGCGATGAAGCTAACTCCAAGGGCCTTTCACTCACTCACCGCAGGCAGGTTGGTGGTCTTTCCGTCTTCTACCGACTCCTCTCTGGCCTTGCCCCCGCAGCTCTCTCTGGGCTCTGTCCCCCAAATATTCCTACAGGTCGCACAAGATCTGCCTGCAACCCTCTTCTGGTTAAACTGCCAAAATCAAGACTGTCTGCTCACCTTCACTCCTTCATTCCTCTTTTCTCCCGCCTCTGGAACAAACTCCCTCACTCTCTTCAATCCCACTCCACCCTCCAGGTCTTTAAAACATTGCTCTTCAGGCCACATCTACCAGGATCCTGGACTAAGACCAGAGGAACCAATATACCTGCGGATTTCGATTTGACAAGTAACACACAGACAGGTGAAACAGGTGAAAACAAATAGGTGAAAACAACCTCGACGCATCTTTGGTGGTAGAGGTAAAAACAAAACAAAAAAAAAACCCATCAATATCACAAACTAATATTTCACCAATGATGGCGAGTTTTGGGAAACTCACCAAGGATTTGCTTCCACCAATAAAATATTTTGGTATTTGTATTAACAGATTCAACAAGTTGCTTCTCTTTTAATTTAGTGACAGAAAAATCTGGCAAACATTATTTTTAGTGATTTTGACATTAATGTTGGAAAACGATTTTTCCCTTCTCTCCTATTCATTTTTGTCGGGGTTTGTTTGGTGTTATGATACCTGATACTCAGAAAATGATTAGTAAAAGTAAATAATTAATATATAAGAGCACCTCTTGGTCCACATCTACCAGGTTATTTTCATGTGGTCTGATTCAATTCCAACTCAGAGAATCGGTGATGCTGCTCTTGTCACTTCTGTTGGTGCTTCACAACCTGCTGTGCACTTCTAATTTAAAGGCTCCTTTGGTTTGGGAGACTGGAGGGAAGAGTAGATGGATGGTATTGGAAGAAAGCAGCCATATAAGGCTTCACACTGACATATACCATTTGATTGGCATGAAAACAGCTTTGGACATGCACATCGATCACGTCGTGCCAGCACCTGAACAAACCTCAATTTACTTTGCTTTTAATTTGCCTCAATCTATCGCTTAAGAGTTTGTGTTCTTTGACTTCCAAGTCACATAAGCCACTCAAACTTCCAAGGGCATTCATTCAAGGAACATTTCACTAACGGCTAGTAAAACAACAAGTTGCATCAAATATTGACCACATGAATACCCATCTTAAATACCCAATGCCCATAATAAAAATATACTTCATCAAATTAAAATCCACATTATTATTATTATTTTATAACTGATTGTTTCTGATAAATACATGGCTATCTCACATTCAGACAGCACTTGATTGGAGTACGCAAAAGTATTTTAAGGTCAACACACCTTGGGTGTTAATGGCAGTTCTGGCGCAAATGTCAGAATCTGATACTGATCCTTATTCACTGGGAGTTGAATGGGATTATAAATGGGAAGCTGAACTTTAGATTTGGCATCACGATCCATCTTTATATAAAGTTGTGTCACAATGTGTAGCCTGCTTTACTTCTCATGGACTCAACTATTCTGACCCATTTCAAGCAACCACAGTGAGTGAAAGAGGGTTTTATAAGGTTTTTGTTTTCAATCTCCCAAACTCTCTTCTTACTGTATCCGTGGACACATCCATGCATGGCTTGTGGACTTCCTCTACGGTCGTAGGCAACGTGTGGCCCTGAAGGGAATTCTCTCATCTCCTGTTTCCTGTTCAGGCTGGAGTTCCCCCAACGTAGTGTTCTAGGCCCTGTGCTTTTTCTGGTCTTCATCAATGATCTCTCCGACTCTCTGGAAAATCCTCTCTATCTCTTTACTGATGACTCCATTCTCTGCCGCTCCATACCTCATCCCTCAGATCGGCAGTCTGCAGCCTCCTCACTCTCTGCAGACCTGAACAAAATCACAAACTGGTCAAACAAGTGGAACATGTCTTTCAATCCTGACAAATCTCACACTCTTACTATGTCTCTCCGAAAAGACCATCTGGACAACCCTTCCATTTAATTTCTCAACAATCCTCTCCAAGAAGTTCTATCACTCAAGCTTTTGGGTCTCACCATCTGCCATGATCTTTCCTGGGAAAACCACACTCCAAGCTTTGTATGTGTTGAGGAGCTCAGCAGTGATCAGAAAGGACTTCACCAGACGGAGGATGCCCCGTCGGCGACTGGCTTTGGAGGCTACAAACTCCCACGCCTCCAAAGCCAGTCGCCGACTGGGCATCCTCCGTCTGGTGAAGTCCTTTCCGGCCACTTCTGAGCTCCTCACCACGTACAAAGCTTTCATCCACAGCTCGATGGAATACTGCTCTCTCCTCTGGGCTGGTGCTCCTGCCTCACACCTAGCTCGGCTTCACGCTGTAGAAACCAAAGCTTTCAGAGTCATTGGAATCTCCCACGATGAAGCTGATTCTGAGGGTCTTTCACTCGCTCACTGCAGGCAGGTTGGTGGGCTTTCTGCTCACCTTCACTTTTTCATTCCTCTTTTCCCCCGCCTCTGAAACAAACTCCCACACTCTCTTCAATCCCACTCCTCCCTCCAGGTCTTTAAAACAGCTGTTCACCATCATCTCATATCTTCCCCCATCCAAAACCATGATCTTTTCTACCCCCCCCCCAAAACACCCGAAATACACCTCTTTCAATCTTCAACACTTCTTTCCTGAAACTCCTAGTAGTGTTCATTTGCTTTATGCAATGTACCCCTCCACCCCCCCCCCCCCTCTCTCCCACAACCCTCTCCCTGCCACAGATCTACCGACATCCCTGTTCTCTACTGTTGTTGTGCTTGTATGCTTCCTTCTCTCTTCCCATCTTGTCTCCCGCTTCCTTTATTATATGTGTTATGTGTCCGTGCATGTTTCCATGTTTACTGTGTTAGCTCTTACATGAGCCTTGACTCTCCACACAAAAAAAATAAAAAAATCCAATATGGCTACTGAACCACGTGACCGATGACATCATCAATTTTATTTTGTTGACAAAATTATCCCGATGTCACCCTCAATTTTCATACTGATCGGATAAAGCGTTCTACATGTCGAATTATGACATCATAATGAAGGCATGGATGACGTCATTGTTAACAACACTTAATCCCTATGGGGAGTACTTGACATATGCCAAGTTTCAAATTTTTCCATGGAGCGGTTTCAGAGAAAAACAGTTCCAAAGTTTTTCCTTTTTTCCAAGATGGCTGCCACACCATGTGACCTACAACGTCATAATTTTAGTTTTAAAAAAATCTACATGAGTGAAGTCACTCCGATGGTGAAAATTTACTTTGAACTGGACAAGCGGTTGCAGAAAAAATGATTTTTAAAAGAAAGGAAATGTTCACTAACGCTAGAAGTATAATCCTTACTATAATTCACAGACTGATGTTTGTTTGTTACTTTACATTGTAAACTAAGTACTGGAACTGTATATTGGTTGGTCACGTGTGTTATTCTGTCTGTCTGCTTGTCTGTTTGTATGTCGATCGCCTACAGGTCACAATTTTAAACCGATATTCACGAAACTTCACCAAATCGTACAGTTGGTCATAAGGAATAAGTCTATTGATTTTGAGTTCAAAAGGTCAACATAGGCCAAAGGTCACAAACTTTGTCACATTTCTAAAATCCTCAATTCTCATCCGATTGACTTGAAATTTGAGCAAGATTTGCCTATTACGTCACTGAATTCAACCAGCAATTATTTTTAAGGTCAAATTTGTTTTAGGGATTTCACAAGTACAAATGCTGAGCATGACATCTTTCTTGTTAGTTTGTGTGTGTGTGGTTGTCGTGCTACTCCTAAGAGTTCTGGCCCAATTACACCCAGACTTGCTACGTGGGATCAGCATTAGCCCAATGAGTGCATGGGTGTGTTTTATCTTTGGCAATGGTTTTGGGGTTGAGGGGCGCAATATGTCTCTATGTAAATGTGTATCGTGTGGCGCCGCTCCAGGTGGGAGAGGGTATTGCAAGTCTCTCCCTTTAGACTTTAGAGTATTGTACAGTGTTCCTGGCTCTACATTTTTCAGTGCAGTGAGGTGTTTTGAATTAAAAGCAGTAGCTGTCATGTTTTTGCTTCATGCACGTAATCCGGGTTATCTTTTTTTTGTTTTTGAGAGTAAGCTGTCAGTTGTCTATAGACTGCCGAAACAAAGGTATGTGTCAGAAGAACTTGTTTTAAAAGGTATGTGTCAGAAGAACTTGTTTTAAAAGGTATGTGTCAGAAGAACTTGTTTTAAAAGGTATGTGTCAGAACAACTTGTTGCATCCCTGGACCAAGATCGCCCTTAGGGCAGGTACTCTGCTGTTATACAATGATAAACAGAAGAAAATCAATAGGTTACCAGCTTTGGAAGGCTTGGTACCCTAATAATATCTTTATCTACTACTACATCTTTAACGCCCCTATGGTCCCATTCCATCCTACCTTTTTGTGGGATCGATTAGGAAACGATTTTGTCCCAAGTCTTTCACGAACTGGCTGGACAGTGCTTACGTTCGACTGAAGATGACAGGAGTTTGTAGAAACTAGAACAGTATTTGTCAACCGATATGCCTCCACCCACATTATTACATCATTATCCATACTTGTACCAAGTTTGATTAAATTCCCCTTCAGCTGTTCTCAAGTTCAACATTTTTACCTGACATGACCTCTAACCTCTAACATCAGAGCATCCACTGATGTCGAAATCTAATCGGTTCATAATTTCATCACAATATATACTTCTACCAAGTTTGGTCAAAAATCTCGTCACTGGTTGACAAGTTAGCTCGGCAACAGAATGTATTACCTAATGAGTCCTCTGACCTTTTCCCCCTATAATCGAATTGGTTCATCTTTGCATCGTTTACATTATACGTACCAGCACTTGTACCAAGTTTGACTTCGTTCCCTTCAGCCGTTCTTAGGTTATCGCAGTAATGAAAACCTATTACATACTTTGACCTTGGACCTCCGACCTCTTGACCCCAAAACAAATCAGTTCATCTTTACATCATCATCCATACTTGTACAAACTTTGGTCAAAATCCCATCGCTGGTTCACTTAAGTTATCGCGGCAACAGAATTTTTACCTCACATGACCTCTGACCTTTGACCTCCAGACCCCTAAATCTAATCAGTTCATCTTTACATCATTATACATGCCTTACAAAGTTTGACTTAGATCATCTCCCAAACCCATCCCTCTCTGTACCCACCGTACCCAGTCGTACCCAGCTGCTCCTGGACTCTGTGTCCTTTCCTCCTGACAAGGTGGAAAAGTTTCTGTCAACCCTCGACTCTGATTCTGCAACTGGTCCTGACGGCATCAGCCCACGGGTCCTAAAATCATGTTCTTCCGCTCTTTCACTCCCTTTCTCTGTTCTCTTCACCCTCTCTTTTGCTCAAGGTCATCTGCCATCTGCTTGGAAATCAGCCAACATCACCGCTTTGCACAAAAAAGGTGCAAAAACAGATCCTAGCAACTACAGACCAATCAGCCTTCTCCCAATTATCAGCAAAGTCATGGAATCCATCATTGCTTCAGATATGAAATCTTTCCTCTTCTCCAATGGCTTGATCTCTGACCATCAATTTGGTTTCAGACCTGGTCACTCTACTTTGGACATGCTGCTTCTGCTTTCTCAACAATGGATGGAGGTCCTCAACGCCAAACAGGAAATTAGAGCTGTCTCCCTTGACATTTCACGTGCCTTCGATACGGCCTGGCACCCCGCTCTGCTCACCAAACTCTCCTCCATTGGTATCCATGGAAATCTCCACGCATGGCTGGCGGACTTCCTCTCTAGTCGTAGTCAACGTGTGGCCCTGAATGGGTTTCTCTCATCTCCTCTTCCTGTTCAGGCTGGAGTTCCCCAAGGCAGTGTTCTGGGCCCTGTGCTTTTTCTGGTCTTCATCAATGATCTCTCTGACTCTCTTGAAAATCCTCTCTATCTCTTTGCTGACGACTCTACTCTCTGTCGCTTCATTCCTCATCCCTCAGATCGGCAGTCTGCAGCCTCCTCACTCTCTGCAGACCTGGACAAAATCACAGACTGGGCAAACAAGTGGAACATGTCTTTCAATACTGACAAATCTCACACTCTTACGATGTCTCTCCGAAAAGACCGACTGGACAACCCTCCCATCCACTTTCTGAATAATCCTCTCCAAGAAGTTCTGTCACTCAAGCTTTTGGGTCTCACTATCTGCCATGATCTTTCCTGGGAAAACCACATTTCAAATCTGGCCTCCAAAGCCAGTCGCCGACTGGGCATCCTCCGTTGTGCGAAGTCCTTCCTTGGTACACCTGAGCTCCTCACCACTTACAAGGCTTTCATCCGCAGCTCTATGGAATACCGCTCTCCGCTCTGGTCTGGTGCTCCTGCCTCACACCTAGCTCGTCTTCATGCTGTTGAAACCAAAGCGTTCAGAATCATTGGAATCTCCCGCGATGAAGCTAACTCCAAGGGCCTTTCACTCACTCACCGCAGGCAGGTTGGTGGTCTTTCCGTCTTCTACGGACTCCTCTCTGGCCTTGCCCCCCCAGCTCTCTCTGGGCTCTGTTCCCCAAATATTCCTACAGGTCGCACAAGATCTGCCTGCAACCCTCTTATGGTTAAACTGCCAAAATCAAGACTCTCTGCTCACCTTCACTCCTTCATTCCTCTTTTCTCCCGCCTCTGGAACAAACTCCCTCACTCTCTTCAATCCCACTCCACCCTCCATGTCTTTAAAACAGCTGTTCACCACCATCTCTTATCTTCCCCCATCCAAAACCTTGATCTTTTCTACCCCTGCTAATTTCATCCAAAATCCTACACTTCTTTTTTTTGGAAATACCAACTTCTGTCCTGGAAGTCTTTGGTCCCCTTGTGTTTTATACATCTCCCTCCCCCCCACCCCCCTGCCACGCCTCCTCCCCCCAAGCCCTCTCCCTCCCACACTTCTCCCTGCTCTCAAATGTTGTGCTTGTGTGCTTCCCCTTCTCTCCCCATCTTGTCTTCCGCTCCCTCTTTTTATATATTTTGTTTGTCTGGTTGATTTGTTTGTGAAATAAATGTCAGCTCTTTCACGAGCCTCGATTCAGCATACAAAAAAAATAAAAAAAATACAGCCAATCTCAAGTTATCGCAGTAATGAAAACCGGTAATGACGAATGGACAGATGCACGGACGGACACACGGACAGCCGGACGGACGGACAAACGACAAACATTATGCCTGCGGTGACGTCGTCGGTGGAGGCATAAAATTTTAAGGTTGACGGCGAAGGCGATAACTATCCTCCTGTAAGTTATTCTTCGCGAAAGACATTAGGGATCTTGAACGTCCAACTAATGGCAGCAGATGAGTTGAATTCATCCATCATATACTGTGTAACTGTTTTCCTCCCCAGTGAAATTGAGATTACATTTTCAGACATTTGGATCAAAAATGGCTGCACGATGGTCCAAAACAGCCTGTCGGGCACACTCAAGTCAGACATTGGATCACAAATGGCTGCAGGATGGTCCAAAACAGCCTGTCTGGCACACTCTGAAGTCAGACATTGGATCACAAATGGCTGCACGATGGTCCAAAACAGCCTGTCGGGCACACTCAAGTCAGACATTGGATCACAAATGGCTGCAGGATGGTCCAAAACAGCCTGTCCACGGAGGTATATAAAAATATACCTCCGTGAGCCTGTCGGGCACACTCTGAAGTCAGACATTTGGATCAAAAATGGCTGCATCTTTGGCCATTTACCGAATTTCTCTCTTGAAGAACAAAATGGATTTAAAATCGTACGTTATGTGAAATATTTTCTGTGTTTGTTAATTCCAATATTTCGCGAAGACAATGTTTTGCAGGACTCGGCAGAAAACAAAAGGAAGAGGCATCGGAATCGAGTGACGACATAGGTACCACGTGACATGGGAAAAGTATTAAAGTAATAATGTGCGGGCTCTTTGAGCGGATCTATGTATGGCGGAAGGGAAGAGTGGTTCTGGTTTGTAACGAGGTGATAGAATAGACAAAATGAAGAGCATGCAGCAGAAGAGCCCGAATGCGCAGCCTGGAGCGGCAGTGCCCCCGGGGCATGTCCGGACGAACGAGAAATGGCGCGGATCGGTGATCGTGCAAGCGCTGCAAGGTACGAGGGTGGTGGTGGTGAGAGCAGAGCCTCCGCTGGGTATGTGGGTGGTGGTGAGAGCAGAGCCTTCGCTGGGTATGTGGGTGGTGGTGAGAGCAGAGCCTCCGCTGGGTATGTGGGTGGTGGTGAGAGCAGAGCCTCCGCTGGGTATGTGGGTGGTGGTGAGAGCAGAGCCTTCGCTGGGTATGTGGGTGGTGGTGAGAGCAGAGCCTTCGCTGGGTATGTGGGTGGTGGTGAGAGCAGAGCCTTCGCTGGGTATGTGGGTGGTGGTGAGAGCAGAGCCGCCGCTGGGTATGTGGGTGGTGGTGAGAGCAGAGCCCCCGCTGGGTATGTGGGTGGTGGTGAGAGCAGAGCCCCCGCTGGGTATGTGGGTGGTGGTGAGAGCAGAGCCCCCGCTGGGTATGTGGGTGGTGGTGAGAGCAGAGCCTCCGCTGGGTATGTGGGTGGTGGTGAGAGCAGCACCTCCGCTGGGTATGTGGGTGGTGGTGAGAGCAGAGCCCCCGCTCGCTGGGTATGTGGGTGGTGGTGAGAGCAGTACCTCCGCTGGGTATGTGGGTGGTGGTGAGAGCAGTACCTCCGCTGGGTATGTGGGTGGTGGTGAGAGCAGAGCCTCCGCTGGGTATGTGGGTGGTGGTGAGAGCAGAGGCCAGAGCCCCCGCTGGGTATGTGGGTGGTGGTGAGAGCAGAGCCCCCGCTGGGTATGTGGGTGGTGGTGAGAGCAGAGCCCCCGCTGGGTATGTGGGTGGTGGTGAGAGCAGAGCCCCCGCTGGGTATGTGGGTGGTGGTGAGAGCAGCACCTTCGCTGGGTATGTGGGTGGTGGTGAGAGCAGCACCTCCGCTGGGTATGTGGGTGGCCCCCTGCAAACCTCATTTGGGGGGGCCCTTTCTACTGGTGGGCTAATAATATGGAGACATCTTCAGGCGAAGAATGCATTCATATCTCGGTTCCGGAGGGATTACTGAAGTTTTAGAATGACCAGCTCTGTCTGTCTCTGTCTCTGCGTGTATCACTATCTGTCTTTCCATACCATCGTGGGTCATGTATTGTCATATCTCGGCTATGCCCGGACAGATTGTAACCAAACTCGATAGGACAGTAGTGTGGGTCAACCAGAGTGTGATATGTGGCCAACAACGAACTAAGTCCAAATTCATTATTTGCCAGGATAACTCATGTGGGCCGAATACCAAGTATGTGAAGAAAGATAACGCTGACTGACGTCCAAAAGGTACTTCCGCAAGATGGAGGAAATGACGTAAAATCGAGTAAATAATTCACAGTAAATTTCATTCGATTTAATTTGAGGTCGTTGGAAAACTTTTTAACAAGTAATAAAAACAAGTAATAAAAACATGTAAAAAAGAAAAAGGATGTAGGGATGTTACTGGAAAAAAGTATGGAAACAAGAAGAAATCAAAACTGCGAGCAGTGATGCCCCGGGGACCAAGACGTCCCATTCTGATTGGGCAAGTGTGCAAAAACGTCCTTGACAACGGCAGCCCGGACCCAATTATGCAATGTTTGAACTCATCTCCTCTTCCTGTTCAGGCTGGAGTTCCCCAAGGTAGTGTTCTGGGCCCTGTACTTTTTCTGGTCTTCATCAATGATCTCTCTGACTCTCTGGAAAATCCTCTCTATCTCTTTGCTGATGACTCTACTCTCTGCCGCTCCATTCCTCATCCCTCAGATCGGCAGTCTGCAGCCTCCTCACTCTCTGCAGACCTGGACAAAATCACAGACTGGGCAAACAAGTGGAACATTAAAAAAAACCCATTTAAAACATAAAAAAAACAAACATTAAAATTCATTTTAAAAACATTAAAAAAAAAATACACCCAGTCCCAGACCCCATTTTCAATTGTCATTTTTGCAAGTCCCAGTCCTCTCACTCTGGTCTGGAAAGTGAAAGGTCTGCAACAAACTCCCTCACTCTCTTCAATCCCACTCCTCCCTCCAGGTCTTTAAAACAGCTGTTTACCACCATCTCTTATCTTCCCCCATCCAAAACCTTGATCTTTTCTACCCCCGTTGATTCACCCCAGATACACTTTTTTTTGAAATCCCGACTTCTTTCTCTCCTGGAAGTTCTAGCAGTGCCCATGTGTTTTATACCTTCCCCCCCCCCCCCCCCACCCTCACCATGCCTCCTCCCTCCAAGACCTCTCCCTCCCACAGATCTTCCGTTGTCCCTGTTCTCTGCTGTTGTACTTGTGTGCTTCCCTCTCTCTCCCCATCTTGTCTCCCGCTCCATTTATTGTATGTTTTGTGTGTCCGTTTGTCTTTGGTTTTTTTGTGATGGATGTTAGCTCTTACACGAGCCTCGATCTTGTATACAAAAACAAAAAACAAACAAAAAAAGACATGTCTTTCAATCCTGAGAAATCTCACACTCTTACTATGTCTCTCCGAAAAGACCGACTGGACAACCCTCCCATCTACTTTCTCAACAATCCTCTCCAAGAAGTTCTGTCGCTCAAGCTTTTGGGTCTCACTATCTGCCATGATCTTTCTTGGGAAAACCACATTTCCAAGCTGGCCTCCAAAGCCAGTCGCTGACTGGGCATCCTCCGTCGTGCGAAGTCCTTTCTGGGCACTTCTGACCTCCTCACCACATAGAAAAGCTTTCATCCGCAGCTCAATGGAATACTGTTCTCCCCTATGGGCCGGTGCTCCTGCCTCACACCTAGCTCGGCTTCACGCTGTTGAATCCAAAGCTTTCAGAATCATTGGAATCTCCCGCGATGAAGCTCATTGTAGGCAGGTTGGTGGTCTTACTGTCTTCTACCGACTCTTATCCGGCCTATCCCCCCCAGCCCTGTCTGTGCTCTGTCCCCCAAATATTCCTACAGGTCACACAAGATCTGCCAGCAACCCTCTTATGGTGAAACTGCCAAAATCAAGACTCTCTGCTCACCTTCACTGCTTCATTCCTCTTTTCTCCCGCCTCTGGAACAAACTCCCTCACTGTCTTCAATCCCACTCCTCCCTCCAGGTCTTTAAAACAGCTGTTCACCACCATCTCTTATCTGCCCCCCATCCAGAACCTTGATCTTTTCTACCCCCGTTAATTCACACCAGATCCACTTTTTTGAAATTCCGACTTCTTTCCTGGAAGTCCTAGCAGTGTCCATGTGGTTTTTACCTCTCCCACCCCCACCCCCTTCCCATGCCTCGACTCCCCAAGCCCTCTCCCTCCCACAGATCTCCTGATGTCCCTGCTCTCCATCTTGTCTCCTGCTACCTTTATCATATGTTTTATGTGTCAGTTTGTCTTTTTGTGATCAATGTTAGCTCTTACACGAGCCTCGATCTTGCATGCAAAAAAAATAAAAAAATAAATAATCTATCTGTAAATCTCAACGAGGATGAAAAATAGTAAAACAGACGAAAACCGGACCTTTCATGGCAGAGTTGTTGTTGTTGTTGTTGTTTATGTGGTCCTTCTGTGTCTGTCACGCTTTATTCTAAAATCATAAATGATTCCTGTTACCACACATTAAACATCTTCTTCATCAAATTCAGAAAGATTGACGAAATTTTAAAATACAAACCTGTATCGTTGTTTAAACAGACTGATTTTTTTTTTTTTCCAAGTATAATCGCTCATTTGGGGACCGAGTCCTATAAGAGACTTGGTCTCCCTTTGTTGTAGGACCTATTATTATTCTTTCCGCCAAATTTTGTGGAAGCTGCAGCGTCGGCACTTTTGCTCCGATCAACGATCAAGTTGAAACTTTCCAGGAATGTTAGGGCCAATGGGAATTGATGCCATCTTTTTTCCAAATTTTGATTTTGCAATCACTATGGCAACTAGCTTGGATTTAAGCGAAAACTTTAAAGATCTTCTTCTTCGAAACCCCAAATGGTTCCAAACCAAGGAAGGACTTCGCACGACGGAGGATGCCCAGTCGGCGACTGGCTTTGGAGGCCAGATTGGAAATGTGGTTTTCCCAGGAAAGATCATGGCAGATAGTGAGACCCAAAAGCTTGAGTGACAGAACTTCTTGGAGAGGATTGTTGAGAAAGTGGATGGGAGGGTTGTCCAGTCATGTGGTTGTGGTTGCCATGTGAAGTATACCATGTGGTTGTGAAGTGCAATATGAAGTCTAATATTAAACCCGTCAGTGAAGCGATTGGGAGCCGGTAGATATGCATGGCTAGTGTTATTGGAAACGTCTATGTCGCACAACTGGACTATCAAGATGCTTTAGCTGATGTGGGAGGCCCCCAGCGGTTGCGGGATCCGCGGGCACCCAACGGAGGCTCTGGCGTGAGAGTCTCCACTTGGGACTTGGGTCGCTTTGCCAACACAGACATAAATATTTCCGCGATATTATTGTTTCGTTTCGGTATAAACAGCGAGTTATGTTTTATATGTAACTCTTGAAACGCACATTCAATGTAA
Source organism: Myxine glutinosa (assembly GCF_964187855.1). NCBI lineage: Eukaryota > Metazoa > Chordata > Myxini > Myxiniformes > Myxinidae > Myxine > Myxine glutinosa. The sequence goes on from NC_136269.1 coordinate 96,951,592, forward strand.
TAACCTTCGGGCAATTTAACACTAACAGCTTGTGCCGTGGAAGTTACACGAGTCTGTTGTTGGACACGAAGAAAAGACTCAATTATAAAATTGAACCAACGGCCCCATTCATTCACCCTGTCGCGTCCACCCCCACCACTCTTTCGTGCTGCTCCTCCACCCTCACCACTCTTTCGTGCTGCTCCTCCACCCCCACCACTCTTTCGTGCTGCTCCTCCTCTCCACCACTCTTTCGTGCTGCTCCTCTCCACCACTCTTTCGTGCTGCCCTCCATCTCCACCACTCTTTCATGCTGCCCTCCATCTCCACCACTCTTTCATGCTGCCCTCCATCTCCACCACTCTTTCGTGCTGCCCTCCATCTCCACCACTCTTTCATGCTGCCCTCCATCTCCACCACTCTTTCGTGCTGCTCCTCCTCTCCACCACTCTTTCGTGCTGCTCCTCCTCTCCACCACTCTTTCGTGCTGCTCCTCCTCTCCACCACTCTTTCGTGCTGCCCTCCATCTCCACCACTCTTTCATGCTGCCCTCCATCTCCACCACTCTTTCATGCTGCCCCTCCCCTCTCCACCACTCTTTCGTGCTGCTCCTCCTCTCCACCACTCTTTCGTGCTGCTCCTCCTCTCCACCACTCTTTCGTGCTGCCCCTCCCCTCTCCACCACTCTTTCGTGCTGCCCCTCCCCTCTCCACCACTCTTTCGTGCTGCCCTCCATCTCCACCACTCTTTCGTGCTGCTCCTCCTCTCCACCACTCTTTCATGCTGCCCCTCCCCTCTCCACCACTCTTTCGTGCTGCCCTCCATCTCCACCACTCTTTCGTGCTGCTCCTCCTCTCCACCACTCTTTCGTGCTGCTCCTCCTCTCCACCACTCTTTCGTGCTGCCCTCCATCTCCACCACTCTTTCATGCTGCCCTCCATCTCCACCACTCTTTCATGCTGCCCCTCCCCTCTCCACCACTCTTTCGTGCTGCTCCTCCTCTCCACCACTCTTTCGTGCTGCTCCTCCTCTCCACCACTCTTTCGTGCTGCTCCTCCTCTCCACCACTCTTTCGTGCTGCTCCTCCTCTCCACCACTCTTTCGTGCTGCTCCTCCTCTCCACCACTCTTTCGTGCTGCCCTCCATCTCCACCACTCTTTCGTGCTGCCCTCCATCTCCACCACTCTTTCGTGCTGCCCTCCCTCTCCACCACTGTTTCATTCTCCCGATTTCGTGATTTCGTGAAATAAACTGCAAGGTATGGTGTGAAAACATCCAAGAGCCAAATTTACAAAAGGCGTTTAGCGGGCGTCTTGCTAACACACGTCTAACCCTTAATCGCGGACAAAAAGATTGTTGTATGCGCCAGCTATTCGCTTGTCTAAACAGCAATCTATGAAGGAAGGAAGATAAACATCCATTTAGTTGTGCATGTTTAAACATCTAATTAGCCTGTGAAACACCGCCCGCCCGTATCTCCAACATCCAATTGAAATGAGGCACTTGCAGAGAATCAAAATGCTGCGGACATGGGTTGGAGGGGATTCAGCCCATCGTTCCTCATCCTCGGTCGATCCAGGTCATCTGGCACTAGATTCAGCATCAAACAAAACGATTCCATCGAGATATCCGTCCATCCCTCCTCCCTCTCATCCATCCACACATCCCTCCAACCATTGATCATGGAAAAGACAACCTGTGAATGTGTGCAATCTCTGTATCCGACCTATGCTTCCCACATGTGTGCCACTCGGGGTAATCTGGATTGAAATGATCGATGATGGTTATTGAAACATCTCTCATGTTTTATGTTTGGGTTGTATACACGGTGTAAAATTAATTAGCCGCTGTCTATTTATTATGTATGCAGATTTGTTGACGCTTTGCCTCTCCTTCCACCCCCTTATAGTTATCCTAAAGTTAACTTAACGTGCCAGGAAGTATATGAGAGCACAACTGCAGTTCTAACTCGACAACTTTTGCCTATTATTCTTGCTTCAAGGTCTTAAACGTACTCTTAAATGTACCCTCGCCAACGTGTAAAAGTTTCTTTGTTATTTAAACGCTTGTGATTAGGTTTTGATTGCGCATTACATAATCGCTCTTCGGCAATTGGCGACTAACTTTGAATGGGTGATCATGTTGTGATTAGCGATTCTATACCCGGCTAACTCTTAAATTTCATAATTTCAGCCCTGTATGTTGTTGTTCCTCTTTCATGATCTCCACAAATGATGCTTAATCTTAGTTTGAGATGGAGAAGGTAAAATTAGGATAACAGCTTGGAAAAATCCTTGAAAACAATATAACTGGAAGTTTATAGAGATGGATCCTCAAAAAAACACCTCGAGCAAAAATCTTAAACTAGTTTTGTGGAAACCAGTGGCGTACGTGTCCATTTGTTATTTATCCCCATACTTTTTTTTTAAAATGGGGGGATATTGTAATCTGTGTCGGTGTCTGTCCGTCATACTATCTTTTCCGAAACGATTGGACAGAAATTCACCAAACCGGGTAGTTATGATCACCACATGGCACGAAGGTGCAAGAGCTGTATCATTTTTGGCCCCGACCGCTGGGGTGGGATCAAAAGGTCAAATGCCAAAAAATGCAATTTCTGGCACATTTTAAAACATTTTTAAATAAAACTTTGTATATGCGATCAACATTGGGGGACGCATGAAATATTTAACGTGTGTTTTTTGGATTTGACCCCTGGTTCATGCTCCAGGAGGGGTGACGGGGGTCAAAAATTTGGGGGAAATTTTTTCAACTCAAAATTTGATGTTGGTTCATTCATGGTGGAACTTCTTGCCATCTTTCAACTTTGCTTTGGATGAGAAACGTGGGAATTGTCGATGGCATGCCATCAATTTCGCTCTTGTTTTATATTTTATTTGCTTTTTTAACCACGTGATGAATATTCCTTTGTTGAAGTATTCTATTTTTTATTGAGTAAAGGTAATCGTCATCTGCTCATAAAAAAAAACATCATTCCAGAGATCTTCACGTGGTTACAATATTTAATCATTAAGCTGCATATGTTCTATTTACTGTAACCTTTTATGGTCCATCTACATATTATAAGGACATGTTATGGGGGATCTAAAGGAAGAGGAGGAGGATGAGGAAGTGGAGAGGGGTGGAAAGGAACAGTGAAGGGGAGAGGGAAGGCAAGCAGGGAACTGTTTCTTTCATCAACCATTGTTCTACTTGGCTGCTGATACAGATTGACATTAGCTTTCACCAGCAAGACTGGTTCTTCTTCATTATATCTGGGGGTGGTAAATTGAGAGGAAATAAAGGCAGTGCGCTCCACTATCAAGGAGGAATGACTTACTGGCAAACTTTCAAAAGTACAAATGTTATGCTAATGAACTGCAATTAACTCCTCCTCTCCATTCCCCTGTCAAATTTTCAGCATGATTATAGCTCACCAGCAAATCTCATAAGAATCGATGAAATCAAAAATTCAGCACAAATGGTGGTAGGATGGAATAATGTGGGGAAAGCGGAGGCATCGGCAGCTGGGGGCCGGGAGGTGTTTCGAGTGCATTTTGAATGGAAATCTTGAACTGCAACAGGTGAACTTGTAATGGGCAATCGGGAAAAACAAGGGAAATGAATAGTCTCTGAAGTTGTACTCGCTTTCAAGTTTTCTATTGAAAATGTTCCTCGGTCAAATGTATTTCCTGCCTTAGCAGAAGCAGTTTAATACACGGACCAACTGGGCCTGGGGGAAAAAAACAATATGCTACTTCAATGGTGGGAAAAACTTAGATAGATTTGGTCAACTTATTAATGACTGAATACAATTTTCAAGTGTTTGAAACAACACCAAAACTTTTTATATTGTCGTAGGCAGGCATCATACTATTTGTATACACTCTACTGTGACAGCCACACACGCACAGTCACATGACGCACACTTCTAATGACACGCCGTGATTGGACCGATACAAAATTTGAACACGACACGTGCGTCAGAATTCAGACGGTAAAAAAGAACTGGCAGGCATTATTGGTTTACAAAACATTCAGTAATCGATATGGGTCGGTGTCACCGTTACCCAAGCAGGAGCGCTAAGAGGCAATGAAAGGGATTTCTCTGCTTCAAAAGATACCAGAAATTAATCGGTAATTCAAGGAGACAGAAACAAGAAACGGTTGCTGAAGATGAAGACACTGGTTCAGCAAACCATGAGGAAGAAGCTGCAGATCACGGTGAGCCGGGACTGAGCGATGCCGGTGAAACGAAACAATAACTGCAGAACTGCAACAAGCCAAATCTTTTTCAGTGATTGTGGATTCAACGCTAGATTTACGACGTGTTGGTCAGCTGACTTTCATGCTAAGATTTGTTAATTCAAAAGGGCAAATGATGTAATGATTTGTTGGATTTGAGCCATTGGAGAATCGTACAGGACCAAGACTTGCTGACTGTGTACCTGGAATAATAAACAATTTCGGTTTGGACATCTCTAATCGCTGTGTTCAATCGCATGACAATTCCAGCGACATGTCAGGGATGATCAGGTGCATCTAAATCCATTCCCATAGGGAACAGGCGTTTCTATTTCGTTAAATCTAGTGGGAGTTAACAGTGTTAACAACAGCTGTTCAAATGCTGCTCATTTTTCTGGTTTCTGCAGTCGATTATGTGCTTTCTCCTCAGCATCCACATATCGCTGGAAACAGGTTTTCCATAATGATGGGTGGCCAATCATTCTTGACACCGGAAAATCTGTCCGACACACAATATGGAGCAGTTAAGCAAATTCTACAAAGGCTCTGTCAGAAGTACGATACAATTTGGCAAGAGATGGGAGGAAAACGTGGTCAATTGGTATGAATCACCAACTTCTCAGATTGTCCCCACCCCGAAACCATGATCTTTTCTACATTATCTTTTCTACCGTCGTTAACTCTCCCCTCCCACCAAAACCCCACTCCACCCAAATTTCCAGTTTTCCTTCCTGAGAGATTCCTTCTGATTCCGTCTTGTCCCCATGCACCCTCTCATGCCCCCCCATTCCTCCCCACACTCATGGTATGTCCGCCTCGCTCTGTCTTGCCCTCCGGCTCTGCTGTTGCAGTTTGAAGAAAAATAACTTTGGCCTGAATATACAGTTCAGTTACCGAGATCTCTTGAATCATTTGTGGCTTCTCTGAGAGATCAATTCCAGAACTTTGTGAATGCTGCCCAAAAATGCATGCAAGACTGTTTCACAGAAGTATCAAAGTGGTTATTATAAAGAAGTAATATGTATACAAAGAAGTATCAAAGTATCAAATGAGTCATACCCGAAAAGGAAAGCGGTTTGCGGATTAATTAGAAGAGCGTGGGACCTTAGGAGAAGCCAAACGTTTATCATGGAGAAATTTCATGTTGTAATTGACCAGTTTTTAGCAAGTCTTCATCACGGACTGGTTGTTTATAGCATGCGGAATGACTGTTTTGGAGTACTGTTAGAACACACTTGATGGGCATCGCTGACATGCCCAAGCACACCACTGAACTTGCTGCAGTTTCTCCCCAATGACTTTATAGAGATTTTTTTTTCTGATGAACTTGTATGAGCTGGACAAATCCTATGAGCTGGACAAATCCTATGAGCTGGACTATATAAAATAAAAAAAACACCTTTAGAGGCCATTTCCCCCCGCAAAGCGGGGGTTGGCGTTTTTCGGGCACCGTGGTTGTTGTTTTTGTTGGTCCCCTTTTTGAAGCAATGTTTTACGGCCGGATGCCCTTCCCGCCGCCAACCCTGTTTGTCGCCTTTTACGACACAGGGAATTACCAGTGAACTGGTGCTCAATTAGCCGACCTCGGAAGGATGAACAGGCTGAGTCAACCCCCCTGGCGTTAATTCAGCAATCGACCGGGATTCAAACCCAGGATCCTAGGATCCTAAGCTGGCACCCTAGCCGCTAAACCAACACCAGGCTGACTATGAGCTGGACAAATCTGCAACCAAATTGTTGCACGCTAGAAGTAAAAACATTTGCCTTTGGTCAACATTTCCTAATGTGTACATTTCTCTTGGAATATTTCTGACACTACTTGTTACTTCTGCCACCAAAGGTGTTTTCACGTCTTTTTTTTCTCTCCCTCTCCTTCCCCGCTCTTTCATGCTCAATCCCTCTCTGTGTTTGGTTTGTCTGTGAGCAGGATATCTCAAAAGGTTGTGGACAAATTTGGACGAAATTTAGTGGACAGGCTAGGTGTGTGAAAAGGATGAATTAATTAGATTTTGTTGAAGGTCCAGATCTGGATACGAGGATTTTTAGATTTTTAAAGTGATTCTTCACCATTGAGAGATGGGGCCAAAATGATATATAGCACGATATTTCTAAAAGTTGTGGATGGATTTGGATGAAATTTGGTGGACAGGTCGGGTGTGTGAAAAGGATTAATGGATTTGATTTTGTTGAAGATCCAGATCTGGATACGAGGATTTAAAAAATTTTTGAGTGATTCTTCACCATTGAGAGATGGGGCCAAAATGATATATAGCATGATAATTCTAAAAGTTGTGGACGGATTATGAGGACATTTGGTGGATACGGTGGGTAGGTGAACAATCTTTTTGGTTAATATCCGGATGCAGATCAGACCCATCAGTGGGATACAACACGTAAATTGTTCAGCCCAGCGGAGGTATGCGCTCTACCGAGTGCCGTTCTAGTTACGAACTGTGAAGGAGAATGTATGTTCTAGACTCTAGAGGATGTTGAGGATGGAAATGAATAGTCCCAAGTGGGACAGACGCTCATCTCCTGATGGAGGGCGATCGTATTTGGGCTGCATTAGGTGGTAAATGGGGTCTTAGGGTTCTGAAGGGTGCTAAGGTTTTTCAATAGTGTGTAATTAATACACCTACTCACATTGTGTGTGGACAATCAAGCAAGCAAACTCACCCAAATGCATCATCCTCTCTTCTGGTGAGGATAATTAAGAGCTTTAAGGCTGGTGTGTTGGCTTAATGGTTAAGGTGGCTGGCTTGAGATCTTGAGCCCCTGTCATGCTGTTGAATTAACTTTGGGTGGGTTGAGCCAGCCTGCCATCCTTCTGAAGTCAGCAAAATGAGTACCGGCTGACTGGAAAATGGGGGGCGGCACATCCCCAGGAAATGATGCAGCCAAGCAGACTCAAGCTGCATACGAACCACAATTAAGAGGTTTAAACTTAAACAACGAAAAATCTCGTGAGATGACAGATTCTTCGTGATATGATTCATAATGTCATACAGACTAAACAAGGATTACGTTTTGAGTTAATTAACTAATTATCTCAAAACCTCGATGGAGATTCAAAAAGGCTTCCATTAGTTTTTACGCATTGACGTCATGAATCATCAATGTCGAGTTTCCAAACGATTGGAGAGTCCCTTGGAGGAGGAGGGGAAAAAATGGTAATGAAACAATTGAAGGAAGGACTGACTGAAGGACATGGTTATGGCTTCAACAACTCATGTCGACTTTGTCGTATACGAACTGAAAATGAACTGAGACCAACTAAGCATCGAAGGAGTCTGGATGTTTGGTCTCTGATCGCAGTCCAGTCAGAACACGTGCAATAAATCGACGTTGATGACGTTGTAATGCTTTTTCCGCCCTCCAAGCTCAGAACAATCCGATAATTTAAGTTTTAGACGGCAAGACTTGCATTCCCATGAAGTTTGTATGCTTGTATTTAATTATTTTCACATTAGGTTACATGTGATGGTAAATTATAAAATGGAAGTTCAAGGAATACATGAAGAGACAGTTACACGACATCAAATGCAGCATCTCCTCCCATACCCCCAACACCCACAAATACCCATTTCTAAAGATATAAGAAGGTATTTGTTATGTGGTGGAGGAACTGACCAGGTATGGACAACAAAATCAAAATATCAGTTGGATTTATTTAATAATGCATTTTGATACATTCATGATTTTAAAAGGGTGTAGGGGGCGGGAGTTGTGGGATCCCAATGTTATGTGTGCTCAGGGCATGGAAAAATCCTAATAGTCTTCTGTGCTGAAAGCACTTGGCCACACAACCCAAGTTTTATTTTCTTGTTTGAAGTCTCAACAATGCCATGGTGTGGTATGCCCTGCAGGAAAATTGCGGCTTCTGTTTGAGGAACAGCTTGGTTTGGTGGACTTCCAACTCTCAAACCGATCTTGCATCCTTTACATCTCTGAAACCGATCTTGTGGCTGGTTCGGCTTATAAACGCAAGCTGGTTCGATTTAGGAAGGTACTTGGTCTTCATCTTTACTGGTTATACCTTGTGGTATAATCTGTATATGTTTGGGTGTTTCTTTATACAAGGTCAAGGCTCGTGGAAGAGCTAGAACACTGAACGGATCAGGACAACAACAACAACAACAACAACAACAGGCATTTTAAGGCCATTTTCCCTGCAAGAGCGGGGGTTAGCCTTGCGGTCCCCATGACAATCTTCTCCATCTTGCCATATTTTCTGCATCTCTCCTTGTTAACCCCCTTGCCCGCATTTCTTCTTCGACCATCTTTATCCAAGTCTTTCTCGGTCTTCCCCGTCCTCTACTTCCTTCTACATTCATTTCCATCACTCTTCTCAACCAGTCACTTTCATCCTTCCTAAACACATGACCAAACCATCTCAACCTGTTCCTCTTCACAGCATCAATCACAGGATCTATTCCCATCATTTTTCGCAATTCATCATTTGTCTTCCTCTCTCTCAACGATACTCCGCACATCCATTGAACCATTCGCATTTCCACCCTTTCCAACCTTCGTTGCTGCTCTACGTTCATTACCCATGTCTCGCTCCCATAAATCATAACACTTCTCACATATGCAGCATACACCTTTCCTTTCAGCTTCAACGACACTCCCCTCCTCGGATCAGGACGAAACAGAACAAAAGAAAAAGTAGAAAGAGGGGGAACCTCCAATCTCAGGATTGAAGGACAAAATAGAGAGAGACTTGGCAAATGAGGGGTGTGGGAGGATGCAGGGGATGGACAAGATGGATCCAGGGCAAACTCTCAGCAAGGACAAAGTGGAAACATCAAGTGCTTCAATTGCATCAGAAACTAGAGAGTTCATAGAACATGTTACCCCGTGCAGTGTTCAAATACTCTTCAATCTAAATAAAATAATGATTTTAAAGATTTTTAAAATTCTGGAGGTTTAGCGCTATTGGTGCAGTGTTGTACACCACCTTATTTAACATGACTGTCCACGTACTGCAAACCTGGAGGTTCTTGGAAGTGATGAGGTGATTTTTGTTCAACAGTGTTCAAGTCTACAGGGTGTTCTAAAAAGAAGTGGACAACTTTGTTGTTACTATATTTAGTACCAGCAGAGTTACCCGGCGTTGGCTGGAAAATAAATAGTCAGTCGTGTGTGTAGTGGGCTTTTTATAGTCGGAGGAAGCCACGCCCCAAGTCTAAATCTGATGCGCCCATTGATTTTATTGTGAAAAGTTACCCCCCATGATCCCCCTCTTCCCTCTCTAAGTCACTTCCTTCGGCTGTCCATGAGGCACAACCGAACAGACGTTCACAAATAAGGTTATAGATCACAAACGACAACGATACCCGTTGTTTTATATGATACAGAAACTCAAAGTTTTTTTCATTTCCAGGTCTGGTGGTTTTATGTAAAAATAAAAATGACTCCTCCACACTCCGCAGGAGAAAGCTCAATGCGTTGAATAGCTCATAGAGAGGAGATCCGACAAGTAAGTTCAGCGTAATTTCCGTACAAGGTAAGGAAGGAATCCGCCATCGCGAACTAGTATCGGATAGTGGTACAAGAGGTTTGATGAGACTGGAAGTTGTTGTCAGAAAGAGAAAAGTACCGGACGACCAAGCACAAGTGCAGCAGACGCTGAACGAGTGCATGAAACATTTCAACAAAAATCCCAGAAAATCAATCTGACGCACATACAGAGAACTGAGACTACCAACCACCAATGTACACAGGGTTTTGCATAAAAGACTGAAGCTTTATGCCGATAAGGTGCAGATTCTGCAGGAACTCGAACCAAATGACGGACCCAAATGCAAGGTGTTTGCTTTGGAAATGCTCAGTCGCATAGAGGACGATGAAGATTACCTGAAAAAGGTCATGTTCACAGACGAAGCTTGCTTTCATGTATCGGGGAAGGTCATCCGGCACAATGTGAGGACCTGGGGCTCTGAAAAACTCCACGTGGTCATTGAACACACATCACAGTCCAAAGGTCAATTTGTGGTGTGGCCTTCTCCATGACTACTTGGTGGGTCCGTTTTTCTTTGCGGAGGCTACAGTGACATCAAAAAATTACAGAACATGTTGGAAGGATTTTCCTTCCCACAGACTGAAGATCTGCAACCTCAACATTTTTCAACATGACGGTGCTTCGCTTCATTGGGCCTCAGTAATTTGAGTCGCCCTGAATGAAAATTTCCAGGTCGCTGGATTGGCTGGGACGAACCAACCGCCTGGCCCCCACGATCACTAGACATAAACCTCCTTGATTTTTTTATTTTTTTTCCTGAAGGGGGTTTGTCAATGATGTTGTCTACAACACCAATGTGGCAAACTGCAGGATCGTCGTTCTTGGATCACAGCTGCATGTGCACTGGTGAACGCAAACATGCCGAGCCAAACATGGCAAGAACTCGTGGACCACCTTGATGTCCTGTGCGCAACAAACGGAGCTCACATTGAAGTGTATTCATGGTGTGCACAAAACTTTGAGTTTCTGTATCATATAAAACAAAGGGTATCGTTGTATCATTTGTGGTTCTAAATATATTAACAACCAAAGTTGTCTGGGTCTTTTTGTAATACCCTGTATAATTCAATTTAAATAAAATAAAATTGTAAAAGTTGTATAAATAAATAAATTCTGCAATTTACCGCCGTTTACTCAGGCGTTCAGCATGCCTACACCAACCTACCGAACACGTTACATTAGTTATTTATGCCTTTTGTTTGTGTCCTTTATGACGTCCTTAAAAACAGTAAGTTTCCTGTTTGGAATGTTGTTGTTTCGTACGCAGTCTGTGGCTGCTGGTTGCATCATTACCTGGAAGCGTGGCCATTCTGCTGATGTAGTGCCCCGGTTGCCAATAAGCTGGTACTCATTTTGCCAACCTCAGAAGGATGACAGGCTGAGTCAATCCACCTGGTGTTATTTAAACTGCAGGATGAGGGCTCAAACTCAAGACCTTAAACCAGCAACCTTAACTGTTAAGCCAACCCCTGGCTATCCTGTTTGGAATGATTCTCAGTTTTGTTTGACTGCCATTCAGGCAGAGTAAAAAAAAAAAAAAATCTAACTGCTGCGCATGAAAATGTGATGAATTCAGAGACGGCAGGTTTGTTTTCCAACTCATGTTCAAATTTGTGTTCAAAATACTGTATAACATTCAATTTAACGACGATGGACGACGGACCGAACCAATTGCTTAACCCCGCTTTTTGCTTTGCATGTGTGGGGTAATGAAAAAGTCCTGGAAAAGCGAATGCCCAACCACTGACCACCACTTTGAGGAGAAGATGGACATCTAGAGCATGTACTAAGAAAGCCTGATGACAAACTTTTAAAACAAGCCTGGAAATGGACCCCCAAGGGGGAAGAGGAAGAGAGGCAGACTTAATGCTTCAAAAGAACCAACACAACCGAGGCAGAATAATACATGCCACTTTAAAAAAAAAAAAAAAAAAAAAATTTAAGGATCGTTGTGGAAAACACACACACATACACACCTATTATTCCAGTTCTGTGAACCCGCACTTCCCACAAGCAATGTCAACTACCATACAGGTTCCGAGTTAGTTATTTCATTAGTAATCGTTGATAAAAAAAAAAAAAAAAAAACACCTTTAGAGGCCATTTTCCCCGCAAGCGGGGGTTGGCCTTTTTCGGGGACCGTGGTTGTTGTTTTTTGGTCCCCTTTTTTGAAGCAATGTTTTACGGCCGGATGCCCTTCCTGCCGCCAACCCTTTTTGTCGCCTTTTACGACAAACGGGGAATTACCAGTGAACTGGTACTCAATTTGCCGACCTCGGAAGGATGACAGGCTGAGTCAACCCCCCTGGCGTTAATTCAGCGATCGACCGGGATTCAAACCCAGGATCCTAAGCTGGCACCCTAGCCGCTAGCCCAACACCAGGGTTTATCGGATCGTTCGTTCAGATAGTGGAGTGAGGTATTCCTTTTGTGTAGTGGGTTTTATGGGTCAATATGCATTGTGTGGGATTAGCTAGGCCTTTCCCTTTTTTCTCCCCATTTCATTATAAGTAGACACAAACACGTCCAAGCTCCATAACCTATGCTGCACGGCACTAGCGCAACCTAATTTGAATACGCGTGCCAAAACCTAGTTTGAATCGCACGCCATAACCAAGCTGCCATACCACATTTACGGCTATCGTGCTGTCCCCACAATCACCACGATACCACAATGCGTTGGTGGTTGGCACTTCAGACCTACTTGTTCAGACCTCGATAACCCGAAGCACAAATGTGCGCTAATCACTCAGGCAACTTTATTTAGAAACTATGATGCTCTGCTCGCTTGTCATGTTGATTAGCGTACATTCGCACCTTGAAGGCAGCCAAAAGCCGCCAGCTCAGTGTTAAGTGAGGAGCTCCGGGCAGTGGCTCGTCTGGGTGGTAATGAGGCAATTTCCACAACTGCAAACTTGCGTTGAGGGTGATGTCACTCAGGAACTCGTGTGTGCACAAATGGGCGCACCGTAAATCCCGGTAACCACACCTATAGACACTCTTGATCCCTGCCAAAGGCTCCGCCCCTGCCTTGCCACTATTTAAGCAGTGTCCCAGACGCACGGAGAGTGATTGTTGGCTTGGTAAGGCAGCATACAGTGAAAGGCAGGATGGAGCTGGAGCTGTGGAATGATGTTGGCAGGATGGAGCGCTGGGCAAGCGAGCGAACCAGGCACCGTGCATTCATTAGTGAACTGGCCAGGCCAATTATCACCTCACACATTAAGTAATGTATCTCTCACATGCTCTTTCTCTCTTCGATCCTCTACTTTGGATGCACCAGAACTCAACGAAGGCAACACCGCCAAGGCAAAGCCACCAACCATTCTTTTAAGAGCGACCTCACTGAAACGCAACTCTTTTCAGCTTCCTCCTCGCACCTCACCTGCACCCCATCCACACTTGTTCAATACGCACCTTAGACACCAGATTCCTCCTTTTTACCCACCTCCCCAAGCGAATGGGCAGTGCATCCTTCCCCCTCCCCCCCCCACCATCCCCATCGTAGTAGATCCTGAAACCCGTGCCTGTAACAATATACATATATATATACACACACACACACACACACACACACACACACACACACACACACACACGGACATGTGTAATACAAGACTGTTGGATGAGGCAAAAACAGCCACTGAGCTTGGAGGAAGTGCTGTCACTTCCCGGGGCACTCTGGGTACCAATGATGGCATTTCCTAAGGAGGAACTTCTTCTTCTGCCCCATGGATGCCAACATATGGGGCTTGTCTGTGCTCGTATTCTTTTAAATGCTGAATGTCAAGCAAGGAAACAGCACACATCATTTAAAAATGTCTTTGGTATGATTCTGTCGCTGAATGGCGTCGTCTTGTCTCCGCCTTATCTCTTCCTAATGGCAGGGGGATATAATAATATAATAAATATTCTCCCGGTTAGCAGTTCCTCCAAAACATTACATCCACCTACTGCCCTTTATGACCTTCATGTCCCCAATACCCCTTCTTGCCCTACCTCTTAAATACTGCATTCTTTTTTCTGAGTTTAACTTATCGTACCACCCTCTATACGACTCCTGTCTAGCCCCCCATTTCCCACATGACCATTCAAAATAACCAACCCCCCAACTCCACCTCCTCTGGGAAACGTGTGACAAAGTCCTCTGAACTTTTCCAAAACTTGTCCTTTTCCTACTCCTGGTAACCCACCTGAGGTGCATATCCTGAAATGACATTCAACAAATCCCTCTCAACAATCAGATTTTCAGACATCAGTCTCTAACTCGCCTTGACAAATGCACCTCCTGCTGTGCCAACTCCTTGTCCAAAACCACACCTGCTCCATTCTTCCTGCCCTTCCCTCCACTATAGAGAACCGTAAACCCTTGACCTAGCCCCCTTGCGTCATTTCCTGCCCCTGTGGTGTCGTGCAAACAAGCACCCCGCACTGTTCTACTGAGCAGAACATCTACAATCTCCCCACCCTTTCCTGTCAAACTGTCAACATTAAAGGAATCAAATTTCAACCTCCTCTCATCCCACAATAAAGCCGTTTGAAAAGTTGCCAAATGACAAGGGAGTGGGGAGAAGGGCTGTTCACTCACATCAACCATGCAGGGCGAGGCTCCACCCGTTGGGTCCTGCCGTTCACCTTTTCTTTTGAAGAACTTGTTCGTTGTTGTTAGCCAAAATGTTTTACATCCGGTTGGCCAGCCATGGCGATTGGCAAACCCCCAACTGGGAGGTTGCAACATGACAAACTTGTTCAAACAAACATGACAAAGAGCAAACCAACAAAAAACATGGCAAACCCCCAACTGGGAGGACCAGGGATTTCAAATCAGAGTCCATCTACAAGCTACCTGTCGACTAACACTAAAAGGCATGGACTGGCCTTGTTTTGTTTTTTTAATCACAATATCCTTCTCTTCCCTCTTACAATATTATGGGTAAATAAGAAGTAAATTAGGAATGTGAATAAAGGCATGAGATTTCGAATTTGGAAATGCAGTGCTAATAATTTATGGATTACCTCGTTTTCCAAATAAGAAGGGCAGGGTGGGGGTACCTCAAACCTGCAATAGACTCCCACTCACAATGGGTAACCAATATCATCCTTTTTGTTTTATTTAGACTGGGTGGCAAAACGTATGGTATGACTGGATGGATATTCATGTTACTTATATCGTACAAGTTGTGCTCTCTCTCTCTTTTGCAGGCGTGTCCCCCACACAGCACGGTTCTCGTGGAACGAACGGCGATTAGTGAGCAATATTTTTTGGCCGTGCAGCAATTTGCAGTGCTGGGCTTGGGAGTCACCCTTATGCCTGTGCTGAGCCAGGCAGAGGCTGCTCTGGTCATCACACATTTGGTTGGTATCAGCACCTCGCACAATTCTAAACTCAAGTACATCTTCACAAACATTTCCTTTGAACCGTCGTTTAAAATCTGCAGAGCGTATACAGCATGACCCCCAAAAAGTGGACCCTGGGAAAAGTTTAATAACTTTAATATTATCCAATCGATCTTAACATAATTTGCAGATCATATTAGTCCGTCATAATCAATATATCACCAACAATTCAAGTTGTCTATAAAGAAATTTGACAATTTTACAATGAAATTACTGATGCCGTCTATGTTTGATGTGCTCAAAATGGCTACCATTTCGATCAATGTGGAGGGCCATACGTCAAGCAAAATTATTGATGACTTGAAGAAGAACCACCTTTAGAGGCCATTTTCCCCACAGAGTAGGGGTTGGCCTTTTTCAGGCACCGTGGTCCCCTTTTTGAAGCAATGTTTTATGGCTGGATGCTCTTCCTGCCCCCAACACTGTTAGTCGCCTCTTGCGACACACAGGGAATTACGAGTGAACTGGTACTCAATTTGCCGACCTCGGAAGGGTGACAGGCTGAGTCAGTGAGTCAACCCCCCTGGTGTTAATTCAGCGATCCACCGGGATTCGAACCCAGGATCCCAAGCCGGCACCTTCACCGCTAAGCCAACACCAGGCTCCATTGATGACTTGGATGCACAGTTTTCAGAATTCTCCTCAAGCTTTCTTTGCTGATGTTGAGCTCTTGACAGCGGTGCCAGATTTCTTGGGATCGCAGGCAACCGAGTCAGCGATGGCAGCAACATTCTCGGATGACCTTCCCGATTGATTTTGGTCGGCCAGAGTTGCCTCCTTTGTTTGGTAGAATTCATATTCAAGACTGTGCCATGCTGTCTAAATATTTTCACAAACCTTAGAATTTGAGACTTGCTGGGTGCTTTCCTTGATGCAAAATGTGCGCAGAACAGGCTCCTTGTCTGCAAGAACGAATTTGTCCGCAGAAAATTACTTTTCTTCAGGTGTCCACAAGATGACGTATGAATGTCAGATTCAAGAAATTTGGCAGATACAATACTCTCCCTTTACTCAGTTCAGAGATCCTGAAAAATGAAAGATATTCAATGAAAACTGAAGGTGATTAAACTTTTCCTGGGGCCCACTTTTTTGGGGCCACCCTTTACGGGCACTCAAAGCGTCTATTTGGTGACGGAGTTTAAACTGGGAAACGTTAGAAAAATGGCCAAATGTGCATCCTTTCGCATGGCTTGGATATCCACAACAGATCCATGAAATTAGTGTCAGCGATTTCAAATAACTGCCTATGCCTTCATTCTAATTGAGTTATGAAAAAAAATAACGAGCTGTCACACTTTCGGAGCCATCTGTTGGTACCACAGAAATATGTTGACCCTCTCGGTCCAAACCATCTATACTTGCGTACATATTTGCCATCTCATTGGAGCAAATGTCACCTGACCAGTTTGGACATTACCGTTATCATTGTGGAATGTAGGCCTCTAAAAGTCTGATGCTTCTAGTTCATCCAAAACCAGGTCCAAACTTTGGTTTTCTAAAGTCCATTGTTTCATGTCGCTTCCTCTTTAAAAATCCATAAAACCACCTACGAGGAATACATTAGTCTGAAAATACCGATTGGCAAAAACGTAAAACTTTATTAGTGCCATTTCAT
Organism: Myxine glutinosa; assembly: GCF_964187855.1. Classification (NCBI taxonomy): domain Eukaryota; kingdom Metazoa; phylum Chordata; class Myxini; order Myxiniformes; family Myxinidae; genus Myxine; species Myxine glutinosa. Next base: position 96,968,352 of record NC_136269.1, read on the forward strand.
GTCCAATACATTCTCCATTTTGTTGTTTTCTTGCACAGTCAGCAGAGGGCGCTCTGGGATGGTTCTATTTTTTAAATGCTTGGCAATAAAACATTTGGACTCCACATCATATCCATAGTATTTACAACTATAATTTCAAAAAAAGGTAATAAAGGTCAATTACATGATGTACATGCTCAGAATAAACATGGTGTGAAATTGAGAAATTGAGCTTGTTGAGATGTCGTTATGGCATTGATACACGAGTACCTGTAAACACCATAGCAAACAGAAGTACTGCTAGTCTACCTTGGGATTCACCATCGTTTTTATTTAAATTCCTCTATATGCAAGTATGGGCTGGCAGGATGGCCGAGAGGTATGCACACTCGCCTCTAAGGTGTCTCGCTTGGGTTTGAATCCCGACCCAGCTATAAACTGTCAGTTTAGTGTTTCACGGGCAGGGCGATTCATCTCTGTGGTGCCGTTCCTTGGATGCACATTAAATTGTGTCCTGTCTCCCAGCAATAGTTTGTAGCAGTTAGATTCCACGGTGTCCTTCGTGTGAAGAGTAGGTGAGCTATGGCTGGCACCCTGACCTTATTACAATTTCCTGCCATGTCTTAGCGAGTCAAGTGGCAACTCAACCAGAACTGTAGCCTAGTAACTACTTTGGCAGATGTGCTACCACCGGCACCATGGCCAAGTTCCAAATTCCTGCCCTATCTACTGCTGGGAAGACCATGGTAAACCACCCAGTATAATCCTTGTCAAGAAACTGCTTCGGCAACACTGACGCTCTGTAACAGAGTATGGTACTTCAGTCAGTTTTGGTTTGTGTTGTTTGTAGAACAGTATTGAAGGTTCTTTCATGTCATGGGGACATGGCTCATTTTATTGCTACGATCTTGCTGTTCAGAGCCAGTCCAGTTAACTTTTGTGTTAACTTATTCTTAATCGGTGACTTGAAGCAATTTGTGGTCTGTGCAGGCTGGAGAGCATTGCAAGGAGGACACGAGGAACCCATTTCTGCCTCGCCACAATCCACCTGGGCTAGTCAATGGGCAGGTCTTGGAGAGCATCTTGAAGGTCCCAGGGATTGGTCGTGTGAAGGCTTTGACGCTGCTCAACTACTTCCCCTCACTCCTGAAACTTTCCACTGCCTCGGAGGACGAACTGGCAGAGGCTGTCGGGCCAGCTTTGGCTAAAAACGTTCACAGGTTTTTCACGCAAACCACAAACTCGTGAAATGGACCGAGGACTGCAAACGGAAATCTGAGCAACTACTAGCTGAGCACTACAAAGACTGCATTCAGAACCCCTAATGGTCTCTCGACTACAATGGTGTATACGAAAAAAGTGAATGGGGGTAACGTACAAGAGAATCGTCATTGCGGCAAAGCTTAAATTTACCATTTCTTTGTTATTACACGTCCTTAAGCGTAATTTTTTTTGATGACTTAAAAGATGTCTGACAAGCATTACTCAATTATATTTGGAAAAAATAAATAAATAAAAAACCTGAAAAGCTCATGAAATGAAGTTTGAAGTCGACTGTATAAAAATCCAGCATTTTGTAATACTGGTACTTAAAGACGAAATAAAATTAATGTTTACTGTACTATCATAGAGTTGGTTTTTCAAAGGTATCAATAGCGTCATCGATCGAGCCGCTTGGAATTTCTTTCCGAGCCACAAAGGAATGTAAGCCATTGATGCATTAAATGAGACCAGTGACCGATAAAACAGCCAAGAAAAATAAAATTATGAAACAGTATGAAAGAACTATGGTCCTCAACTAGTTTTGGCCATTCTTTTTTCCAGTGATCAAGCATCAAGGCTCATGATTATGTATAAAAGGACATTTCTATTACGAGTTATCATGGGACTCAATTTTTGTTTTTTTTGGAGTGTGGAATAAGTGTTCGGACCAGTAGACTATCGATGCCACCACATGAGGGCTTGTAGAAACGAGCAATTCCTTTGGTCGAAAATCTTTTGTACAGTGGAGATGAATTCACTGGGTAAACCTGTGCTATCTAAATGTCTTTGGTCAATTTTTTTAAAAGGAAATGGATGTGGTTCTTTTAAATTTCATTGAAGGATCAATAACTTTGCTCCAAGTACAGCCGAAGTCCCATGACAGTGTCAACAGTCCTTGTGCAACGATGTGAGGCCATTTTTTGGCCTAAGGTTCAAATGTAGACTTGCAAGCTTCTCTTGAATTTTTTCCAGTTCATCATCAGCAGAGATTACCTGCAAACAAGATGAAAGCATTGCAATTACATCCCAACAAGATGGAAATATTACCAACTACAACCATCACATAGATATATCTATGTGATCGTGGGGAAAGGGGGAACCTCTTCCTGAAGCAAGCCATTTGTGCCACAACGATAAGAGATTAGATCAAATACTGGAAATTAACTTGCTCGAAATGTGACATTGCACCAATTACCTAATCGACTTCAGCTGGCGATGACCTCAGTTGGATTGCGCACTCTTAGTGCCTTCAGAAAATATTCACACCCCTTGACTTTTTCACATTTTGTTTAGTTTGCATTTTAAAATGATTAAATTGAGATTTTTTTTTGTCACTGATGTAAATATAATACCTCGTAATGGCAAAGTGGAGTTGTTTTTTTAGAAATTTTTGCAAAGTAATTAAAAATGAAAAGCTGAAATGTCTTGTCAATAAGTATTCAACGCCTTTGTTATGAGACTCCAAATTGAGCTCAGGTGCATCCAATTTCCTTTGATCATCCTGCAGATGTCTACAACTTGATTGGAGTCCACCTGGGGCCAACTCAATTGATTGGACATGATTTAGAAAGAAACACCTTTCTATATAAGGTCCCAAAGTTGACAGTGCATGTCAGAGCAGAAACTCTACCATGAAGCCCAAGGTTCTGCTCGCTTCATTCACGTTTTTCCCAGGTTTTTTCTTCCAACCCAGGTTCGTTTGCACTTCCGGTTCTGCTGGCAAGGCTGTGTTTTTCCAAACTCTCCACGCTATCAAAGTAAATAATTTTTCCCGTTTGTATTATCGTGCGATTCCCCAGGTGAACACCACAGGGATCACGATTGGCCAATAGTGAGCTTTAACTCCGAAGCATTCAGTTCAATTGCGGACTTGATACACAAAAGGAAAAGGGGAGGAAGCTGAAGCGCTTACCTGAGCGATCCTGCCGGGCAGTCTTCAACCTACAGAAAATAACTCAAACAAAAACCGGGTTTAGAAACATACAGAAAATAACGAAAGGATTTATTAAAACGGATGCTGAAAACAAGAAAACGCGATGGTAAAACAAAAATTTCCTAAATGGGATCCTCCACACCAGACTTAAACACAGACAAAGGGATAAAAGAACGTTGCATAAAATAAATTATGGGTGTGTGTGTGCTTAGCTCTGATCACTGGTTAAGTCTCGTCAAGGTCTGCGAACGGGATTGGCATTGCGCGCGCGTTGGCGGGAACCCGGCCTCGTTGCGCCTGTTTGCGCTGCAGCGCTCGTACACTCATACACGCACGGGGAACCGCACTTCCCGGGCCGCGGCTCCTCCCGCAGCCTCTGCACGTCTCCGATGGCGTCTCTGAACACGGTCGGTCCAAGCACAAGAGCACGAGGGAGAAGAACAAGGGAAAAGAGCGACAATGGAGCAAGAGAGAGGAAGGCAAGAGAGAAAATGTCGGTCCGAGAGTTCTTTTAACGTCGGGTTGTGACGTCATCAGCACCTCACCAATCAGCCCGCAGGCGACCACTGCCTGCTCAGCTCTCCATCAGTCAGCGCGCCGCTTCTTCCTCGCCCTTCTTTCACCAATCGATGAGTGCCTTCTTGCTCCGCCCTGGCCAATCAGCGAGTCCTTTCTTACCCCGGCCTTCCTGTTGGTCAACTCCAGCCCAATCACTGTCCTTCTGGGCGTGGCTCTCGGCCTGCCCAAGCGATGTGTGCCTGCCAGACGGAATTGTCAGCCCCAGTGCCCGTTGCCTGGCTTCCGGTTGGTTTTATTGTTATATGTAGTTTAATGGGCAATTCCTGCGCTAGTATCTATTGCGTTGCCATAAGGGACAAAGGATACATCACCAAGTGTAAGATGTACAAGTAGTTAACATGCCCCGCCCCCTCGTGATGGGGACAGATATAAACTTATCCGACATTCAGCTAAGCAGAACTTATTACATGGTGATGGTTCTTACCCGACATCCGGAGCATGATACCTACACAATTTTGGCTGAGTCTCTGCAGCACTTCACAAATCGAGGCTTTATGGGAGAGTGGCCAAACAGAAGCCACTCCTTAGAAATAGGCATACGACAGCACGCCTGGAGTTTGCAAAAATGCACGTGAAAGACTCAGCATGGAGCAACATATTCTGTGGTCTGATGAGAAGAAAATTTAACACTTTGGCTTGCAAAGTGCTACGTCTCACAGAAACCAAGCACAGCTCATCACCCATGTAACACCATTCCTACCGTGAAGCATGGTTGTGGCAGCATCATGCTATGGGGATGCTTTTCAGTGGCAGGGACTGGGAGACTTGGAAGGATAGAGGGAACAATGAATGGAGCAA